>NC_079214.1:44415612-44773112 GCF_029633865.1 Lampris incognitus
AACACTGTGTGTGTCTTGCTCGTGCCCCAGGACAAGATGATCTCCAAAGCCACCCCCGGGTCCCGACCGCACACACGTCACTGACTGGCCATAACGCACACACAATGCTTGTTCCATTTGCACATGACAAAAGCGCTCTCCTCTCCCTCACACTAGTTAATCCAAATATAAGCTAATTAAAGGGGTAGCCCCACCACCAAAATTCAGTCATATTAGAGACATGCTGTCATTCCCAAATCCCAACTTTAATACTTTGAAGTTGTCTGTGGAAAATTCATAACAAACTCATAATATAATGATCTGAATATACTATACATCAGATTTACATGGAAAAAATATACTTAAAATATACTTATAAAACTATACTTATAAAACATACTGGGACCTCAAACAGACCAAACGTAGGCGGTGTGAATGTACACTTCTTTTCTAGTCTGGACCTCAATTCTGACCGGGCTCGCGCAGGTCCCCTTGCTCCAACGGCGCTATATGGCGTTCGTCGTCGTGTGCTCTGAGGGCTGACGGAGTGGTGGCAGCTGTGAAAGCCATCGAAGTTGGACCCTCCCTTTACCCAGAGCCGAGGACAACTGACCCAGTGTTCCCCCAGTGTCAGCAGCCCTGTGTGTACCTCTGTCCATACACTTGATTAATAATGCTGTTGCGTCTGTCAACTGTGTGTGTGTGTGTGTGTGAATATGTGGCCGCCATGCCAGGCTATGCGATGCTGTTAATATTCGTCTTCTTGCCTGTAACAGTACCTCTGATGATGTATAAAGCTTGTATGATAAACTGTGGTGCATTCAGGCAAGTATTGTTGTAATGGCCCATTTAGGTTAAGATATTTGTTTCAGAACCTATTAAGTATGATTGGTCTTGGACAGGCTAGGCCCACCTGATTTTCTCTGTGCCCACCCACACTGTGATTTCTGCTTATGCTACAGGTATGGAGCTAGTGTTAATGCATACCAAGAGTTTGAATTTAATAGAATAATTGAAATTAATAAATTAATTTGCTTGGATTGCCTCAAAATAATTTTGAGACCATCTTAGAAAACAAAACATTAGTGCAAGTTGTGTATAAAAGTCAAAAAGAGCTCAAGAGCTCAAGCTCAAGTTGACTGAGTCCCCATTTCTCTTTCTTACTCTGTCTAAACAGATCCCTTATTTCCTTCTTGCCAATGGTTTGCTGGACTCGTGCTCTCTCTCCTTCTCATCTCTTCCCTTTTCCCTTTCCCTTTGACTTTTACTCTCTCGGCCCCTCTCTCTCTCCTACTGGGCCTCATTACTGTGGTAAACAGATGCTTTTTCCTGGGCTGTCTAACTCCCGTATACCCATCCTTGTACATGGGATGGTTAGACAGCTGCAGCCTATCTACTATATGTTGGCTAGAGGAAACAGACACAGTGTTCATACTGGTAGAAATTATATTAGCATCATCCAGGCAGCAACACAACTATCAAGGTCCTTCTCCTCCTCTCATTTGTTGTGAGCATCCCCTTTCTGCCTCCCTTTCTCCCTCAATTCTATTCAACGTTAACAGTATCTCTCGTTCACTCTCTCTCTCTCTCTCTCTCTCTCTCTCTCTCTCTCTCTCTCTCTCTCTCTCTCTCTCTCTCTCTCTCTCTCTCTCTCTCTCTCTCTCTCTCTCTCTCTCTCTCTCTCTCTCTCTCTCTCTCTCTCTCTCTCTCTCTCTCTCTCTCTCTCTCTGTCTCTCTCTCTCTGTCTCTCGCTCTCTCTCTCTCAGGCCCAGGAGAGTAAAGACAGGTCAAGCCAGACTTAATTATAACAGGGAAAAATAATAAAGCATTGTTTGCTACAGGCTAATTGAATTCTGACATAGGGAGGCGGATGATACATATTCCTGTCTGACATCAGCGCACCACAAAGCCAAACAACCACTCCTCAGGAAACAGAGCAATTGGTGTTAAGTTCCAGTCTGTGGCCTTCATGAATGTTGGCTCTTCCAACCCACAGTGTATGTTTAATGCTGAAGGATGTTATAGGATGTTTGTGTATTATGTACTTAGTTCATAAACCATGGCACGGGTTGGAATATAGCAGTTCACTTTGACTACAGTAGAACAACACAATAGATGTTTTCCCAAGGCATGCTTACACAATAGGCACCTAATGCTCATCCATCCAGCTAGTCGTCCAGCTAATAGTCATTAAGCTAACAGTTATCCAGCCCAAATTGACAGTAAGCGAGCAACCCAAGACCAGTCTGTCATTTGTTGCCTGAAGCGCACGACCTCTCACCTACCATACAATCCTGGTAATGTGACATAAATGTTTCTGCTCGGGACCATAACGATCAGTAATGATCCGTCTTGGTGATGGATCATTGTGTATGCATATGTGTTGTGTGTGTGTGTGTGTGTGTGTGTGTGTGTGTGTGTGTGTGTGTGTGTGTGTATGTGTGTGTGTGTTTGTGTGTGTGTGTTGCTTTCAAGAAGGGTTCCAACACTGGTGAGGGCCCATGGACAATGGTGTCAACAGTCTACAATCCAGTAAACTTTGTTGGGCTTGAAACACATACATCTTGTGTGCATGTCATCTTACGTGACATAAAGCATATCAGCTATCAGATAGAAAAACACAAACAAGTACGCTGTATCAAAGCTAGTTTGTCAAGTGAGCAGTGTTTATGCTACTTCAGTAACCTATGTGTTTGAATAACTAGTTTGTGGAGCGTAGCCCCCGTGTGGTCACTGTCTCCAGTGTCTGTCTCCTCAAGATACAGGACACAGACTCTCACATCGACAGTCAGACAGATAAACTTCAACCCCACCAATCTTCCACCACTATCATCCAGCCTTGGGCTCTTTCCTGCCCTGTCACACAGGCTTAAGCCGGGGCAACATGAACATGACAAGCCCTTTCCCTCCAGGCTACCCGAGTACTTCATGCTCCCCCTCTTCATGGCTGTGTCTGGGGCTGTCACTTGCTGTCACTCCAGTACCCTAACACTCATCATGCTGGTGTCTTTCACTGTTTCTTCTCCCTCTTCTCTGTCATTGTTTTTTTTTCTCTCTTTCTCACTATGCAGCTTGTATTGCACTTACTGCACTATTTGTCAGTGTTGGGTTTTTTTTATATAGCACTGTGTGTGCACTTTGCTTAGGAATTTACATTTAACCAATTATTTGGTTATCCCATCCATCCATCATCCATCCATCCATCCATCCACCCATTCATCCATCCATCCATCCATCCATTTGTCCATGCATCCATCCATCCACCCATCCATCCTCCTCCTTCATTCCCATTGCCTTAGTGCTGTGTAGACACGTTGATTTATCAGTTGATAAATCAATAAAAATGTAATATCTATTTATTATCAAATACCCCTATTTACATCAGAAACAGAATGTGGGGAAGAAAAAAAAACACATACATGTTCATAGGACAAGAGAGTATAACCAGAGTGAATATGAACCCTGGTTAGGGCAAGGGCAAAGTGCATGTATGTATGTATGTATGTATGTATGTATGTATGTATGTATGTATGTATGTATGTATGTATGTATGTGAATGTGCTGATGGATAATGTTGATACAGACCAGCGGTATGTAGGGGGTTTGACACTGACCCTGGTTCAGAAATCAATTTAATTTATTGTTATTAAAAACAATGTGCAGGCACGTGTAAAAATGAAATGAGGGAGGGATTTTGATATTTCATAAGTTGTAGTATTATGAGTTCTGTCATTACAAGAGATGTTTAGAGGGATAAGTGCTGGAAAGTTGATGTCTGTCTTTCACTGTTTTACGACTTTTCCTCTCCTCTTTACCCAGGTTGACCCACGACATCAGCCTGGATGAGTTCGAAGATGACGACCTGTCAGAGATTACAGAAATCACGGACGAATGCGGGATGAGCCTCAACTGTAATGGTCTGGAGATCAAGGTAAGGGGTCACCAACATGTAGCACTATGATCCAGTTTCTTTGGTGGCTTTCACGTCAACATCATTTTGTGCAGACTTTGTAAGGTTTTTCATTGATTTGAATTTATTTTTACAGGTGTGTGACCAAGTTAGTCCTTACTGTTTGATAAAAATTGCGGGTAGGTGCACTTTCAGTCAGACTGTGTTGCGGACCATTTTTGGTGTGAAAGCAATTTTAGCAATGTTTGAACCAAACCAAGGAAATGATGGCCTGGAGGAATATACTTGAGGGTTCACAGCAGGATGTTTTGTTTGTGTTGCATATCCCCAAAACTTGAGCATCAGAGCAACAAGCCAACACGAAGCATCACTGTCAATTTAAAGCTGTCGTGTACATTTAAGTACACAAGTGATAACATAAATCCTGCGCTCTGCCTTGCTGCAAAACGTGCTGTCTTCTGTTGGTAGTTAGCAAGCTAAAGGAAACTCGGCAATGCATTGCACTCATGTTTTAATTACCTCATTTTGGTTCAGACTTCAATCAAAAGGTACATTACATATTTGGCAAAGTAAAATGATCTGGGCCTAATACATCATATAAATGTTGTGGAGTCTACGTTGAAACTTCTTTGTTGGTTTTTTTTTCTTTCTCCCCTTTTCTCCCCCAATTATATCCAGCTAATTACCCCACTCTTCCGAGCCACCCTGGTCGCTGCTCCACCCCCTGTGCTGATTCGGGGAGGGCTGCAGACTACCACATTTCTCCTCCAATACATATGGAGTCACCAGCCGCTTCTTTTCACCTGACAGTGAGGAGTTTCGCCAGGGGGATGTAGCACATGGGGGGATCACGCTATTCCCCCCAGGTCCCCCTCCCCCTGAACAGGTGCCCAAACCAACCAGAGGAAGCGCTAGTGCAGCGACCAGGACACATACCCACATCCGGCTTCCCAGCCGCAGACATGGCCAATTGTGTCTGTAGGGACACCCGACCAAGCCGGAGTGAACCTTTTTAAACATTATTTCATGCATTTTGCATTTTCATTCATTTCTTAAATCGGGCGTGATATGTCGTTGGTGTCTCTCGTGTGCGAGGATCCATTCCAAGAGATTAAGGTGTGTGCTTGGGGGGGGGGGGGTAAAGCACAGTCCTCGAAAAAATCTCAGAGCCATTCGCTAAAGCCTTGATTAAGTGGTGATCAGGTCATGATGCTGGTCCACACTGCTTGGCCTGGGAGGATCTAGTTCCATGGCAACATAAGACTGAAGACGATGGGATACACCACGGGTTGGACCCAAGTGACGGTCGGATAGGGAGTCTGGACTGTCCACTTGTTAGACACTTTCGAGCCAGGGATGTGTGGGATTTTAATAACCACCAATCCACAGTCCCATTAGGCTTTAGTCAGCTGAGTGCTGCCCAGGTTGCGCCAACTCCACAAGTGAAGTCCGGTCAATACCGCGAGGAGGGACCTATCCAGGGTTTGTCACACATGCAGGACTCAGTAGCCTGTACCTTTCAGCCTACAACACAAGATGCTTCAGCAACCCAGGCGTGATACATTATTTACACGTTGGGTAGATTGGGGTGAACAAAAATAAGAAGCAGATACGTAAGACAACAAAAGGTTATTACCAGTGTGTCTGACTCTAGTCTGAATTGTCAAAAAAAAGTGATATGTTAAAACAACCTCTCTGACAGTCTGTCCTCAAGGGGGCAAGACTGAGTTTTGTCCCAGCAGCCACTGTGAGGAGGCCCTGGGCAGCACGTCCCCAGCTGTGTCCGTGTAGCCTGCCTAGTTTTATCACACAGAGTCAGCCGCTCTACAAAAACCTTGAACCTGATCACCTATGACTGCACTATTGCTTCCTGGGTCATATCTAAATGATTCACCCTGAAGTTGGGGGCATTTACTTTCAACTCTGCTGAAACTTTGGCAAAGTGGAGAATTTCTTCCAAAGAAAGTTACCCGAGCCATTTGGCGCCCTGGTTGCTGAGCTCTCTGAGGGCGAACGTGACTCATCTAAAATTGGAAAGCAAAGTAAAAGACTTCGGAGGCAGGGAGATAAAACAGAAAGTGTACAGTGCAAACACAACCAGAGAGACAATGAAGCCGAGGTCGGGGGGGAGAGAAAGAGAGAGGTAAATATATTATTCTGTCAGATATTTCTCCAGCTCCATTCCCAAAGAAAACATAAGCACCTCCTCCTCTCCTCCTCTACTCATCTCCTCCCCTGTAACCAAGGCAACAGGAAGGTTTGTGTGTGTGTGTGTGTGTGTGTGTTTCATCTGTAAGAAGGGAAATCTTTCTTCCGCTCTTTAGAAATGATGTTTAAGTAAGGTGGAGAGTCAAAGATAAAAAAAAAAACAGATCTTAGTGTTCTATTTTCTCTCTCTCTCTCTCGCTCTTTCTTTCTCTCTCCCTCTGTCTTTCTCTCTCCTTTTCAGGCTGCTCTCATTCTCACAGCGTCTTAGGCTTGGTTTATGGTTCTGTGTCAACGTGACTGTAGCACTAGACTACAGCGGCGTCACCATAGCTACGTGAAGGGCTCGGCCCTCCTCAAAAATGTAACTGCACATCGAGGTTATTGGGGCAACGCAAACACCGCAAGAGCTGTGATTGGTTTGCCTGGGCTGCTTACTGTCTACCTATTACTGCTGGCACCCAGCAGTTCATCTGTCTCAGTATTTAGCGAACCTCCCCTCAACATGTCCAGTGTACTCAGAGACCAGCTCCTCTCAAACGTAATTTTCTCCTTCTTAATAATGCCAACGCCAACAAAATGAGCTCTTTTTTCATTTCAGTACAATGTTCTGTTCGCTGCCTACCAGTAAATAAAAAATGTAAACACGGTTACTTAGTCAGCGCTTGATTTTGTCTGCATGCCTTGGCTCAACATACAGGGCAGTGCCGCCTAGCTTGTGGTGGTGCTATAGCAGTCAAAGAGTTGCGTCTGTGTAGTAGTCTAAATCAAACGTTATGCTGTAGCTGTGGCGGGAACCCACCATCACCTTGATGTGGGGCGATAAATCTCGCCTTACTATTCAAGAAGCTAATTGTAGCACTGATTCATGCAGATGAGAGCTTTTTGCATAAAGAGTAATTAAACCACAGCCCATTTTAATGAGTTTCATTACATCTGCAGATTAAAAATCACCTAAAGGAGGGCGTCTGGGTAGCGTGGTGGTCTATTTCGTTGCCTACCAACACGGGGATCACTGGTTTCAATCCCTGTGTTACCTTACCAGACACAACTGGCCGTGTCTGCAGGTGGGAAGCCGGGTGTGGGTATGTGTCCTGGTCACTGCACTAGCGCCTCCTCTGGTCAGTTGCGGCGCCTGCTTGGGGGGGGGGGGAGGGGGAACTGGGGGGAATAGCGTGATCCTCCCACGTGCTACGTCCTCCTGGCAAAACTCCTCACTGTCAGGTAAAAAGAAGCAGCTGGCGACTCCACATGTATCAGAGGAGGCATGTGGTAGTCTGCAGCCCTCCCCGGATCGGCAGAGGGGGTGGAGCAGTGACCGGGACAGCTCGGAAGAGTGGGGTAATTGGCTGGATACAATTGGGGAAAAAAAAAGGGGGGGGGGAATCCAAAAAATAATAATAATAATAAAAAGAAAAAATCACCTTAAGGTTAAAAATAGGCCAGTCTGGTTTTGGATACGCGTTGATATAAGCACAGCAGAATAAACACAGCTGCAGATAATAGAATTAATAATGGGTTTGTTTGATTTAGATCTGTCAAAGGACCATCATTGACAGTACAGTTGATCGTGCTGGCTCTGTCTGTCTGTCTGTTACTGTTGATAGGTGTGTTGGCACGCCTAAATCAGGCGGCCCCATTATTAATGTTATGATCTGCAGCTGTGTTTATCCTGCTATGCTTGCATCACAGAATACCAAGACCAGCCTGGCATGTTTAAAACCGTTCGATAGTTTTTAACCTGTAGATGTCAGGAAATTCACTAATATGCTCTAGTGTTTAGTCACGCTTTGTGTGGTGTGTGTGTGTGTGTGTGTGTAACAGAGACAGAGAGAGAGAGATTGCGTATTACCCAAACAAGCGAATGAACACTTACTCACCCTAATATAGTAGTCAACCCTGTCACTACCCCCCCAGCCCCCGCCACCACGCTGCCTGCCAGGTTCATCCTCCAACCTCAGCAAATTAACCAAATCTTTTTTAGGTGCGTTTTGGCATAAAAATGCTCTGTAATTTGGTTGGAACTCCCCTTAAAGTGTGTTTATATATTTCCACCTCCACAGATATTTGCGTGTATGTGTGTGTGTGTGTGTGTGTGTGTGTGTGTGTGTGTGTGTGTGTGTGTGTGTGTGTGAGTATACACATGCTCACATAGACGAAACTCTACAGCCCATTAACTCTGTAAACTCCAATGGCATATGTGTGTGAATGGTGTGTGTTAAACAGAGAGAGAGAGAGAGCGCCTGTGTGCTTATTGCCCAAAAGAAGTGAATGAAAATTCACTTACCCTAACATACTAGCCAACCCACTCACTACCTCCAACCCCCCCCCCCCCCACCACCACCACACTGCCTGCCAGGTTCATCCTCCAACCTCAGCAAATTAAAGCAGCAGACCGAATCTTTTTTTTAGGTGCAGTATGGCATAAAAATGCTCTGTAATTTGGTTGGAACTGCCCTTAAAATGTGTTTATATATTTCCATTGCCACAGGTATTTATATGTGTGTGTGTGTGTGTGTGGAGGGGGGCTTACAGGGATCAGAATTTAAAATGGCTGCTGGGGTGGTAAACATGGATGCGAGGAAATTCTGACAGCTTTCATGAGGACAACAAAACAACACACAAAAACCAACACACACGCACCCCCCCTCTTTTATCTTATTCTTTTATTAATTGTGTTACTATTTAATCACTTTATCTTGTTCTGTATCTCTTATCTAATGTCGTTTTATACATCTAGCATTTTTAATTGAGTATGAAATGAGCTATATGAAAAACTATCCTTGCCTTGCCTCTCTCTCTCTTTCTCTCTATCTCACTTACACACACAAACACACACACACACACGCACACACACACACGCACGCACTAGCTCATACTAATTAATTGATAATGTCGACAAAATTTCTCAAGGCGTGAAACTAATAGAGTTAAATATGTTGATAAGAACACAGTAACAGATGATAATAGCTTTGTCTTTTGTGAATATATATTTACAAAAGACAAACCTGTCCTCATTATTATTATTATTATTATTATTATTATTACACACACATAATTGCGCGCGCGCACACACACACACACACACACACACACACATACACACATATGTGAATACTGTATAATTGTTTCTATACCTTAACATAGGGAATAGCGGTATTAAAACCAATTAATTTTCACATCATCTTTATTGTATTTTTTGGGGGGGTGGGTGGTGTGTCCTTTGTCCTTGTGTCCTTTGTGTTAAGGCAAAGAGAGCCAGAGCACAAGAATGTCATTGTATTCTACACATGACAATAACAAGTTGAACTTGAACTTGAATGTCAGTGTTTTGTGTTTTTGTAAGTGAAGATCAGGCTTTGTAGAACAATCTCTCCTTAACTGAACCTTGAATTAGCTATTTTCAGAAAGAATGGATGAATGGGACCAGTGAATGAAGAGACGGGGGCGGTGCTGCACAGATTGACTCCATATGAAACTCAGTGACACACCCTGTGTAGCGTTTCATCACCTCATCTTTCTGCTTTCTCTTTTAAAGCACATACTGGGTTGGGGCAAAGACTATTCCTTTGTGGGAGGGGGGAACATATTGCAGGGAATGGGTAAGAGTACAAGGAGTTATGGCACACATACACACACACACACACACACACACACACACACACACACACACACACACACACACACACACACACACACACACATACTTAGTCACATGCTAACAGCATACACACCACATGCACACACACAGAAGCTCACAGATAGTGCATGGAGAGTGGTGACCTCAACAGTGAGCTCATGGTCCCAGGGGGGCAGGGGATGTTTCTTATCTCATCAATAATGGACAGTCACATGACAGGAAGCATCACACACTCCAGACAGGCGTGGCGTCTACCCCGGCAGTGGGGACAACTGTGCATGTCCGTGTGTGTGTGTGTGTGTGTTTTCTAAGGGAGTGTTCTACTGAGGGGCTATGTGGGAGGTAAAAGGTAGAATTGAATTGAATGGGGGGGGGTTAATGTTGTTAGTTGAAATTCAGGGCAAAGGTAAACAGATTTGACACTACCTACAGATGGGAAATGACAACATGCATTATTAACTAGACCATTGTATGTGTGTGCACGTGTGTGTGTGTGTGTGTGTGTGTGTGCGTTTGTTTGTGTGTGTGTGTGTGTGTGTGTGTGTGTGTGTGTGTGTGTGTGTGTGAGAGAGAGAGAGAGAGCGAGAGAGAGAGAGAGAGAGAGAGAGAGAGAGAGAGAGAGAGAGAGAGAGAGAGAGAGAGAGATAAAACAGTTACCATGTATGCGTGATAGTGTAGGTTAAATGGATTGGATTAGCAGTCATTTGTCATATATGGATGGGTCGAAAGTGTGTCAGGGCGGGGTCAGGCTGAGAGGCAGGGCAATGAGGTAAAAAATGGAGAAAAAAAGTCATTTCAATTGTGGGAATATGCATTGATTTGAAGTTAAACTATATTGGTTGATATACTTATATACAGTGACTGTCCTGTGTATCAGTAGGCTGGATTATATATTGGTTTGTCAGTTTGTATATTGGTTTGCTGGATTATATGTTGGTTCTCTATATTGATTTTTCTGGCACATATAGTACATTAGCCGCCCAATTAGTTGGCTGACTAAGCATCGGTTTGCGTGCATTTATATTAGATTATTTGAGTATACGTTGGTTCGTTACATTAAATATTGGTTTTTATACATTGGTTTGCTGTTGTACGTATTGTTTTACCTGTTTATTTATTGGTTAGCTGCCGTGTTGTCTTAATAACATACATTGGTTTGTTGTTTTATACATTGGATTGCATACATAGTTTTGCTGACACACATATTGGTGTATCCATCATATGTTGTTGGCTAAAATCAGTGTTGAGGCATATGCATTGGTTTTTTTGCATACACTGCATTATTTGTTTTTAAAGTGGTGTTGTTTACATTGGTTTATTGTTGTATATGTTGATTTATCTGATAAAGCATTGGTTTGCAGATATATATTCTGTTCTGCTCATACACTGATTTGCTGTTTATACACTGGTTTGCTGGCATATGTATTGGTTTCCATATACTGATATAATGATTTTGCTGGATATTGGTTTGCTTTCTTGTAATATATAGGTTTGCATAGAAATGTAACGGTATGAAAATTTCATATCATGATTATAGTGATTATAGTGACCAAAATTATCACGGTTATCAGTATTATCGTGGTATTGTTAAAATGTGCTGAAAATGTTCAAAAAGTACTGATACCAAGTTTTATTTTGAAAACCACAAATAAAATTAGCAGCACTATGCACTTTTTGTTTGCATAAACATTAAAATAATATAAATGAATAAAATAATAACATTCCTTATGTAAACATATGAAAAAAAATATACAAATGTGCATTAAAGATGTCACCATGTGGCCATGAGAGGTAACTGCACTTTTGCACATTGCAAATAAGAAAACAGCAACCAAAAAGAAATTTCTTCACATTTTAACAAGCTTTGGATATAATCTGCATTAGGAATGATGTTTTGGTATAGATAAGCATATGAAACAGTTTTATTTAGCTCAGTGCTCATGTTGAACATTAGGGCTACTGTCACTTTAAGAAGATCGCAAATTTCTGTGTACGTGAATCAGGAAGCGTCTAGATTTGTGAGCGTTGAGTCGGCGGTGATTTTGGAGACTGAAGCTGTACAGTTTTCTTACCGTAGCCATAGTAATTAGTTATAGTTTAGGAAATTATTATTTGATTACTCCTGTATGAAGAATTCGCTGTGGAACCGGAATAAATGTTCGTTTTGTTATCTTTTTACACCGGAGTCCTGTGGAGGTTTTTTCCTTAAGAACGAACTACGCACGAGCAGCTAACTTTAGCCAGTGGGACGGACCGTCGGCCCTCACAAAGAGTAACGTTTGGTAACAGGAAAGCTCAAGTTTACATTATTGACAAGCTATTAGCAAGTTGGACATACAAACCATGACATTTTCCCCCATTCCGAAGTCCCCACATCAGGCATTCAGCTAAAAGTTAACTTACCTTGCATTCGCTGTAAAGTTGTGGATGGTGGTCACGGAGATGACTCATAAGATTAGAGGTGTTGCCCCCTTTCGCAGCGATTTTCTTTCTGCATGTTCTGCAGACAGGGTAACCATCTTCCATCAATTTTCCCTCAGCACTCTTATAAAAACCAAAATACGACCACACTTCACACTTCGTCCTCTTAGTAGGCAAAAAATCTCCCGAGCGCCGTCACTGCCTGTGCCTTCCATGCTTCATTGAGGCAAAACAAACCCACGTTGCATGCTGCGCCTGCGCACCTGCGTCTGAGAGACTATGCTGGACAGTATTTACCGTGAGTTTTTCAAAGCGCGGTAATCAAACACGGTTTTGATGATAATTAAAATTTGAAACGGTAATACTAACCGTCGGGAATTTTACCGTGGTTAATCATTAAACCGGTAACCGTTACATCCCTAGGTTTGCATATATTATTTGCATTGTGTCAGGATTGATCAAACCTTTCACATGATCACATGATCCTAACACATGATTTCAACTCCAGTCTCGAGTATTATAGCATCATGCTCTTTGAGAAATGTTGGTCCAAATAACCTCTCGAGATATAGGAGAGTTTGTTGTAGAATTGACAAGAATCCTGAATCCTGCTGTCTCTACAGATGTTTCTGAGCTTGAAGTTTTACCAAAACATCTTGAGTTTTATAAAGACAGTTGTTTTATTTTGCTGTTTCCGAAATTCATTCTAATCAGTACACATTCAGATGAACTGTTATTAGGCCAACTGTGCTTTCAGACCGAATCATTGCTTTAAATATGTGATATAAACCTTCAGTATGTGCAGACCATATGTAAGCCATCAAACCAGTAATATAGCCAGCAAGCAGATATATAAGCCAGTGCGTCATTGCATCATTGCCAATATATGATACAACAAACAAACAAATATCCCAGCAATGCAAAGTATAACTTCAACCAATAGGAAAACAGCCAGCCAATCTATTAAATCAAATGTAAGGTAGCAAGTATCTAAGATAGCAAACCAATACATAAACCAGTAAATCAAGCTATAAACCAGCAAACCAAGTTATACAAACCAAAATATAAACTCCATTAAGACAATATATGTGCCAGCACACCAATATATAAACAAGTAAATGAATGTGTACTACAGCAAATGAATGGAAACAGACCAGTACTTAAACTAACAAACCGATGTGCAAACGAATAATCCAATATTTATACAACAAACCAATGCATATATGCTTACAAATCAAAATGTTAACCAGCCAACTAATAAGAGACAAACTCGACATACTATGTGAGAGCAAACCAATGTAATGAAAACACGAACTATGAAACTGTAAACCAATGTATACAAACCAATACACAAACTAACAAACCAATACATAAGCCAGCAAACTGATACATAGCACAGTCAATGTATATACCAGCTAACCATATATTTTAGCATCAAATCAATGTATATTCCCACTATTTAAATTACATTTTTCCTGAATGACACCCCATACTGGCCAGTTGCATTAACTGTCTCAGGACACACACACACACACACACACACACACACACACATATACTTTTATAAATACATAATACATACATACATACTGTACTTTCATAAACACATACTGTATATACATACTCACATACATACTGTGTAGATGTAGAGAGAGAGAGTGTGTGTGTGCGTGTGTGTGTGCGTGTGCGTGTGTGTGCGTGTGCAGTTCGAGTGAAAACATTTAGGAGGAGGAAAGGAAACCTATTTCCATGGCAACAGTGTTTTTTCTCACCCACTGCACATGTCAGAGCTGGAAACAGGCATATGCGCACACAACCCCACTTGTCCTCTCCAGCTCACCCCCCTTTCTCTCTCTCGCTCTATCACATACACTCGTACATATGGATACACAAACCATGCAAACACACTTTTGTACACTTTTCCTTTCTTCCCCATCATGATCTCTCCATCCCTCTCTCTCTTTCTCGTGTTTCTCTTGCTCTTCCTCTCTCCATCTCTCTCTCTCTCTCACTTACACACAAACACAAACCACCCCCATGGTTACAGCTAACGTCATCCTCTCTCCATATGGTATCACAACACTCAAAACTGGTTCATTAGCACAAACCGGTGATATGTGTAAGACAACATGAATAGTGTGGGTTTTTTCTTGCTGTTTGCCAGTTAATATAGATTTAGTCCTTACGTCCTTACGCATGATAGAGATCCATTTGGATCACATAGTTTGTCATTATCTTACACCACCAGACAGAAGGTTTACAGAAATTGTAGGGATAATGATGATTTTTTTTTGTATGACTGTCTCTGATTGTTTATTGTGAAGCAATTTCTTACCAAGACATAGTAGTAAAGAGTTAAAGGCATGAACCATAATTTTACTCAGTATTTATAAATACATCTGCTAAAGGACTTTAAATACATTACACTGTTGTAAACACAAAATATACTTGAATGAAACATCAATCTATCAACAGGGTTTGGAATAAGCCATGGATTAAAATCATTCACAAATTAGGTTTTATTTTAGCATCACAGACCTGTTGGTTGCAACACACACACACACACACACACACACACACACACACACACACACACACACACACACACACACACACACACACACACACACACACACACACACACTTTGAGCTGCTTTGATTGGACAAGGCAGAACATCAGAAATCTTCAGGCAGTGTCTCCTTGGCCTGTCGCTAAGCCCCCTGTCTCCTAGCAACAAGGCCGATGCTCTTAAAGGAGCCAGACGTAAATGAGGTCATAAAATATAAAACACAAGTGGGTAGAGTCCGGCACATTAGGAGAGATCGATCAGCGGGGGAGTGGAAAGGTGAAAGGAAGGGGGAAGGGGGGAAAAGGAAAGCAAAGATGAAGAGAATGGAGGAGGGGTAAAGAGGAAGAGATGTCGCTGCACTACTATTCATTAAATGTCACGGAGAGAATTGATGGTCTGATGTGAATGAGCAGAAACGCAGAAAATGTGAAGGGAGAGAGTAAGGAGGGGGCAGTGATGAAGTTTTTCTCTGACAGCTTACAGGATGGAGAGACAGACAGAAATTGTGAAAGAGTGATTACCCAGCATTTAGGGGATGGGGATGAAAGAGGAGGTAGAGGGAGACAGATTGGATGGATGGATGGTTGGATGGATGGATGATGTTTCAGTGTGCAGTTGTAATGGTGTGATTGCTTCTCGGAGTTCTTTGATGTATTACACCACAGGCTTAAAATCAAGACAGTCAGTGAATGGAAGAAAGAATGAAAGAGCTCCCAGTTCTCACATTACCTCAGAGGTAAAACCACTGATTCATTACAAGAGCCAGAATCCAACAGGGATCTGGCTCTTGTAATGAATCTCTGGGTTTGGCCCAATGCCCTAGAAAATTAAACTTCATGCAATGCAATCATCCTTTATTCCCAACAGCCTGGGAATTACAGATCCGGTGCATCCCTTTGTTCCTCTGGAGTGAGTCATCTTCCCAGGCTCTACTATTGCCTTTTCCTAGTGAATCTTTACTCAACTGTTGACTCCCTCTTGCTCTCTTTCTCTCTCTCTCTCTCTCTGTCTCCGTGCTCACTATCATTCTGCCTGTTCTGTGTTGTTCTCTCTCTGTCTCTCTCTGTCACGCACACATCCACACTAACATATACACATTACTCTCCTCATTTTGCTGTTTTCTATGAGAAACATAGAATGTGTTTGTGAGAGAGGGGGGTCTTGGCTATCTGTGATTGGTGTGCCTTGCATACAAATATGCTTGTGATGAACACAGGCTAACAAATAGGATTAGCCTCATTCACTCTGAGTAAGCAACCTGTTTGTGGCTAATCTGCATGGAGCCCACGGAACCACATTTCACCAGAGTCTCTCTTGATATCCCATGGCCTGGTTTATTTACAGAGCCTTTGTAGAGAAATACAAATTCTGTCCTTGATTGTAAGTAAATGAACATTTCATTTTCATTTACTTATAATTATGGCTACCACACATGTGGACACATGTAGATATACTCTCTCTTTCTCACTCTCTCTCTGGTTCGCTCTCTCTCTCTCTCTCTCTCTCTCTCTCTCTCTCTCTCTCTCTCTCTCTCTCTCTCTCTCTCTCTCTCTCTCTCTCTCTCTCTCTCTCTCTCACACACACACACACACACACACACACACACACACAAATTGTGTGTCTATTTTTGTGAGGAGCCCTCATTCACTACATTCATTCCCCAGCCCTTAAAGTTAAAGGTTAACAGGAGTTTCTTGGTCAGGTGTCCCTATTGACACAATTGGCCGTGTCTGCAGGTGGGAAGCCGGATGTAGGTGTGTGTGTCCTGATAGCTGCACTAGCACCTCCTCTGGTCGGTCGTGAAGCCTGTTTGGGGGGGAGGGAGAACTGGGGGGAATAGCGTGGTCCTCCCATGAACTACGCTACTAGCGAAACTCCTCACTGTCAGGTGAAAAGAAGCGACTGGTGACTCCACATGTATCAGAGGAGGCATGTAGTAGTCTGCAGCCCTCCCCGGATCAGCAGAGGGGGTGGAACAGTGACTGGGACGGGTCAGAAGAGTGGGGTAATTGGCCAAATACAATTGGGGAGAAAAAGGGGGAACCCCCCCCCCAAAAAAAAAGGTTAGCAGGAGTTTATCCCAAGATTTTGGGGTCAGGTGAAGCAAAAGGCTGGACGTTGAGCTCCGCCTTCTTGAAGTGAGCTTAGACAATTGACTTCCGGAACAAAAACAAAGATAACGAGCTGGAGTGAACACGTTAATATGGGTTACTGGTAAGTTTCTGGGCGGAACCGCCCAGAAACTATAAGCAGCAGCAGCAGCAGTATATACTTGTCTAGCAAAGCATTAACATATTACATTAACTAGGTTGACTAAAAAACCCTAACAGTGACAGTACCCCGATTTCCATCTTACAACAACCAGTGTGTGTGTGTGTGTGTGTGTGTGTGTGTGTGTGTGTGTGTGTGTGTGTGTGTGTGTGTGTGTGTGTGTGTGTGCGTGTGTGTGTGCGTGCGTGCGTGTGCATGCGTGTGTGTGTGTCAGTGTGCCAGTGTATCATGACTCAATATTCAGGAACTTTATAGCTAGAGGGGCAGTGATGATAAGTGAAGCAGACTGCACTGGTCTGCTGCCCTTTGGCATGCACTGTCTACCAGATTACATTCATACAGCATGTACTCATCAGAGCTGAGGTCAGCTTGCTGTCCATGAAACACACAACTGCAGATCAGAGGCATTACAAATGAAGACATTACACTTGTACTCTGTACAGTAGAGATTGGCTAAAAAACTTATATTCGTACTATTTTTTTATAATAAAGACATTCTATATAAATGCTTAATTGCATATCTGCATACTGCATCTCTGGTTCTTAAACCTATATACAGGGCCTTTATGTTAATATCTCTATTTTGTATTTGCTACCTTTTATAGGTTTGTGTGTCTCACATGTCACATATAGGCAACCCACTGTATCAAATGGCTGATATCTGAAGTTGCAAGACAAAAAAAAGCATATTCTTATTCTGATAAGGAATGTCTGTTTATGCCATTGCAGAGAAATACATTATATTATCCATTATTGTAGGCATAAATACTGTCACCCCTCTCTCTCTCTCCTTCTCTCGATCTCTCTCTGAGTGCAAGCTGGGAATGGAAGCGGGAGCATGGAGTGAGTGTTGGTCTGCAAACTTTCTCATTTTTTCGTACTGTGTTATATTATTGTGGTGTGTATATCTATTGGTTAATTGTTTAGTTTTCTTGGTGTCATGGATCTCTCCAAGCTGACAAGGAAACACGGACTTAAGATCTGTCGGAGTTTCTCCTGTTTGCTGGGGGAGTGTGTGTTAGCGGTGGGGGCCAGAATGAATGGAGCGGTGGTGATTTTGTGGATGAGGTAGAGAAAGCTAACACATTCAACACAAACGGCAGTGTAATGAATGACTCTGTGTGCCGGTGCTGCCTCTGGCTCGACCTACCAGGAAGGTGATTGTGTCTAATGTCCCCCCCATTCACCAGAGATGAAAGACAGCGTTCCAGAAAGGGTAAAATTGTGTCCCCTATTAAAATCACCCTTTCTGGGTGTAAGTCTCTTTCGCTTAAACATGTGTGTCATGGGAGAGAATTGTTCATCACAGGAGTTAAACTTGTTTTTTCGGCTGAGAATCGATGGGTTTGATTCTATTTTCTTTGCTACATCAGAAGATATGAAATGTTTTGGCTGTGGTAGAGAGGGACATGTGATCCAAGTTTGTCCAGAGAAACCTGCAGGTGCATGGCAAAAAGCCTCTGATCAGACTACTGGACAAGGAACATCAGGGCAGAAAGACAAAGAGCAAGGAGACAGACCTGAGATGAATGAAAGAACGATGAGACAGAATGGGACAACAATAGTGATGTTGGAAGAGGGGAGGAAGGAAGTAAAGGTTTTGGAGAAAAAGAGGCTTCAAATAGTGTAGCCATCAGTGATGAAGGAAATGAAGCAAGTGAGTCTCAACAGAGCAGTGAGACAGGTGGTGGTGATGAAAACATTGAAGGGGAGAAGGAGAAGGAAGACTTTAAAACAGCTGAGGCTTGGCCAGAGGTGATTCTGGCAGAAGGTGTAGATATGGTAGATGAGGAGAGCAGTCTGACTGTCTCGTCAGAAAAGAAAATCTGATATCTGGGGTGTCTGGGTGGCATAGCATTCTTTTCCATTGCCTACCAACACAGGGATCGCTGGTTCGAATCCCCGTGTTACCACCGGCTTGGTCGGACATCCCTACAGACACAATTGGTGGTATCTGCTGGTGGGAAGCCAGATGTGGGTATGTGTCCTGGTCGCTGCACTAGCGCCTCCTCTGGTCAGTTGGGGCGCCTGTTCAGGGGGTAGGGGGACCTGGGGGGAATAGCGTGATCCTCCCATATGCTATGGCCCCCTGGTGAAACACCTCACTGTCAAGTGAAAAGAAGCGGCTGGTGACTCCACATGTATCGGAGGAGGCATGTGGTAGTCTGCAGCCCTCCCCGGATCAGCAGAGGGGGTGAAGCAGCGACCGGGACGCCTTGGAAGAATGGGGCAATTGGCCAAGTACAATTGGGGGAAAAGGGGGGGGGAAGAAAAAAGAAAATCTGATAACACCAGTAGTGGTTCAACAGCAAAGAAGGTGACAATAAACAAGGAAAAACAGAAACAGACTTTGAGGGCGGAAATGGTGGCATTTGACTCCAGTGATGAATTTTTTTTTTTTTTGATACACAGTGTGAGTGAGCAAACCTATGGGGTTTAGAAAATAAAACAGTTCCTACAAAGAATGCAAAAGGAGTGAAAGTGGAAAATTACTTTCCAGATAAAATGACTTTTCTTAACTCGGTCAGATCAAAAATTAAGACTAAAGGAGAAGTGCTGGTTTTAATGATTTTAGTTAGCAGGAAATTTACAGATTAAAGAAAATAGTGGCGAAGGTCATACAAGAGCTGATTGAAGATGGAGATGAATCAAGCTAAAGTTTTTTGTTTTTGTTTTTTATTTTGGCAGTCCGTATGTGCTGTCTGGTTGTTTCCTTTTTATTTATTTATTTTTCACAATGAATGATTTTAAAATGGGCTCATTGAACTTAAATGGAGCCAGAGACATCAGGAAAAGGATGCAGCTACATGAGCTGGTGAAGCTGAAAAGTGTTGATGTGATGTTTGTCCAGGAAACACCCAGTGACAGGTCCAGTGAAACTGGCTGGAGATCAGAGTGGGACAGGGAAGTCATTTTAAGCTCTTTAACCTCAGTGAGTGGAGGAATAGCTATTATCTTCTCCAAAAAAGTCCCTGCTGATTTCTCATGAGCTTAAAGAAGTGATAGAGGGAAAACTAATGTTGGTCAGAGCCAAGTTTGAGTGTTTTACATTCACTTTTATCAATGTATATGCTCCAAATGTTGGCGCAGATAGAGTCCAGTCTATAAATACTTAAAGTGACACTTTGTCTAGTTGTAGCGCAGATGATTTTTTGTTTTTAGACGGTGATTTCAATTGTACTCAAAATGATTATTTAGACAGGGATCATGTTGAACCTCATGTTGCCTCTCAAAGAGCAATTAATACTATCATAAAAACACATGACTTAGTGGACGTCCGGAGAAGGTGGCACAGTGAAGACAGATGGTACACTTGGGCTCTACAAAAGAAAATTGTATTTCGCTGGTTAGACTACATAAGTTTTATTGTTTAAAACATCATTTTAGCATTTTAAAGATGTGTAGCATTTCACCTGTACATTTTAGCAATCACTCTTTAGTAGTCTGCAGTGCTTTTATTACAAATGTTAAACAAAATGGAGTGCATACTGGCATTTCAATACCAATCTACTGTGTGATGCTAATTTTAAAGACTTTTTTTTTAGCTTTTTCTGGAGGGTTCATAGGTCTGAAAAGAACAGAATTACTTCTTTGAGACAGTGGTGGGACTGTGGGAAGGTTAAAATCAAACAGCTCTGTCAGCAATACAATGTCACATGAAACATTACTAGATCACTGAGAGCTCTAGAGATTGAGATAATGGAACTCCACGATTTAATTGAGTCCCACAGGAAATTGAGGGCATATTGAAGCTCTGAAATCCAAAAAATCTTTGTTAGCTGACCTACTAGGCACTAAAGCTCAGGGAGCTCTGGTTCGCTTACGTTTCCAGAGCATCAACTAGATGGACACTCCATCCAAGTTTTTCTTTGGATTGGAGAAGAAGAATGGGCAGAGCAGTTACAGCCACACCTCAAGGTCAGCTGATGGAGAAAAACTTATGGAACCTCCTGGAATCTGAAGAGGGGCAGTGCAGTTCTACTCTGAGCTGTACAAAACAGAGTATATATTTTGAGAGTGAATGGCTGTTTGAGCGTTTCTGTGAGGGTTTGCCCACAGTCCCCAGAAATGAGCTATCCTGGGCTGGAGGAGCTACTCCTTTTAGAGGAGCTGTATGCAGCCCTGCAAGGGATGGGCGGAGGAAAAGCCCCGGACATTGGTGGTCTTCCTATGGAGTTTTATAAGACCTTCTGGGGTGAACTTGGCTGAGACCTTATGGAGGTTTTCAGTGAAAGTTTTGAAAATCTGACTGTGCCTCTGAGCTACAAGAGAGCAGCCATTACTCTGCTGCCAAAGAAAGGAGACCTTCAGGACAATAAACACTGGTGGCCAGTCTCCCTCCTTTGTTCAGATTATAAAATCTTGTCCAAGGCTCTGCCTAACCAGTTGAAACACTTGATGGATGAAGTAATTAATCTGGACCAGACATACTGTGTGGCTGGTAGGTCCATCAAAGACAACGTGTCTTTAATTAGGGATATTTTTGGATGTCTCTAGTTCTTTGGACACAGACTTTGGTCTCAACTTGTTAGACCAAGGAAAAGCATTTGACAGGGTTTAGCACCTTTATCTCTGGAAAGTTTTGGAGCGGTTTGGTCTCAGCCCACGTCTCATTGCTATGATCAAGGTTTTGTACCAAGATATTGAAGATAAATGGGGGGCTGAGCATTTCCTTCACAGTACACAGAGTTGTCAGACAGGGCTGCTCTCTATCTGGTATGCTCTATGCATTATCTATTGAACCCTTGTTACACAAAATGAGGTCCTGTATTTATGGTTTGGTTTTACCAGATTTTGATACTGCTAATGTTTTTTCTGCTTAAGCTAATGATGTCATGGTCCTGATTAGAAACAAGTCTGAAATTAATATTTTTTACAAAATTGTGTTTGACTTTGTTCTTATTTCTGCTGGAAATGTAAACTGGAGAAAAAGTGAAGCACTGGCAGTTGTAATCTGCTTTAGTGGTCCTCCAGTTTTAATGGGGGGTTTGGGATGGGGAAAAAAGATGGTATCAGGTATCTGGGTTATCTTGGTAATGAAGAGATGGTTAAGAGAAACTGGGAGGGCATGTTAGAGAAGATGAAGAGAAGGCTAAACAAGTGGAGATAGATGCTCTCTCATATGTCTTTTATAGGAAGCTCTAGTTATCAATAACATTGTAGCATCAGCACTATGGCATCGTTTAGCCTGTATGGAGACACTTACCGGTTTACTCCCAAAATTATAAGCATTTTTAGTAGAGTTTTTTTGGGATGAGATTCATTGGGTACCTCAAAGTGTGCTTTACTTACCAAAGGAAGAAGAGGGGGCTAGGCTTGATACATGTAGCAAGTAGAGTGGCAACTTCTTGTTTCCAATTTGCACAGAAGTATCTGACTGGGTTTAAATACCCACTGTGGAAGGAGTTTGCAATTAGCATTTTGAGAAGAACAGATAAGTTAGGACTTGACACTCCTTTGTTTTTAAAGGATTCTAAGTTTTTTAACTTGTCCTCTTTGCCTGATTTTTATAAGTGAGTTTTTAAGGCTTGGCACCTTTTTAAAAAAAGACATTTACAGCCATCAGTCTCACTGTACTGGTTACTAGAAGAACCTCTGATTGGTGGATCCAGAATGGAGATACACGACAGTGGAACACCAGGCCTCCATCACACTCTCTGCTCTGCTGGTGCTACAACTCTCAGACGGATAGCAGATGTAGCTGTACCTGGATTGATGAACACAGAAGCTGTGGCTGCACTGATTGGATTGAAATCTGTTCACCATGTGAGGACCATTTTAAATGGCTGGACTGCAAAATTAACAAAAGCAGATAATGAACTGTTGAAAATGTTTTGGGAAGGTGAGGAATTTCCAGTTGAGGAGGACCCTTTTCCAGATTTGGGACTGTTACCAAATTTAGAATGTTGTTCTGGTTTATTTTTGGATGTCAAACAGAGAAAATACTTAGATCTGCATACTGTGAATGGAAAATCCATCTACAGATGTTGTGTAAAAGTTTTGAGTAAAAATAAATTGAATTTTTGTAGGGAAAACTGGGCATCAGCAACACTGAAGCCAGTTTGGAGAGTCCTCTATATACTGCCTTTAAACAAGCGAACAGGTGACTTACAGTGGAGAATATTACATGGAGCTGTTGTAGTGAATTCTCATATCTCTGTGATTAATCACACTGTTTCTAATGAATGTTCTTTCTATGGGTTAGTAGAAACTGTTTTTTTGTTGTTTTTTTAGACTGCAGAAGACTTAGGGAAGTTTTTGGTGTTTTAGATTGCCATTAATGAAGTGTAGTCTAAAACTGCTTTTATTTTCAGAGCAGGATAAGAGAAAATTAATGCAACAAAGTGGCAACTGTTAAACTTCTCGGTGGTGACGCTAAACTGTCAATATATATATTACCAGAAAGAACAAGATAGAAGGAAAACTGTGTGAAGAAATAGTCCCTGTGTTCACCTCTCTTGTAAAAGCCAGAGTTTTAATTGATTTAAATTTTCACAAATTAATGAATAGCTACTACTACTACTACTACTTTCGGCTGCTCCCGTTAGGGGTTGCCACAGTGGATCATCCAAATTAATGAATAGCATGGTTGTGTTTATACATCAGCGGTGTTATAATGATGTCATTTGTTCAGTGATGGACGATAAATTAATGTTCAGTATTCTTTTAGATAATGTTATTTCTATGTCTTGTAAACAGTCTGTTTCTCATTGTTTGTTTCAAAGCTGCTGTGATTCTGTGACTTTTTATTAAAGTTGCTTTTAAAAGTCAAAGTCTCTCTCTCGCTCGCTCTCTCTCTCTCTCTCTGTCTCTCTCTGCTCTAAGCGGCTCAGTGTCGGCAGTGAGTGTTATTGCCTTAAGACTGAGCAGCCTCTAATTGGCCGCCTCAATCCCATCATCCCATCGACTCTTCCTCTCTCTTTCCTCCATTGGTCTCTCTCTTTCTCTCTCTCTGCCCCCCCTGTCTCTCTCTTGCTCTCTCTCTCTCTCTGTCACATATTCTCCCTCTGGCATTGGCTCTATTTTTCCTCTCCTGACTGACGTGTGAATTCTCCAATTCCTGTAGGGCCATGTGAGGAGAGGAACCAATAGCATGTCAGGTAGGGCAGAGCTTGGTGCTGTCGGCCAGCTCCAGGCTGAGATGCTGCATTTGGACCTCATCGACGGGGCCGACGGTTACCGCGGTGACAAAGAATCGTCAAAGGCGTCAGCCATCCCAACTCCAGCAGTAACCAAGGACCCTGCGGCACCTGTTACCATGGATACCTATCGGCCCAAGAGACCCACAACCCTTAACCTATTCCCCATGGTGCCTCGGACTCAGGTGAGCCCAAATGAACCTTATGTAATTTTTCCTATTTTATGTCTCAATACCATCCACTCCCCTACCTTGACCTCTGGCACCCCAATCCCTGGTTCTTCATAAACCCCAGTTTGTGACAACTAAGTGATTATTGATGATTGGGATAAAGGGGAAGACTAATGGAGGGTGAAGTAGCCATATACCAACCATGTTTACACGATAATTCACTGATGTTTGATTTACCCATGGTGGCAACATGTCTCTCTCTCTCTCTCGCTGCTAAGACTCGGAGGTTGTTGGAAAGCTATTTGCATGAAAATGCAAATAGAAAGTCAAGGGTGATATCACCACTGGATATTCCACAATTGTTCCCTGTTACAGGGTGTGTAAGCTTGATGGAAACAATGGCTGGAATTGTAATGAGAGAGAGAGAGAGACACAGAGAGAGAGAGAGAGAGAGAGAGAGAGAGAGAGAGAGAGAGAGAGAGAGAGAGAGAGAATAAGAGCTGGATTTTTTTTCCTCAGTGCCTATCTCTGTGTTTAGCTGCTTCCCGAGCTCGTGACTGTGTTGTTTGTGTGTGTGTGTGTGTGTGTGTGTGTGTGTGTGTGTGTGTGTGTGTGTGTGTGTGTGTGTGTGTGTGTGTGTGTGTGTGTGTGTGTGTGTGTGTGTGTGTGTGTGTGTGTGTGTGTGTGTGTGTGTGTGTGAGACAATGTGGGTGTGATTTGTGTGTACTCCCCCATCACTGACTGGCTGTCATTGTGTATGTGCTGACCTCCCTCTCCTATTTATAGAGCATTATATTCAAGGTGCCTTCACTCCCATCATTAATTGATTCAGTTTGGATGGCTTACTATGGGTGACAATAGACCTCTCTCTGCAGTGAATGACATGTCTTCACATGTCTTCATCTTTCTTCCTTCCCCTACACATTCACATTACAGCCATGCTCACACCTGCACACACACACATACACACACACACATACACACACACACACACACACACACACACACACACAAAGTGAAAGCTGTCAAGATGAACAGCCCAGCAGCTCTATTTTTGTCCACTTTCTACTCCTTTCCAATCTTTGATCAAGAAAATGTATGAGCTGGTTTGGTTTATGAGTATATATTGGCTTATGTGTGTGTGTGTGTGTGTGTGTGTGTGTGTGTGTGTGTGTGTGTGTGTGTGTGTGTGCGTGCGTGTGTGCGTGCGCGCGTGTGTGTGCGTGCACATGTGCGTGTGTCTGAGTTGTCATGATTGCGAAGAATAACAGAAATAATTGCCATCTAAATTTCCCTGGGCAGTGTTATACAACACTTGAGATGTCTTCTTGACTCAGTACAGACAGTCTTGACTAGCCATTGCACACAAGAGAAAAAACATTATAGCTCAATATAGCATAATAGCTATCTGTGAAACGTGATGACATGTCTTTACCAGATGTGTTTTATGGCCAATTGCAGTGCGACACCGCCAAAGCATTTCAGTCATTTCTAGTTGGTCCATTTTCTGTAATGTCCACAGCAGTAGGGCCACCTGTGTATTAAAATATATTTATTTTCTTAATATAAAGAACACCATCGGCTGAAAACAAAACACCAGCTGATTTTACTGTGTAACACAAACTAATGGAATCAGATGACGTAGTGTTTGGCTGGAAATGGGACCTGCACAATCCTCCCTGACGTGTGCTTGCGTTTGCCCATCACTATCAGTTGTATGGACCTGTGTCTGATATGTAATGAGAGAATATGTGTATGGCACTACACAGATGCTATGCAAGCTCTTTCAAGGAGTGCCCGCCAGAGAATTGAGCTGGGGTCAGCTAAGTTATGCAGCCCTGAGAAAGGCCATGCAAGAAATATTGATCTGAAGGCAGTTTTTCAAACAACAGTGCTATAAGTAGTGAGAGAGAAAGAGAGAGAATGTTTATTTGTTCGTGTGTGTGCAATAGAGAGAGAGAGAGAATGAATGTTTGTGTGTGCGTGTGTGTGTGTGTGCGTGTGTGTGTGTGTGTGTGCGTGCGTGTGTGCGAGATAGGGAGAGACAGACATAGAGAGAGCGAGAGTGAGGGAGTATGGACACTGATGATTCTTTTCAGGTCAGTGGATCAGTAAAATAGCAAGATACACATTTGGCAGGAAAGAACATTGTAATGGTGTGTGAGCACAAGAGTACAGTAGCTTTGATCTTTGTTGTTGACTGTCTACCGAGCTCACTCTGTTACTGGATTTGGAGCCAATTTTGGCTGCTTTGCAAATTTCACCACACTCGCCAGTTATTAAAAGCCGTAGTAGTTACACCTCTTAATAGCCAATGTCCTACTCTACATTAATCAATGTCATTTGCAGATTGGAACCCTAATGCACAGGTTCTACAGTACATTATATATATATATATATATATATATATATATATATATATATATATATCTCAAATATATATATCTCAAATATATATATCAACACAGATACAGGGAAAAAAAGTTTTAATACATTTGCAGTGCAACACACGAAACTGGCCTGTACTGCAATGTATTTAAAGTTTTTTTTTCCTGTATCTGTGTTGATATTTCACTCATCATTAGTTGAGCACTTATAACACTGTTGACGGTTTCGGAAAAAAACGCTATATACATATGTTTATATTTATGGCGGGGTTTTTTTTTCCGGAAACCATCAATGGTGTTGGTAAAAGTGCTCAACAAATGAGGAGCAGAATCTTAAGAGAGATGTAGGAAACCTTTTTTTTGTAGAAAATCTGTTTTTTTTCTACATCTATCTTAATATATATATATATATATATATATATATATATACATACACACACATCAACATTTTTTCCTGTATCTGTGTTGATATTCTGCTCTTCATTAGTTGAGCACTTATAACCACACCATTGATGGTTTCAGAAAAAAAACGCTATACATACATATATATGTAGTGTATCTTGTGAGTAGGACTCCTGGTATGTTGTGAACACAGACAAAAAGACAGATAAACACAGAGACAGTTGGACAGAGAGACAGGTAGGCAGACAAACAGACAGGTCGGTAGATAAAGAAACACACACACACAGAAAGACAGCCAGCTAGCCAGACAGATATCTCATGGCCGAAGATTCCCCATGCCTTAATCTGAGTCCTACCCTAATCCCTAATCTGGCCACAGTTGCCATGGTAACACACAGTCTGTTAATGTACATAGGGTGGATGTACCTTTCCACCACATTGTTGTTTTGGGTAAGGTGTGGTGGAAAGCTACAATTTGCAATTTGGTGGTAGAGATTTTAAATGCTGTGGACAGTTATTTGCTATATAATTATGTGTGTGCAATGTGTGTACATAATTGTGTGAACTTGTACATACAGTACTATTTGAGTCACTGCTTTAAGCAGTCATCCTCCTCTCATATCTAACTTCTGCAGGTATCAAACCTTTCTGTTTAGGTAGTATTCAAATATAATTTACCAAAAGGATCAGAGTATGATTCCATTATCCGTGTTCTCCCTCTCCCCACCTGTTGCATCGCTCATCACCTTAGTTACCATGGTGACAGACCATCTTCATCTTGTGCATCAGTGTAAGTGAGTCAGCAAAGGGGTTGGTGGGTGGACAGGGTGAGGGGTGGAGTGTGTTATTTTGGACAACCATCATCACAGGCTCTGCCTTTCCTTTGCTCATTTGTTAAAAGCCTTATCTATCCATCTCTCTCTCTGTCTCTTTTTCCCACAAACAGGCATACAGAGAAGCACATATTACACATGGTCACACTAATCGTCTTTACATCTGTCTACAGCCTTTGTGTGTGTGTGTGTGTGTGTGTGTGTGTGTGTGTGTGTGTGTGTGTGTGTGTGTGTGTGTGTGTGTGTGTGTGTGTGTGTGTGTGTGCGTGTGTGTGTGTGTGTGTGTCTGTGTATATATTAGCATATTGATTGATAGGGTTACATTTATATGTAAACCAAAACTGAGGTAAGTTACGATAGTTTCTTGAGTAGTTATTCCAGTTTCTGGAAAATTCTGAGCCTTCATCAATCCACTCCCCTATCACTTAAACAAACTTCCACAGTGTGTGTGTGTGTGTGTGTGTGTGTGTGTGGTGTGGGCACCCACAATAGCTTGGGAAAAAGCCTGGTTCCCTTTAAATGCACGCCACAGAGCACAGACAAAGGATTCCCTGGTCATTGAACAGAATAAAAGCTTGGCTTTGTGTAAGTATGTGTGTCTGTATGTGAGAGAGAGAGAGAGAGAGAGAGGGAGAGAGGATAAAAAAGTTGTGTACATTTAGGGTCTGCGTTCCCAACTTTCCTACTTGACCACTCTATCCCTCGCTGACTTTGAATCTCCCAGTCAGTTTGTCATAATTTTCCTTTTTTTGATCTCTATTTTCATCCTTCTGTTTTTCTGCTGATTTACAGGACACATTAAACAACAACTCCCTTGGGAAGAAATACAGTTGGCAGGAGAAGGTGTCTCGCTCATCCTCCCCCCTCATAACAGGTGAGTCATCCTACCCACACCTAAGAGGGTTGCTGGCTCGTACCATTAGCTGTCTTTACGGGTGACTGCTCAGTTTGCACATTAACGGATGGTACTATGATGTACTGATAATCACAACGCTTCTTCTAACATCGTTCATACTCCTTAAGTTCACAATGACAGCCCACCATGTATGATTTGTATTGAATATGGCCAGTTAATTTGGCCATAGAAAATGTTTTCTTGAAGACCAAGCTGATTCTGAAGGGCTGTTTTTTAAGTTTTAGATATGCTATGCTAGGCTAAGTGAGACTTGCCAAGGCTGGGCTTTTGCCAGCCAGCTGGGGCTTAGCTAGCCTGAAGCTGTCCCAGCTCATTGCTATAGCTCTTTTCAGTGCCTCTCACAAAGGATGTGTCATGTGAGGCAAGGCAAGCCAGACATGCCAACAACAATATAAAAGAAATGTTTGATGATTTATTTTAAGTGAGATCATAGTCTTTCCGCTCTGAATTTGAACTCTGAAATTAACTGATTCCAACAAAACAGCAGTAATAATGATAATAATGACTATTGTGAAGTTAATGTTAAAACAGGATCTGTTCCTTGTAGTTGTAGCATCCTGCAGTGATAGTTGACATGCCCAGAGATCCAGGCTATACACAATGAGATATTCATGCTTGGGTTAGCGATGGATTATGACATAATATGTCAATCATAGTTCCTTGCCTGCCCTCTGAATTTGATGAGTAATGAGGATTTAGCGGCATAATCCTGATATGTGTTACCTAACCATTCCTATTCACCTTTTTTCTCATTCGTCTTTTCCCATATCTCTTGTGTGTGTTTGTGTTCTGATGTTTTGAGTGTTTCTCCTACATTTGTGTGTATGTTTGTTTTTGTTTTTTTTGGAATTGCATGATTTGTATGTCTGCCATGTCTGTCTTCACTTGTATTTCTATTTGTATCTGTCTCTCGTGTCTGTATGTCTGCTCATGGCTGCGTTTGGGCATCTGTGTGTGTTTGTTTTGCCTTTGTGTTTATCTGGTCCTCATCTGTACATGGCTTTTTCTGGTGGTGTGTGTTTGTACGTCTGTTTGTTTGCTTTTGTGTGCACCTGCTCCCCCTGCAGGTGAGCTCACACCTCCACACGAGCACAGCTGTTTGAGCGACGAGAACAAGGTACAGGCTGGGGTTGCGCAGACCAAAGACCGCGGCACCTCCACCGACGCCCCCTGCAGACATACGCACACCTCCGGGCACACACACGGTTCCTCCACTGTGGCCACAACACGCTCCAAGCTTCAGGAGAAGCCCCCTGCCCCTCCGCCACCTCAGAACTACACACCGGCTCCTCTGCATCCTGCTGGGAGGCTAGATGGCGGAGGGCACCACAGAGAGAGGATTCGCTACCACACAGATGTTCGTCTAGAGCCCACGGAGGAGATCTATCTGACCCCTGTGCAGCGTTCGGCTGACCCACTGGACCCGCGAGCAGAGCAGGACCGGCCATTCCTGTCACAGCAGACCGAGCAGGGCCGCATGTCCATCAGCTCTGACACGGAGGGCCCACCCCCTTACCAGCCCCTCCCTGACAGGACCAATCCTTCCATCAATGAGGCGGATGAGGTCTATGTCCCCCCGCCCTCTTATGCTTCATGTGTTGAGTCCCTCATCACGCCACCCAGCATTGCTCCCTCTGCCCCGCCACCACCCTCGTCCTTAGCCCTGGACCTCAGCCTCAGGGCAGCAGGGGCGGAGGTGAGGGCAGGGGTGGGGGCAGGAGTGGTGCTGAGGGCAGGGACAGGGGTGGAGTATGTGGACGCCACTGACGACAACTATGGAGGCGAGGACGAGGATGTGGACAGGGTGATGTGGGATGGAAGGATGAGGGAGGGGGGGCAAAGAGTGGGGGAAGATGGGGGAGGCAGGAAAGGGCTCCTGCCGCGGACTTCTATGAGCTCGGAGGCTAGCGGCCTGTCGTACGACTCAGTCAAATACACTCTGGTGGTAGACGAACATGCCCAGCTGGAGTTGGTCAGCCTACGGCAGTGTTATCAAGGTTACAGCGATGACAGTGACTCAGCCACTGTCTATGACAACTGCGTCTCCTCCCCCTACGAGTCAGCCATCGGGGAGGAGTATGAGGAGGAGGAGGAAGAGGTGGACAGAGCTAGAGTGGATGGAGTCAGGAGGGAGGCCACTGCCTGTCTGTCAGAGGACTCCACCCCAGAGGCGGACCTCCACTTCTCCAAGAAGTTCCTCAACGTCTTCTTGAATGGACGCTCTCATTCCTCTAGTAAGTCACTGGCATACTGCTGTTAACTGTTTCATGGTGTTAAACACAGCTACTGTGTGGAAACAATATCTCGTGCATACTCTTATGCTTTATTAATAGTGCGTTATATAGCAAAGATACCCAATGGAGTTTTCCTTGTATACAACTTGGTTTTGTTTAGATTCAAAGTTTCTCCCCAAAACACAATGTGTGTGTCCTTGAGGTCTAACAAACACGTTGAATGCATTTCCTACCTCATAAAACATTTGCAAAGCTTTTTTGTTGGAACGTTTTGAGGGTTGCATTGTTTACACTGGCTTATGATCTTCTTCGCCCCTCTCTTTCAAATGGTGGATATGGGGCATTACCAACACCGACTGTCAAACTGTGTGAAACTGAAACAAGCATGAAATCCCTTCTCAGACCACAGCTTTCTTCACCCAGGAATAGCCTCATCAATGTTTAGGTGATTTCTGTCTTTGTCCTTTTGTTTTCGCCACTCTATATTATGGTCAGACTTGTATTTCTTTGCTTTAGATGTAGTTGCTTCACTTCCTCCAGTTAACATTTTTTTTCATCAAATGCTATCACAAGACACTGAGTGACAAACAGTCAAAAGAACAATGTAGAATCATTGATCCAACAATGATAATACACCAGCGGTGAAGAAAACACAGATGAAATAAAGACCTTTTTTTTTGTTTTAACAGCATTTTTTTTGTTATTGCAACAAAAAGCTTTGTTTCTTATTTTCAAATTTGGACTTTTGGATGTATAATGTAGTTACGGCTTACAGTGTGCACAGTTATACTGATAGAAAGTGGCTGGACAGAATCATTCCTATACTAATGCTCCCCTTATTGTGAACAAGCTGTTTAAGTGATCATTTTGGAATCAAATTAACATTTAAAAACCAACTTAATTCACGTATTTGAATATCAAAATATTTCCTTTTTTTTCTTTTCTTACTCTCACGATAATAGACATCACCTCCTCTGCTCCAAAAATTAACCTCTCATCAGATAGTTTAAAGTGACATAGGCTTACTTTCATTTTTAGGCCTCAGCCCACTGTATTAGAAATTTACTTTTAGACAATGCTAAGCAATGCTGCTGTTAAACTATAGTCTATTTCAAATTCCTGTTTGAATATTGCTGATATTTTGCTGAGCGGATATTCTGTTACAGTACAACTACTGAGAGTAGTGTTGTCTTTTAGTCGATTAAATCCACTAAAATAGAGAAGTTGTCGGTTTCATTACATTATATTTATTAATTTAGTGCACACATATCAATTTGCCTGAAGTGTTCCACTACAGTGATTAATAATGATTTTTAGTGACTATATCGGCCTGGACAGATGTGATCAATGTATGCGGTTTCCACTGTGTGCTTTAATTGCTGTCCTGATGGATGAAACCAAACACAACATCCTCCTGTTGACATGCTGTTGACATGCTGTCTTATTCGTTTCATTTCTTCTTCTTCTTCTTCTTCTTCTTCTTCTCCTCCTCCTTCTTCATCTTCCTGTCCTCCTCCTCCTCCTCCTTCTTCTTCTCATTCTTCTTCTTCACTGTGTTGCGTTACCACGGAAATGTGGCAATATGTCACTCCGTGCTCGTGGTGTGCAAGTGCATGCTTGTGTGCGTGCTGGAAGAATGTGGTACAAACGATATAGGGACCCGCTATTCGTGCTGTGCTCCATTAGCACCATTAGTGGCCAAAAACAGCCCTGGTTACCTTTAATGTACTGAGATGAAGCCATTGCCTATTTTAAGATACTATGGTGTGGGGACGAAAGGAAAGTTCAGGGAGCATTTTGTGAAGAAAAGAAAAGCCAAAAGCAATATGTTTTTGAAACAATTTATTAGTAAGAATAAAACATGAAGGGTATACATCCATGTAGCTTAGGTAAGCTATGAAGCCTGTCCAACCTCTGTCCAAGCGCTGCGGCCCAATGCAGTCCCCAGCCGAGTTAGCCTCAGCAGGCATGACGTTAGCTTGTAAACCCTGGTGGTTTGCCAGTTAGTTTGAGTCAACCTAGGATTTTCATTTCCCCCTCCTTACTGTCTGTCAGTGGGCCCTGTAGCCTTACTGTGACTTGTGGTGTTCCTGAGCTTTTCCTGTGAGGGCCTGAGCCCACACAGAAGAGATGAGAAGGATGCTCCTCTGAATCCTTTTAATTTTTGTTTCATTTAATAAGTTTTATTGGCATGTCAGTGTACCTGTCAGCTGTGGGTGCTTGGTGACATTCTTACAAGTCATGTATGGATCCAGGCTTCTGAAACACGGATTATTATAAAGCCTAGACACTGTCATCTCTATTGTCATCAGGCTGTCACATTCACAGTGTTGGAACCGTGCAAGCGCTGACTAGGAAAATCCATTCCTGCTTTCATTGCTGTTTACGCTGTAGGCTATGGCAGTGTGGCCCTTATGTTGTCTGAGTCCAGCCCACTCAGTCTAAGAAAAAATCATTATGATGGGGATATATTTTACTGCCACCAGTGATGACAATATATAACCAGAGGCATAACTGCAGAGACCAGAGAGGAGGAAATCCCCCCCACAGACCAGTCTTACGTTCTATAAAGATCTGTGTTCTTTAAATTAACATTTTTGTGCATAAGCTGCATACCTACATTATCTACAAATAAAAAATAAATGTTTGATCATTGTGGGACATTGATTATTCACATTTTGTTAACAGCATACTCAGAGCAGGGACTCAGACATAAAATAAGATGGCTGGCTGGCTTTAGAGATCTTGTACAAGAAATATTCTTTAGCTTGCTGGGATTTCTTACAAGCTCTTCCCCATGTTCTATAATGCACTCATTCATGTGTTAAAGTCAAATGCATTGGACTGAATTTGCAGACAGACAATTTTGCATACTGACATAGAGTTTAGACTACAATGGGAATTGGGTTTGGGTTGGCTAAAAACCAACCAAAATGCAGCAAAGCGACATGACATGGCCACACGTGGAAATAACATACATATGATTTTCCAAAGGTTATCGTTCCTTAATCTCTTTCTTTACAGAATCTTGTTCCTACCTGTGTGCAGCTAAATATGGATGATGGGTGAACTAGACGGTATGGACAAAAGCTTAGCTGAAAGATAAACAGTGACTTGAAATGCTGAACTGATGGAAGTTGCAAGCTAATATTGTTTTGAACTGCTCTGTGACACTTCCACGTTACATGGTTAATGTTCCACTCTTCATGAGGTTCCCAGTAGAACTGCTGTCAGTTACTGTAGACTAGAAAAACCTGACACAGATTAATTGAAAAAAAGAACAAATCTCAAAAGTCTTTTTTCTTACGTTGTCATGTCGAGGCCATTATGAGGCCATTGCATGCCCACCATGCCAACAAGGAGTTTTATGCGCGGTTATCGCGTCCGTTTCCATTAGTGTTGGAGCTAAAATCGGGACTAAGAAACACTACAGTAAATTTTTGTTATCCACCCCATAATTGGTGTGTGTGTGTGGGGGGGGGGGGTGAGTGTGCTGGTGATGGCATAATTGACAGGAGAGAGTGAAGGAGAGAGTGAGAAAGGGGGACAAAGAGATAAAGGTGTTATCTGTGGTGGCCCACAGGTACATGTAGTAATTTAATTTGCTTCTTCTGGCTCTGTCCATATGCTTGATCCACGCCAAGCATGAAGTTGGGCGGCACAGTGACTCAGTGGCTAGTGCTGTCACCTCACAGCAAGAAGGTCCTGGGTTCGAACCCCGGGGTTGTCCAATCTTGGGGGTCTTCTGTGTGGAGTTTCCATGTTCTCCCCATGTCTGCGTGGGTTTCCTCCGGGTGCTCCCATTTCCCCCACCATCAAAAAGACATGCATGTTAGGGTTAATACCCCTGTCTGTGCCCCTGACTGAGGCAATGGAAAGAAGAACTGGAGTTGGTCCCCAGGCGCTGCAGCTGCCCACTGCGCCTAGCTACACAGCTAGAATGGGTGAAATGCAGAGAGGAATTTCCCCACGGGGATTAATATAGTATACCAAAATAAAAAAAAAATTTAAGAATTAAAAGTAATTAAAATCACCACAGCAGTTTATCTGACTTATAAGAAGGCGGTGCCTCAGGGAAATGTTGCCATAGAAATGCAAATATAATCATCTTTTTACCTCATTAAAAGGTGATTACAGTCGGTACTATAATGGGAACACTGAAATGAAGATGTTGATTGTGTTTTGTTTCTGGGATGGACTATGACCCATTTTCAGTGATTGATTAACCTTGCCTCGGCACGTGCTATGTATGGTGCCATGCAGGGAATGATCAAGGGCCCCGCTGTGACCCGTAAACCCATAATATTGTCAATTTCCTTCAGTAGGCTAGGGTGAAAGATTTCGTATCTGCAAGTAAAAAAAGGAAAAACTACAGTTAAAGCTGGGATTAAGTTAACGCAACTAGAACCGCTTTAGTTTAGTTAGGGTTAGAGTTAAAGGCTAACTCTGTATAACTAAAACTACAGCTTCTTCTGGTATGTTCCTTTTCAAGTTTAGCGTTCCAGCCTAGTTAAATTCCTAATACTGTATGTGTAAACATCCTAAACTCGAACATGAACTACCTGTCAAATGCCTCCACAACAGCCGGTGTAAGCAATCAAACTAATTCCTTTCTGGTTTTGAGTGTTGCAGGAATCCCCCGTCTCTCTTGCCAGGCAGCACAATAGCAGATATTAAAACTTTCTGTCGCCCTCTGCTCCCCCCGTCCTCTTTTCTTGTCTCAATGTCCTGGTTTTGCAGGTGCTGAGTCGTTTGGTTTGTTTTCCTGTGTCATAAATGGAGAGGAGAGGGACCAGAGCCACAGAGCCGTCTACAGGTGAGGAAGAACTTTGTTGTCATTACTGTATAAGTCCGCATTGTTGCACTGTTTTTGAGTCTGCTAGCTGCTGCACAATTCAGTTTTCCCCACAGTGATGAATAAAACTTAACATGTTTTATAATCATTGCTATTATCAAGCTCAACATCATCATCGCTGTTCTTTTTACTTTTACATTGACTGACTCTGCAAGTCACTTACAAAATTGCAGTCAGCAATTAACACACATATGGTTGTGTGAACAGCTAAATTAGATAATAATAATTACCATCATCATTACATTTATAGAGCGCTTTTCTAGACACCCAAAGCGCTTCACACTGAAGGGGGTAACTCACTTCAGCCACCACCAATGTGTAGCACCCACCTGGGTGATGCATGGCAGCCATTTTGCACCAGAATGCTCACCACATATCAGCTTGAGGTAGAGAGGGAGGAATCATTGAGGCAATTACACGGGGTGGGATGATTAGTTGGCCAGATGGGGAAAGCCAGGTTGGGAATTTTGCCAGGACACCGGGGAACCCCCTACTCTTTGTGATAAGTGCCATGCGAGCTTTAATGACCACAGTGAGTCAGGACCTCGGTTTAACGTCTCATCTGAAGGACGGCATCTCCTACAGCACAGTGTCCCCGTCACTGCACTGGGGCATTGGGTTTGATATTTGTTGTTTTTTTATTAGGACCAGAGGGAAGACTGCCCCCTACTAGCCCACCAACACCACTTCCGGCAGCAACACATTTTCATGGGAGGTCTCCCATCCAAGTACTAGCCAAGCCCATACCTGCTTAGCTTCTGTCATTTGGCAGCGCCAGGGTACATGTTGGTATGGCTGCTGGCAAATCACTAAATAGTAAATATATAGCCAAGAGTGTGATGTCATATTGATGTGCAACAGGTAGATTCCCAATATTGTTGCACTAATAGGGGAATTTTAGTGTAGTAGAAAGTACCACATGTATTTACATAAAGACTATAAAATCTTTAAAGAGGTGCTAAACACTTAAATGTGTTTGTGAGCTGTAAACTGAATGATATGACTGTACAGTGATGAAACACATCAATGCTGGTGTTAATATTAACATTTCTTACCCAATTTATAAAAATTGGCATTTCATGGTTTGAAAATGGTTCAACATGCTACCTACTGTTTTAAATCAGTCCTGAACTGTGCAAGGCCAATGCTGATGTAGAGTTGATGGGTTGGGATTCATCTGCATAATGAAATAAAAAATAGTATTATTAATGTTAACACCCTCTAATCAGAGGTGGGTGACCTACCTTGCCCTTGACAGTGAGTCTGAAACCGCGCTCATTTTCAAATATATGCTGATCGAGACTCATTCACAGGAGTTTACTTGTTAGCCTTGCGCCTTTATTATATTTTCTACAAACAATTTGAATTTCTCTGTTCACAGTTAGTGCGCCCCATGTGTGTCACAAATGGGTCTCTGTGTCTTTCAGGCCCCCATGTTAAGTTGGAAACACAGGGGGTTTGATTGAAATGTGTTTTCACCCAGAGGAAACAAAAAGCATGGATTTTCGCCCTCAAAACAGCCGTGTAATGTGTGTTGTTTTTGTGTTGAATTTATCAAGAGTTATCAGTCCAACAACCCTAGACATGTCCACAGCTCAAAAAAATGAAAATATGGTTTACCCCTCCTGTAATCCTTAATAGGCTGCAGGGCAACAAACATCTAATCCACAAATCAAACATACTACCTGGTAAGACTTTGTCAGGAAAAATTATATGGCAAATAGTGTTTTTTGTCTCTCTGACTGTTTCTTAGTATGATAATTAAGGGTGTTGAGACTTGCCCTCAGGTTGATTTCCCCTAAAAGAGGAATTACTACCAGGGTGCACTGAGGTCAAACCATTTCTCTGTAGATATAGGACTTACAGTACAGGCCGATTCACCACAGATTTGCATTTGGGCAGCATAGTGGCACAGCGCTGTCGCCTCACAGCAAGAAGGTCCTAGGCACTGGCGTAACATGGTGCCCTGGTGCAAGCAACCCTCGTAGACCCCCCCCCCCGTCTCTCTCTCACTCGCTCACACACACACACCACCACCACCATAGGTGGGTTTAGTAAGTAATTTTAGTAATTTATTTGTATAGCACCTTTCACAGATATACAATCACAAAGTGCTTCACAGCATAACATATAACAAATAAAATAGAAATATCAACAGACAAAGTTTACACAGATTAGTTATTGTAAAGGTCAGTACGTCAAAGATTGGCTACACTTCAGAACCACGGAGAGCGGACGCACCACGGACAGAGTTCAGAAACCTAAACAGACGGTCTCTAAATCAAATCAGTCGACAAGGCAATGAAACAAGTTAACAAAGCAACTAGGCTGTAATATAGCTAATAGCCTTGTCATTCGACAGTTACAGGGGAGCACACATCAGACTCAAAACCTGGTAGATTGCATGGTTTGGCATGCCAACAGCACACATTGCAGCTTTCCTTTTTTTTCCTTGCTCTCCTTCCTCTTTTTACATCCACTTTTATGTGTGTAACTCATACTTGCTTGCTTGATTTTATTTTTCTAACGTTACTTAGGTAGGCTAGATAGGTAAATTATATTGCGTGCACTAAACAAGCTATTGTCACATGCTCAAAACAGACACGTAACATTGGACTAGGACAATGCATGCAGAAATATTGACAGGTCCCCCCTAGCGACGGGCCCTGGTGTCACTGCACCGGCTGCACCACCTATATTTACGCCAATGGTCCTAGGTTTGAACCCCGGAGTTGTTCAACCTTGGGGGTCATCCCAAGTCATCTTCTGTGTGGAGTTTGCATATTCTGTCTGTGTCTGCAGTGGGTTTTCTACGGATGCTCGGGTTTCCCCCACCATCAAAAAAGACATGCATGATGGTCTGCGGTGGTGTAGCGGTCTAAGCATCGGCTTTGTGTCGATGCAGTTGCCCACTGGGGACAGGGTTGGGGACCGGGGTTTGCACCTCGGTCTCGTCAGATCCGACTATGGCCGGACTCGATGAAGCAGCAATAATTGGCAACGCTTTCTTCGGGAGGGGGGCGGAGTTGTCTTGTGTTTGTCACATGAATGCTGTGTGTGTCGGAAAAAGCAGTGGCTCGGCCTGGATTCACCTTGTCACGAAAGTGGCGAGGCATCTCCTTCGAGACTGCTGGCCAGAGAGACGCAGTTGGCGAACGCATGCAGTACGAGGGTGGGTGTTTGAGCTAAATTAGGGAGCGATTTGCCACTAAATTGGGAGAAAAAGGGAAAAATCAGAAATAAAGTATATTAAAAAAAAGAAGAAAAAAAGACACGCATGTTAGGGTTTATACTCCTGTCTGTGCCCTTGACCGAGGCATGGTAAGACAAACTGGAGGTGGTCCCCGGGTGCTGCACGGCGGCTGCCCACTGCTCCTAGCTACACAGCTAGGATGGTTTAAATACAGAGTGTAATTTCTCCATGGGGATTAATATAGTATATCAAAATAAAAATAAAAATCTAAATTTATATATAACCACAGAGGAACACTGAAGTTTAATGTGATCTATTCTATTCTATTCATAATCTACAAACTGCATAAATACAATTTAGTCCATTGACCTTCAACACTGTAATTTTGTATTCGTGCTATGGTTGTTGGAGCAGAACACATGTAAGTTCTCCATGTTTCCCAAGTAACAGTCACAGTGGCTCTGCAGATGCTGTTTAGGGGATTTCTCCAGACAGAGAGCAATTGCATGGGTGCTGACATCTTTCACTTTTGCTGTGTGCCGTCAGGCCATGAAACGAGAACTCGGGATGATAGAATCACAAGATAAAAGGTTACCCAGAAAATACTGTATTCATGATTTCTGGCATGGAGGTCCCTCTATTCATTAGTGTCAAGTAATGTGTGGTCTATACCGAGTGACTCTGTCAGGTTAGAGGAAAGTGTGTGTTTGGGGTAGTACTGGATGATTCGGAAAATATCATAATTATGATAATCATATGGAATTTTATATATATGTAAAATTCAGTGATTCAAGTAAATTATTTATGAGCTCATAAAGAATTTACCCGAATCACTGAATTATTTTGCTCCTTATTTGTTGAGCACTTTTCCTACCATTGAGTGTTTCTTTTTAACGAAGAAATATAGTATATATATATATATAGATAGATAGATAGATAGATAGATAGATAGATAGATAGATAGATAGATAGATAGATAGATAGATAGATAGATAGACAGATAGACAGATAGATAGATAGATAGATAGATAGATAGATAGATAGATAGATAGATAGATAGATAGATAGATAGATAGATAGATAGATAGATAGATAGATAGATAGATAGATAGATAGATAGATAGATAGATAGATAGATAGATAGATAGATAGATAGATAGATAGATAGATAGATAGATAGATAGATAGATAGATAGATAGATAGATAGATAGATAGATAGATAGATAGATAGATAGATATAGATATAGATATATTGATATATAGCTGATGAGAAGAGATGAGATGAGATAATCCAGACAACAAAATTGTGTTTCCCGATAAGACAGTATCTGAATTTCATCCTGATACAATGCCACTGAAAAGATGATAAACAATAATATTGAAATATTATCATACTCATTTGAACAGGTAACACCTTTCATCAGTGTCACATCTGTGTTGTTTAGCACAGACTATGTCTTACATATCAGTTTAATGCAAAAAATTAATTTGTCGCTGTGATTTTTCTACTTGGAAATCTTTGAATGAAAAGACACTAATTCACAAAACATAAAGCCATTCCTTATATAAACCTCTATATCTCTGTGGCAGGTTTGTCCCTCGCCACGGCGATGAGCTGGAGCTGGAGGTAGATGACCCCTTATTGGTGGAGGTCCAGGCGGAGGACTACTGGTACGAGGGATACAACATGCGCACTGGTGCCCGGGGCATCTTCCCAGCATACTACGCCATAGAGGTGGCCAAGGAACCTGAGAGTTACAAAGGTATGGACTCAGCCATATTTACCATTAGGAGGGAGAATTACTGAATTACTATCACTGCAGTGAAAATGCTGACATAAGCCCTTTGATATATGACTTGATTGCTGACGAAGACAGTTTAAGAATCGAGATGAGACATGATAAGAACCAAGACCAACTCTAATCCTAATGCCCTGGAAATGAACTTAGTTTATCCTTTTTCTTTAAAAAACAAAAAACAAAAACTCATTGGATAGAATGGGTGCAGAAGGGTATTGCAGTGCTCAGTGATCTTTACATAGAGCAGGTCCTTAAATCCTTTGACAACTTACAGTCCAAATTTAAGTTTCACAAACAACAATATTGGTGGTACATGCAAATCCATAGTTTGCTAAAATCAGTTTTTAAAACCCCTTTGGCCCACCAAAATGCAGAGACCCCCCCCCCTTTCACTATCTGAAGCTATGGTAGGGGTCATGAAATATCCCTCTACTCCTCTATGCTAGTACAGAATTATAACACTATCAGTTCCCTGAAAACTGAATGGGAAACAGATTTTAGAATTACACTTACAGAAAAAGAATGGGTCAGCATCCTGCGTAATTCACATTGCATGTCATGTCATATTCGCACTAAGTTAATTCAATATAAGATTATTAACAAAGTGTATTGGACGGCCCCTAGATTGTATAGGGTTATGCTTAAAGGTGACCCCTGGTGCTTGGAAGTGCCTTGACGAAGGCATGGTAAGTCATGTCTTATGGTATTACCCCAAAATATGGCACCACTGGACATCAGTTCATGGTTGTATTCAGAGAATTATCGGTCAGGAAGTCCCCTTCTACATTTGTTTACTTTTGTTGGGGGACCCGTCCATCGTGAAAGGCACAATTCCTTCTATCTATACTGAATGGGTCCAGACCATCATGTTAGCTCTCCTCCACTCCATGTGCGCACGCACACACACACACACACACACACACACACACACACACACACACACACACACACACACACACACACACACACACACACACATACACGTCCATGCATGTACTCAACTGGTTTTAACTACAATACAGCCTCTTTTCTATTCTTATTTCACTCGTAATTTAATTTAATTCTTCTTTTTCACTATTTCATGTCTTAGTCCTCTGTTTTAAGTTGTATATGTATACAAAAACTGCTATACAAGTAAAGTTTATTATTATATTATTATTATTGTTATGATTATTATTATTCTCCTTTTCTCCTTGTTTTATGTTTGTTTATAGCCCTTTGTCTTTCAAAAATTATATAATCAATCACCAAAAAAAAAAAAAAACAATCCTTTTTTCAGGTGCAATTAAATGTCTTTTTTGTATTCGATTAACCAGGAAATTACCCTGAGATGAAGAATCTCGTCTTCAAATGAGATCTATATATCATATATATATATATATATATATATATATATATATATATATATATATATATATGTAAAAATATCAGGTTAAGATAGATAAGTGAAACAAGAGAACAGTCCACAGAATAGTGCAACAGTTGGTTGCAGTAAAGGAACAGGGTAAAGACAGTGTGAAAATAGTGTTGAAAGCTATAGGCGCTTCTGGGGGGAGAAGAAAGTAATTAAGTTATAGGGTAAGTTATTATAGTCCAGAGAAAAGGAAGTAAAGGATAAGAGATGCGCTATTAAAAAGTGTTGCTTGGTTAAAGGTGGTACCTGTGACGGCTATATGGAGTACTGCAACAACACAAGCACGCTACCCACAACAAGAAACATGACCTCTCGCCATCCAGTCACCATTGTGTATTTGTTTGAGAAATGGAGATGTTTGAAAACCTCAAAAAGAATTGAAAGCCATGCAGCATTAGCTGGTATTATCATTTGCAATTAATAAAGCGAACAATGTTTATTAAGTCTGACCAAAACAAAGGCAGAAGTGGGGCAGACAGCTGCTGTGTGCATCAGTTGCAGATAATACCTTTAAGTGACCAAGTAAATTACTTTCTTTATTTTTTGCTTTCTTCTGCAGTAAAGAGCAGTGAATGGGTGGATCGGTACCAACTGAAATTCCTGGGCTCTGTCCAAGTGCCCTATCACAAAGGGAACGATGTTCTGTGTGCAGCTATGCAGAAGGTATACACATATATGTGCATGTGTGTGTGTGTGTGTGTGTGTGTGTGTGTGTGTGTGTGTGTGTGTGTGTGTGTGTGTGTGTGTGTGTGTGTGTGTGTGTGTGTGTGCTTGCATATTTAGTGAATCAACAAAAGGACAGAGAAAAAATGTCAGCACATTACCTATTACATTACTCTTTTTTTGTCGCATAAGTCAAGAGCAGGGTGGATAGATGAAGGCTGGGATGTAGACTTAGTGTAGTGAAATACTGTGTTACACAAGCAAAAATCTACAAGTATAGAAATCATGGAGGCTTTTGGAGTTGCATATTTTAGTGAATATTTTTTGACAGTAATTTCCCAGGAAAATTGATGCAACCTAATTTTTTTTTTTTTTTTTTAGTAGTAGGGAAGGTGCTGACACAGCAGCACTGGCAGCTCTGTTTTATCTCCACTAAATACCTGGGAATTTAGTTGCTGAAACACCACTGCAATTATCACGTATCACCACAGCTATCAGTTAGTCCAGTGATACTGACGGCCTTCAGGACTGTAGCCTCAGGCATGAAGCTGTTACTACCACTATGCCATTGCATTTCCTGTTTGACTGTCACCAGATTGCCACTAATAGAAGGATGACAGTTCAGTATAACCCACCCTCTTCGTGCATCCTGGAGATCAATGTGAAAGGCATAAAGCTCATGGTCCAGGATGATTATTATGCCAGCGACAGGGTAACACTTTCTCTTTTTCTATTTCCCTCGCCGTTTTTACATCTCTTTGTCTCTTTCTCTTATATATGCAGATACAAACGCACAAACTCACACTCAGATGAGCTTTCCATAACGCTTTTGCGAAATTAAAAAATGTATACATGGGGCGTCCGGGTGGTGTGGCAGTCTATTCCATTGCCTACCAACATGAGGATCGCCGGTTTGAAACCTTGTGTTACCTCTGGCTTGGTCGGGCATCCCTACAGATACAATTGGCCGTGTCTGCGGGTGGAAAGCCAGATGTGGGTATGTGTCCTGGTCACTGCACTAGTGCCTCCTCTGGTCGGTCAGGCCGCCTGTGCAGGGGGTAAGGGGAACTGGAGGGAATAGTGTGATCCTCCCACATGCTACGTTCCCCTGGCAAAACTCCTCACTGTCAGGTGAAAAGAAGCGGCTGGCAACTCCACATGTATCAGAGGAGGCATGTGGTAGTCTGCAGCCCTCCCCGGATCGGCAGAGGGGGTGGAGCAGTGACCGGGACAGCTCGGAAGACTGGGGTAATTGGCCGGATACAATTGGGGAGAAAAAGGGGGAAAATTTTTTAAAAAAAAGTATACGTGTACATACCTCACACATCTCACTCCTTGTGTGGTCATTACAATTTACTACAAGAAAAAGCCAAAGGACATATGAACCTCTTCTAATAATGTAACATATGAGAGGATATTTATGCTGATTTTGTCAAACATTTTAGCAGGGGTAACTGGTGAAATCATTTTGACTTGAATAAATAGTTGTTATTGTATGAAATTCAGTCTGTTTCCGGTTTATTTTATTTCATCCTTGCTCTCTTTCCAGAGTAACGAGTGCAGTCACTTCTTCCAATTAAAAAATGTGTCCTTCTGCGGCTATCACCCAAAAAACAGCAAGTTAGTAAATATAGCATTTCCATCCAAGAACTTTGTTTATTGCAGTGTGATGTGTGATTTCTTTATTTCCATACTTTGCTTTTGTGTTAATTTCAATGTTGTTAAATTCATTCAAAATTTGCTTATGAAGAAGAAAATTGACAGCTACACTTTACAACTGCACTCACTACTAGTAAAACTCAGGTATTGAATACCAAAATTGAGTGCAGATGTGATTGCTTAAGTATCAAAGTCATCAGCAGGAAGAGCACATGACACCCCTGTTGTTGGTGGTTTATAATTATGAATATTGATGGATAAATTGATGCCTTCGGTTTGTGGCGTTGTCAAGTGACTTAAAAAGACGGCATCCACCAGCGATGGTAGCCACTGGTTTCTATCAGAGCTGGTTCCAGATGCTTATCATAGCCCTCGCTAAACTGGTGATGTAGAGGGACTCCACTTACCAGAACGTACATAGACTATTAATTTTACTTTGCTCTGCTCAGAACCATACAAATTGATTTTCATTTTCATTCATGGATTCAGTTGTCACTCCACCCCAAAAAAAAGCTGACTGTGTGCTTGTGGCCCATATGTTTTATGGTGTCTGTCCAGGTATTTTGGCTTCATCACGAAGCACCCAGCAGACCAGAGATTTGCCTGTCATGTGTTTGTTTCTGAGAATTCCACCAAACCTTTAGCAGAATCAGTAGGGTGAGTCGGTCTGCTGTTTCTTTTTCTTTTCTCAATTATTTTCCATGCAGAAGGTGCCTATATTTATCTTGCCTGTGTTGAGACTATATTCAACTTATTAAATCTAACTTGCATCAGTTGAAACTTGTGAAGTCCATACTTTAAACTGGTTTCAGTGGCCACCAGTACATCACATAACATGACTTTCATATAATTTTGTATTTTAAATTAAGTCAGAGGAATGCCAAACATGCTCCATGTGTTTTTTGTTTTCTTTAGGAAAGCCTTTCAGATGTACTATAAGGAGTTTGTGGAGTTCTCATGCCCAACAGAAGACATCTACCTAGAATAGTGCTGCCTTGCCTTCCCCCACAGCCCTGTACAATAAGTACACTGTACCATAACATAATGTTGCATGAAGGACCAACATATCTTAAAAAAAGAAAAAAGAAACATCTGGCAGAAAAAATACAAAGGAAGAAAATGGAATTGTTGGGATTCTCTGGTCAAAACAAGAGAAAAAGAGCCAAAAGATGCAGAGCTGGCACAGAGGGGTGCAGTGAGAGGGGTGCAATGAGAAGAAGATATATGCAAAGTGGAGTCGGTGAAGACGTGTCGATCTCAGGCTGTCCACGGAAAGCACAACCATCACCTCATCACAGCCTTGACAGCGCTCGATAACTTAGACTTAGCGGATACCATGCTGGGAGCGGTAGCGGACTAGCACCACCATATAACCCGCACCATAAACTAAAATGCTGTTTTCAAAAGTTGACAGCATCGCTTTGCTTCGGATAGACAAAGAAACGATTAGTGTGCCGTGACTTTGTGTTCCATTGTGTGCAAAGGTGAGGGAGCTGTTTGTTGGGAAAATAAGCTAAACGTCCCACGTTGAAAGTTGAAAGTCGCATTGAAAAAAGATAATAACTGAGTCAGGAACAGTGTATTGGGCCCTTCAACAGAATTAGAAATGATGGACCATCAGTGTGGCTCAATTAAATACTGCTAGCTTTAGTCTTCAGCTTTTTTGATAGCTCACATTGGTGTGATAGTGCTAAAAGAAATGGTCTGTATCATTTTTCTTAGGGTTCAGCTCCCCCCTGTAATCCTTGGTATGCACGGGCCATACCTCCCTCCGCCCTGGGTTTCCCATGGTAAAGCAGGAAACAGAAAGATGTGATTATCCAGTGTATGTTTCTGCTGCTGAAATACATCTCGGATGGGAATAATATCAAATAGTAGCGTGCTAGTAGGAGATATGATCGCATATAGAACATTTCCTTTGTATTGCAATACCAGAAACAACATAGGCTTGTGTTTTTTGTTTTTTTTGTTTTGTTTTTTTAAGTTTCTGCTGCAGGAACATTAAATGAGGTTTTAATGTGACCACGATAAGTTACTGAGAAGTGTTAGCCTGGGTGTCATACCTAGGTGCTGACAAGAGAGTGAAAACAAGGAAGACTTTTGGTGTTTGAAAATCTTCACTAGTAGTGCCTCTTTTTCTTACCATCTGGTTATTTTGACTTTCCTGAGTGAACATTATCACAACGTTTTCAGCAAATGCCATGAAGTGTGCGTGCTGGTTTTAGCATTTGAACACAAACTGTGTGATGGGGATAGAGCAAACACAAAGCGACATGTCAGCAAAAAGCAACTGCCTGAATAACTCGACAAAAGTGGCTTTTTACGGCATTCATTACAACCTAACACTGATGTGTAACAAAGTGTTTCATTTGATCGCCATTTAACGGAACACACATCTATGAGAAAAAGGAATAATTTATGGGAAGTTTGTTGATGTAAGCCTTCTCACAAACATCCTTTTGTGGTTCCTCTCAGAATGAAGTCCTTTAAAAAAATGAACAGCCTCTTAAGGCGTCTGCTGGTGTGTACTGAGTTCAGTTACCATGTGCTCAGGAAAAGACTGAGACTAAGGTTTATGAGGAAAATCAGGTAGACAGGAGAAAAGGTGCTGTAGAGGCGGGATATGCTATACAAAGGGTGTACAGACATGCCATATATAAATAAATGATTTAATAATTGTAATTATAAATATTAGATTGTATTGATTCAATATGTAGTATGTGAAATTTCTCTTATTTTGACATTTTTTTAGGTGTGAATTTTTCTTTATTTAAAAATTTTAATGCAGAAGTCAAGGTGTCCTGTTGTATGTTATAACGATCCACTCACAAAAAAATCCGCAAACACACATTAACACACACACAAATAAACACACAAATGAACACACGCAAGGGTATAGGGAGAAATCGGATGAAAAAAGAGACTACATGCACTGCTGACATTTTTTTAAACTTTTTTTTATTTATTCATCCTCTTTTTCAGCTTGCTGATTTTCAATCCAAAGTGTGTTGGATCTGTACCGTAATCCTTAGTAGTATTCATCCTCCAGGCTCGGCTGATAGGGCTTTTGAAGGATGGGAGGCACATCTACAGGGATAGGCTTGACACCATAATCTGAAAAACATCCGTACACACAAAAACAATACACCCATGAAAAATATGTAATTCACCTCTTTGGTTACCAGTCAATTTTCTGTCATTTGTTGTCTTCTCCTTCTTGAAAAGACACTGATATATCCGAGTCTCACCATCAAACAGGCTAATGTGCTCTCTGATGAGGCCAGGGTCAAAGAGTGGCTCTAGCTCAGCTGTGTCCTCGTTGCCTCTGCTGGCAGAAAACAGAACACCACATGAGAATAATGTGAAGGCTGAGCTGACTATCACTGACAAGCCCGCTGCACCTGTTCATACCTGTTCCATAAAGGTGCAGGTAGACTGCCACCGACCAGAACAGAGATGAGAAGGAGAATTGTTGTCTGTCTAGTAGTCCTCAGAGAAGCCATTATAAATATCACTGGCAAGAGTCCTGAGACACTGATCTGCTGCTGAAACCACAACTTACAATACAGTCATTCCAATTCTAAAATTAGCTATTATTACCTCACAATGCTCATCCACTCACTGACCCCCTTTTTATCAGTAGATTGTATTTTGCCTAGAAATTCCAAAACAAGATTTTTTTTAATATGGTTAAAGAATTGTGGACTCTTGTTATCATAGGCAGGTTATTCCTATGGAAACAATTAATAGAGAAATTTATATTCCAGGAAGTTATTTACATTCACCTTGTGCTCCAGCTATTTCAGCCACTAATCAGGCAGGTTTTAGACTTGCCACAATGGGTGAATCCAATTAAAAACCTGGAAAAATATGAAGAAATGTATCTATAAACTTGAATTCCCATAGAGAAAGGGGTATTCTAATAAAAGGGATGAAAAACGAGTCCGCAGTGGTGTAGCGGTCTAAGCATTGGCTTTGTGTCGATGCAGTTGCCCACTGGGGACTGGGGTTCGCGCCCCGGTCTCGTCAGATCCGACTATGGCCGGACTCGATGAAGCAGCAATCATTGGCAACGCCGTCTTCGGGAGGGCGACGGAATCGGCTTATGTTCGTCACGTGAATGCGTCTCTGTGTGTGTCGGAAAAAGCAGTGGTTCAGCCTGGAGTCGCCTTGTCACGAAAGTGGGGAGGCGACTCCTTCGAGACTGCCGGCCGGAGAGATGCAGTTGGCGAACGCATGCAGTACGAGGGTGGGTGTTTGAATTAAAATAGGGATCGATTGGCCACTAAATTGGGAGAAAAAAAGGGAAAAATCAGAAATAAATTTAATAAAAGGGATGAAAAAAGTTTAGTCTTAACTATACAAAGATAAAACCAAACAAAGGAAAATGTGTGTGTGTGTGTGTGTGTGTGTGTGTGTGTGTGTGTGTGTGTGTGTGTAGCTCTTGCTTTAGCTATATAATATTAACAAATAATTATCAAATAATTATCAGGTCGTTCTTTTACAATCTACAAGATGGGGCTGTGGTGTAGGCAGTGGGTGGGCACAGAGAAAATCAGATGGGCCTTGCCCGTCCAAGACCTGCGGCGAACACTTTCATAAATACAATAAAATCTTCTAATCAATTTGTTAGTATCGCAATACATTTCGATTTCGACTACACATACAGGCGTAATTTATGGGGGGGTCAGGGGGACATGTCCCCCTCAATATTTAGAAAAGGTGAATTTGTCCCCCCCAAAAAATATATCATGAATGATAATGTTAACTCCCTCGCCAAAAAAGGTAAAATAACAACACAGACCGTCGAACTACTTAAAATGTCATTCATACTTGTTTTCCAACGATTTCATACACCCCTGTGCTTGGACCATACCATTTTAACCTTGCCACTGGGATTGCCGACCTCGTTGCTGTCTTGCAGTTGCGCCTGACAACCAGGAGACTGGAGCATGAATGATCGTGTAAGCAAGTGTAAGTAACGTAGCTAGCCAGCTTGCTTGTCTAGCCCAGTACACCACCTTTGGGGTTTCTGAGTTAGATTTTCTTACGTATTTCCGGATGAATTATAGCCTTATCTAGTTTATAACTTGTGTTTGGGGTTATCAGTTCAGACCCCCTCACGAACTAGCTAGCTAGCTAGTGCTTGCGAACAGTAGCCCCTAGACGTTTATGTTAGCTTAAATTAACTTGAACTGATCATTTCGGGCACATATGATAACATAATAGGTACATCTACAAACCAATTTGTGCCAAGGGTATTGTATTAGTTCAAATGCATCTACTACTTTCATTCACAGAGTCAACATGAGCAAGAGGAAAGTAACAGAAGATATCCGATAGGCTAGCCTATCTGAATGTTGTTTTTCTTTTACATAAATAAGACATTTCCACAATAAATTGATGTAGAAAAAGAGCAAATTGGTGCATACAAATTCACCAGAATGCAGGAAATTAAATGTGTGATGCTCAAAATTTCCAGGGGGAGGACCCCCTGACCCCCAGCTAAATGTGTCCCCCCCAATGTTTAACTGAAACTTACTCCACTGACTACACATACGAATTCGGGAGGCTCTGCTTGAAGTCTCGGCCAAAACAAAAAAAATCCAATCAGCTTTTTCCCTCTGTTGTAACCGTGTGAGAAAACTCCTCCTGCCAGCGCCTTCGACATCTCGATTGAAGGTCTCCGCTCTCTAAATATAAGTCATATGGCCTTCGCTGCATACAGCCTACGTGACCGATTGTTCAGCCAATCAGCAGCAGCGCCTAGGTCTGTGGTTGAAACCGTTGTGGTTGCGTTCTGCAGCGCGCAGCGCGGTAATTGGTGGCTAGTGTTAGCTAGCGTTTGTGTTTTTGATTTAGTTAGCTAAGCTAGCTAGCCGTGAATGAGAATGTCTCAAAGAGAACTCGTGAATGATGTGGTGGCAGATTTATTAGTCACACCATTTTCAAGACGTATGTGCGGCATTTCACTTGTTTAGCTGTGACAGTTCCGGTTTCCACGTTATCCGTTGAAAGGACATTTTCAGCACTTAAGAATAAAAACGTATTCCGGGAATACAACGGTACAGACACGACTCACAGCACTGGCCTCCGTTGCCAAAGGACATTCTGATGGATTTAAAAGCCAAAGGAGTGCTGACCGACCGTTTCATCCAGAAAGAAAGGAGAATTAATTTTATCTTCAAATAGACAACCCTGGTGAGTCAAATGTTTTTTTTAATGTACAGATAGTTGATTTGCTTAATGTTTAATTGTTTTTATGCTCAGCGGCCCGGCTGGGACGTGTTTGTTGAGTGTCTTGATAGCATAAAATGCCCAGCGGGATTACTTACAGTAAGGCTGTACGTTACACCATGTTGTTGTAGGGTAATGTTGTGCAGCCAACAGCTCCCCCTGGGGGCACTGATTGATGTATACTTGCCCTGTGTAACATGCCTCAGTTGCGTTATGGGCACAGCCGGTGAATACATGTTACTAAGCGACACAGCCCGACTCTGTCTGTTATTTATATGCACCTACACTTGCAACATGGTGTCAGAAGCTGTACTGGAACCCAACGTGAGTCTTACGTTGCCTGTTGCTTGAACAGTGTGCGTTTATTTTTTTACTAAGCGTAGCTAGAAGTTTCAGTTAGCCTGCTAGCATTAGCATCGAGCCAAGACGATGACTTCCAATATTCCGCCGCCGGAGCCCATGAAGATGACTGGGGATCTTCACAGCAACTCGGCTAGCTTTCGATCAGAGTTTGAGGATTATTTGCTTGCGACCGGGATCGACAAGGCAGAGAAGCCGGTGCAGGCAGCGACGCTCCGGAGGCTAATGGGGAAGGAATGCCTCCATGTTTACGTGCACAACCTGGGACTCACAGCGGAAGAGCAGAAAGACGCCGGAGCGATACTCGACAAACTGGGGGAATACTTCACACCTACCAAAAACGTCATCTTTGAGAGGTATGTTTTTGGCAACCTTAAACAAGAGGAAGGAGAACCTGTGGATGCTTTTGTCAAGAGACTGAGAGAAAAGGCTGCCACATGTGAATATGGAGCTATAAGAGACGAGCTTATAAGGGACAGGCTTGTTCTTGGAAAAACTGATGAGGGCGCCAGACGACGCATGCTAAGAGAAAAGGAGCTTAAGTTGAAGGGAGCTATTGACATTTGCCGTGCAGCGGAGGTGTTGGACAATAAGTTAAAATCCATGTCACTTAGCAGCTCTGTGACTGCGGAGAGCATCAATGTAGCACATGGACAGCGACCAGGACGGAGACCTACCAGCAGGCCATCCGAGCCCACCAACACATCTGCACAGCCACAGAGAGGCACAGGTGAATGCAAGTACTGTGGCACACCGCACAGACGGGGGCGAGACCTGTGTCCCGCATTTGGAAAGTCATGTCGCTTCTGTGGCACTGCTAATCACTTTGCCAAAGTATGCATGAAAAGAGGCCAGCAAGCACGTCAGTTGAACGCTGTGGATGACCCGCCGCTAGGGGACCCGGGGGACAACGACCGCGATGAGAGGGATGTGTACACGGCTGAGAGCGTGGGGGCTGTGAACACTCAAAGGAAAAAATGGTTTGTAAACCTGCCACTGCACAGAGGGGTCCAGAGGTGCCAGCTTGACTCTGGAGCCACCTGCAACGTGATGAGCTTGAAAGACAAGATGAGACTGGCGCCTAGAGTGCCTCTTCAGAAAAGTCTCACCAGGCTGAGACTCTACAACAGTGAGTGGATGAGCTCAATGGGCGTGTACAGCACACAGTGTGTCATCAGGGGCAAGACGCACAGACTGGACTTTGAGGTTGTGTGCACCAGCCAGAAGCCCTTGCTTTCAGGGGAGACATGCGAGAGACTTGGCTTGATACGCTTCACCATTCCCGAAGAGCTGAATAAAGTGGAGCACTGCAAGACAAGTGAGCTAACCAAAGGCTGTCTCATTAACACTTACAATGACGTGTTCACCAGCCCAGTCGAGTCACTGCCGGGTGATGTTCACTTCGAGTTGGATAGCACTGTGGCCCCTGTCCAGTGCGCACCAAGAAATGTCCCGGTGGCCCTCAAGGCAGCTGTTAAGGCGCAGCTGGACCAATATGAAAAGGATGAACACTTAACCACAGTCACTCAGCCCACAGACTGGATTAGCAATCTGGTCATAGTGAAGAAGCCAGACAAATTGAGGCTTTGCATCGACCCCAAGCCACTTAACCGAGCCCTGAAAAGGTCCCATTACCTCATGCCCACTTTAGATGACGTGCTGTACAAGCTGCCTAAGGCACGTATCTTCACCCTGGTGGATGCGCGTGACGCATTCTTACAGTGTCGTCTTGATGAGGAGAGCAGCCTGATGACAACGTTCTGGACGCCGTGGGGTAGAAAGCGATGGCTGAAGCTCCCTTTTGGTGTGTCAGTCGCACCAGAGCTGTACCAGAGGAAACAACATGAGCTGCTGGCCGGTTTGAAAGGAATCGAGCCCATAGCCGATGACATCCTCATAGTCGGCTGTGGGGACACGGAGGAGGAGGCCGTTCGCAACCACCATTGTATTCTATGAAAGGAAGGGAGATGTTGTAGGGTAATGTTATGCAGCCAACAGCTCCCCCTGGGGGCACTGATTGATGTATACTTGCCCTGTGTAACATGCCTCAGTTGCGTTATGGGCACAGCCGGTGAATTTATGTTACTAAGCGACACAGCCCGACTCTGTCTGTTATTTATATGCACCTACACTTGCAACATGGTGTCAGAAGCTGTACTGGAACCCAACGTGAGTCTTACGTTGCCTGTTGCTTGAACAGTGTGCGTTTATTTTTTTACTAAGCGTAGCTAGAAGTTTCAGTTAGCCTGCTAGCATTAGCATCGAGCCAAGACGATGACTTCCAATATTCCGCCGCCGGAGCCCATGAAGATGACTGGGGATCTTCACAGCAACTGGGCTAGCTTTCGATCAGAGTTTGAGGATTATTTGCTTGCGACCGGGATCGACAAGGCAGAGAAGCCGGTGCAGGCAGCGACGCTCCGGAGGCTAATGGGGAAGGAATGCCTCCATGTTTACGTGCACAACCTGGGACCCACAGCGGAAGAGCAGAAAGACGCCGGAGCGATACTCGACAAACTGGGGGAATACTTCACACCTACCAAAAACGTCATCTTTGAGAGGTATGTTTTTGGCAACCTTAAACAAGAGGAAGGAGAACCTGTGGATGCTTTTGTCACGAGACTGAGAGAAAAGGCTGCCACATGTGAATATGGAGCTATAAGAGACGAGCTTATAAGGGACAGGCTTGTTCTTGGAACAACTGATGAGGGCGCCAGACGACGCATGCTAAGAGAAAAGGAGCTTAAGTTGAAGGGAGCTATTGACATTTGCCGTGCAGCGGAGGTGTTGGACAATAAGTTAAAATCCATGTCACTTAGCAGCTCTGTGACTGCGGAGAGCATCAATGTAGCACATGGACAGCGACCAGGACGGAGACCTACCAGCAGGCCATCCGAGCCCACCAACACATCTGCACAGCCACAGAGAGGCACAGGTGAATGCAAGTACTGTGGCACACCGCACAGACGGGGGCGAGACCTGTGTCCCGCATTTGGAAAGTCATGTCGCTTCTGTGGCACTGCTAATCACTTTGCCAAAGTATGCATGAAAAGAGGCCAGCAAGCACGTCAGTTGAACGCTGTGGATGACCCGCCGCTAGGGGACCCGGAGGACAACGACCGCGATGAGAGGGATGTGTACACGGCTGAGAGCGTGGGGGCTGTGAACACTCAAAGGAAAAAATGGTTTGTAAACCTGCCACTGCACAGAGGGGTCCAGAGGTGCCAGCTTGACTCTGGAGCCACCTGCAACGTGATGAGCTTGAAAGACAAGATGAGACTGGCGCCTAGAGTGCCTCTTCAGAAAAGTCTCACCAGGCTGAGACTCTACAACAGTGAGTGGATGAGCTCAATGGGCGTGTACAGCACACAGTGTGTCATCAGGGGCAAGACGCACAGACTGGACTTTGAGGTTGTGTGCACCAGCCAGAAGCCCTTGCTTTCAGGGGAGACATGCGAGAGACTTGGCTTGATACGCTTCACCATTCCCGAAGAGCTGAATAAAGTGGAGCACTGCAAGACAAGTGAGCTAACCAAAGGCTGTCTCATTAACACTTACAATGACGTGTTCACCAGCCCAGTCGAGTCACTGCCGGGTGATGTTCACTTCGAGTTGGATAGCACTGTGGCCCCTGTCCAGTGCGCACCAAGAAATGTCCCGGTGGCCCTCAAGGCAGCTGTTAAGGCGCAGCTGGACCAATATGAAAAGGATGAACACTTAACCACAGTCACTCAGCCCACAGACTGGATTAGCAATCTGGTCATAGTGAAGAAGCCAGACAAATTGAGGCTTTGCATCGACCCCAAGCCACTTAACCGAGCCCTGAAAAGGTCCCATTACCTCATGCCCACTTTAGATGACGTGCTGTACAAGCTGCCTAAGGCACGTATCTTCACCCTGGTGGATGCGCGCGACGCATTCTTGCAGTGTCGCCTTGATGAGGAGAGCAGCCTGATGACAACGTTCTGGACGCCGTGGGGTAGAAAGCGATGGCTGAAGCTCCCTTTTGGTGTGTCAGTCGCACCAGAGCTGTACCAGAGGAAACAACATGAGCTGCTGGCCGGTTTGAAAGGAATCGAGCCCATAGCCGATGACATCCTCATAGTCGGCTGTGGGGACACGGAGGAGGAGGCCGTTCGCAACCACCATTGTATTCTATGAAAGGAAGGGAGATGTTGTAGGGTAATGTTATGCAGCCAACAGCTCCCCCTGGGGGCACTGATTGATGTATACTTGCCCTGTGTAACATGCCTCAGTTGCGTTATGGGCACAGCCGGTGAATACATGTTACTAAGCGACACAGCCCGACTCTGTCTGTTATTTACACTGCTCAAAAAAATAAAGGGAACACATAAGCAATGCAATGTAGCTCCAAGTCAATCACACTTTTGAGATATCAACCTGTCCAGTTAGGAAGCAACACTGATTTGTGAATCAATTTCACCTGTTGGTAAATTGTCTAATTTCCACCTGGTGGAAATTAGACAATTTGCAAGACAACCCCTATAACAGGAATGGATTTGCAGGTGGTGGCCACAGACCATTTGCCTGTCCTCATCTTTTCTGGCCGATCTTTGGTTAGTTTTTCATTTTGCTAGTGCCCTCACCACTAGAGGTGGCATGAGGCGGTATCTGCAACCTACAGAAGTTGCTCAGGTAGTGCAGCTCATCCAGGATGGCACATCAATGCGTGCTGTGGCAAGAAGATTTGATGTGTCTCCCAGCACAGTGTCCAGAGCATGGAGGAGGTACCAGGAGACAGGCCAGTACACCAGGAGACGTGGAGGGGGCCGCAGGAGGACAACAACCCCGCAGCAGGACCGCTATCTGGTCCTTTGTGCAAGGAGGAACAGGAGGAGCACTGCCAGAGCCCTACAGAACGACCTTCAACAGGCCACTAATGTGCAGGTTTCTGCTCAAACAGTGAGAAACAGAATGCATGAGGATGGTATGAGGGCCCGACGTCCACAATTGGGGCCTGTGCTCACAGCCCAACACCGTGCAGCCCGATTGACTTTTGCCAGAGAACATCTTGGTTGGCAGATTCGCCATTGGCGCCCTGTGCTCTTCACAGATGAGAGCAGGTTCACACTGAACACATGTGACAGACGTGAGAGAGTCTGGAGACACTGTGGAGAACGTTCTGCTGCCTGCAACATCCTCCAGCATGACCGGTTTGGCGGTGGGTCAGTGATGGTCTGGGGAGGCATATCCTTGGAGGGCCGCACAGACCTCTACGTGCTAGCCAGAGGTACCATGACTGCCATTAGGTACCGGGATGAGATCCTCAGACCCATTGTCAGACCATATGCTGGTGCAGTGGGCCCTGGGTTCCTGCTCATGCATGACAATGCTCGTCCTCATGTGGCCAGAGTGTGTCAGCAGTTCCTGTATGTCGAGGGCATTGATGCTATGGACTGGCCTGCACGTTCCCCAGACCTGAATCCAATCGAGCACCTCTGGGACATCATGTCTCGTACCATCCGCCAACACGATGTCGCACTACAGACTGTCCAGGAGTTGACCGATGCCCTGATCCAGGTCTGGGAGGAGATCCCTCAGGAGACCATCCGTCGTCTCATCAGGAGCATGCCCAGACGTTGTAGGGAGTGCATACAGGCACGTGGAGGCCACACACACTACTGAGCCTCATTTTGAATCGTCTTGAAGAATTTCCACAGAAGTTGGATCAGCCTATGTTCTCATTTTCCACTTTGATTTTGAGTATGATTCTGAATCCAGACCTTAATGGGCTAATGATTTTGATTTCCATTGATCATTCTTAGGTTATTTTGCTCTAAACACATTCCTCTGTCTAATAAATAAAGATTTTCAGCTGAAATATTTCATTCATCGAGGTCTATATTGTGTTTTTAGGTGTTCCCTTTATTTTTTTGAGCAGTATATATGCACCTACACTTGTAACACGTCGCCACACGATGTCACTGTTGTGAAAGTGAAACGTGTCAGATAACTTGATGGTGATGATTGTGACGATAACCACTTTTGCGACTAAAACATTGTAGCATGGCGATATGACGGCTGTCTTTGGGTAATTATGAGGAGGTGACGTCTCACCGAAGGCCTAGGTCTGAAATGCACGGTCCGCTACTGTCCAAGACCAATCATACTTAATAGGTTCTGAAACGAATATTTTAACCAAAATAGGCCATTACAACTATACGTGCCTGAATGCGCAGTTTAATCATACAAGCTTTATACATCATCAGAGGTACTGTTACACGCACCAAGAAAAACAACAGCATTGAATAGCCTGGCACGGCTGCCACGTGTTCACACACACGCGCGCGCGCGCACACACACACACACTGCTGACAGACGCAACAGCATCAACATTATTATTATATACAAACGGGTTGTGTTTTTCGACTTCCGGTATGGCTAGTTGTTGAACATAATGTGCAGTCTCACATATACAGCCAGTCAGCCACTGTATTATTTACTGCGCTATAAGCAGCTATTTTGGTCCTTGCGGATATCCATATGTGTGTGTGTGTGTGTGTGTGTGTGTGTGTGTGTGTGTGTGTGTGTGTGTATGACTTCTGCGCATGTGCAATAAAGTTCTCTTCCTGCCCCACCAAGTACGACTGGACGTCTAATGTTTGCTCCTGCAGTCTAACTCTACAAAAGTATATTAACATACCAAACAAGTATGTAGCTAGACATCCGTGACATAAATATGAACAATGCAACAGGTTATGGGCCCAGTGCCATGTCTAGTCAGCGATTTAATAGACTTTTGTTCGACGGCGACGAGAGAGGATACGAGTTATGGGAAACTCGCTTCCTAGCCCACATGGAGTTGAGAGGACTCAGCGAGACTCTACTGAACGTGCCAGTTATCGCTGCGGGCGAAAATGCTGTCCAGTTGAGAGAAGCAGACGTCAAGAAAAACAGAGAAGCGTACGCGGAGCTGGTGCAAGTTTTAGACAACAAGAGCTTGTCACTAATTATGCGGGATGCAGCAGCCGACGGTAGGGCGGCATTGAAGATACTTCGGCAACATTACGCGGGCAAAGGGAAACCGCGCGTGGTGAGTTTATATTGTGAACTCTCAGCTCTTCGCATGGAAAGCAACGAGACCGTCACGGAGTATATTGTTCGTGCAGAGACAATATTCTCGTCGTTGAAAGGAGCCGACGAGAACATAAGTGACGGGTTGCAAGTGGGAATGGTAGTGAAAGGACTGCCGGACTCTTTCAAACCGTTCGTGGTTCATTTTACTCAGAGTAGTGACAGCCTGACATTCAGTGAATTTAAGGCAAAACTAAGGAGCTTTGAATACACAGAAAGGTACAAGCCGAGTAATGGTGATGACGGGGACAGTGTGATAAGAGCTGCCACAGCAGCCACCACCTCTCGTGGAAGAGGTAGAGAGAGAAAGAGCATGGCCGAAATTGAGTGCTTCAGATGCCACAAAAAAGGGCATATGTCTCGAACATGTACGAGCATGCCTGAACCAAGAAGAGCGGAACGCAGGAGAGACGCGCGAGGCCGGGGGAAGCAGCGAGACGCCATCGCGGGAGTGACCGGAGCAGAGCAGGGTGCAGCGGGGGACCAGGACGGACGCTGGGGAGCGCACCGAGAGACAGACGACACCCACCGAGAAATAGGGGCGGACGCCGATGACCGGGAAGGCAGGTCATATTGCTTCAAGATGAAAGAGGACACCAGGCCGGTGAGGCGGACTGTCAACAACAGAGGTTTGATGGTCGACTGTGGCGCGACGTCACACATGATAAATGACTTTACAAAGTTCAAAACAGTCGATAAAGGCTTTAAGCCCAAGAGTCACGTGATTGAACTTGCAGACGGGACAAAGGCTACCGGAGTTGCCAAGGCCAGAGGAGAAGCTGAAGTCACCTTAATTGACAGCGAAGGAAGAAAGGTGACAGCACGACTGAAGAGGGCCCTGTATATCCCGACGTTTCCTCAGGACATTTTTTCCGTTAAAGCAGCCTCAAGTAACGGAGCAGAAATCCACTTCAAGGAAGGTGAAAATTGGATGGGGTATAAAAACGAGGGTACCAAGTTTAACATTGAAGTATTTGGGAAACTGTATTATTTGTCTACAGCTAATAATACTGATGATAATGTTGACGGATACAAAGGATGTCATGATATTGAAACGTGGCACAGAATCCTTGGTCATTGTAACTTAGATGATGTTTCAAGACTAGAAGGTGTAGTTGAAGGAATGATGATTAAGGGGAAAAATGACAAATCTAACTTCAACTGTGAAACATGTACACAAGGAAAATTTGTGGAGTCTAGAAATAGACAGGCTGATAGCAAAGCTAAAGGAATACTTGAACTAGTCCATACAGATCTGTGCGGCCCGATCGAGCCTACTGATAAAGATGGGTATAAATACACCATAGCTTTCACAGATGACTATAGCAGTATGACATGGACATATTTCATGAGGTCAAAGAGTGATACAGCTAAGGCTGCCGAAAAAATCTTAGCTGACACTGCCTCCTTTGGGCAGGTGAAAACCATTAGGTCTGACAATGGTACCGAGTTCACTGGAGGATGTTTCCAAGATCTGCTGAGAGAAAATAAAATTAGTCACCAAACTAGTGCCCCCTACTCGCCGCATCAGAACGGCACGGCAGAACGAAACTGGAGAACATTATTTGACATGGCACGATGTATGCTGCTAGAAAGTAAGATGCCAAAACAGCTATGGAGGTTTGCGGTGCAGACAGCTGCACAGATACGCAACAGGTGCTATTGTAAGCGATTAAAGCAAACCCCATACAGTGCTTTCACAGTGAAAACACCAAATATTTCCCATATGATGGTTTTTGGCACTGAGTGCTATGCCTATAGACAAGACAAAAAGAAACTGGATCCAAGGTGCGAGAAGGGCATTTTCATAGGATATGATAAATACAGTCCTGCATACAATGTATATTATCCAAAAACAGGAAAAGTGTCAAAGCATAGATTAGCTAAATTCATACAGAAGAGCAACAGAGACTGCCAGACACAAACAGGTCCACACACCGATGGAGACAGCTATGAGGATATAGACTCATACGAGCCTGATGTAGTACCAGTTAGGACTGATGAGCAGCCCCAGATTACAGGTACAGGAGGTGAAAGTGGTACACTTTCTAATAACCAGGGGGATAGTGAGGGCAGAAACCGCTACCCAACTAGAGAGAGGAAGACCCCAAAATATCTTGAAGAATACCAGTGTAAAGCAGAATGTACTGACGAGCAAGATGTGGATTATTTTTATAGAGCTGTATTTGGGGTACCAAACACATTTAAGGAAGACCTGTTTTTCTTTTCATGTAAGTCTGTAAAGGTGAGCCTGAGTGAGGGTGTTGAACATAATGTGCAGTCTCACATATACAGCCAGTCAGCCACTGTATTATTTACTGCGCTATAACCAGCTATTTTGGTCCTTGCGGGTATCCGTGTGTGTGTATGACTTCTGCGCATGTGCAATAAAGTTCTCTTCCTGCCCCACCAAGTACGACTGGACGTCTAATGTTTGCTCCTGCAGTCTAACTCTACAAAAGTATATTAACATACCAAACAAGTATGTAGCTAGACATCCGTGACACAAATATGAACAATGCAACACTAGTACACAGATATATATACATATATATGTCTATGTGGCTAATATAACAATAGTATTGTAGCGAATTCGGGGGGCAACCACAGGTACTGCCGCAGCCGGGACGCGAACCGCTAACCGCTCGACTAAAGGGTCCGACCTGTTAGCCAACGTGTCTACTTATCTATCATGTACCGGTTTGGCATGTAAGGGCACCCGTATGTATGTGACGTCACCTGTTGACGTGGGGAGAAGCGCGACGAATATTGTTCGGGCAGTCTTGCAATACGGTGGAATAAAGCAAGCCACGTTAGGCATTGTGTAATAACGGTGTGCCTAATCATTTATAATCAACGACACCTAAATAAGCATATAGGTGGGAATAACGGATCAGAACAATGGCGACGAGTGATGTACCGAGCCTAAGCTAAGTGATGAGCTAAAGTTCGTAACGTTTAGTTAGATCTGAAGTGTAGCTAACAGTTGTAGCTAGCTAGCGCGGCAGCATGGAAAAGACAGCATGCGTACCGGCGTTTGATTGCTACTCCGACCCGGCGACTTTGGGGCCGCGGTGGACAAGATGGCTAATGTCATTTGAACTGTTTGCTGATGGGAAAGGTCTGATCATCGATGATAACACCGAGGATGCAGTGAAGCAGCGCCGGAGAGCACTTCTTTTGCATCACGCAGGTCCAGACACACAGGACATATTTTCAACTTTGGACGGCACCGGAGAGGTGACTGATTATGATGCCGCCATTGCAGCTTTGAACAGATATTTCGTGCCTCAAGTAAATGCTACATTCGCCCGCCAGACATTTCAGAAAATCTCTCAGAATCAAGGGGAGACAGTACAACAATTCGCTACACGCTTGAGACGTGCGGCAAAAGACTGCGGTTTTGGTGGAGACACAGACGATCAGATTAGAGATGCAATTGTAAGCAAATGCACGTCAAGTTATACTCGCCGTAGACTCCTTGAGGAGCGTGGTTTGGTGCTTGCTCGTGCTCTCGAGTTGGCGGCACAGTGTGAACAAATTGCAGAACAAATGGCGGAGATGTCTGTGAGAGAGGGGAAAGCAGAGGCGACTATGAGTCGTGTCTCACAGAAAGGAGGGAAATATCAGAAGAGAGGACAAGGGAGACCGGGCGCAGATAGAGGAAAAACGGACAAAATGGACAAAACGTGTTTTAGATGTGGACATTCAGACCACTTTGGGAAAGACCCCAATTGTCCCGCGCGCGGCCAAACGTGTCGCAAATGCAATGGTAGAGACCATTTCGCAAAGCAATGCAAAACAAAAGGTGCAACAGGAAAGGAAAAAGTGCATAAAATAGAGATAGAAGAACATGATTATGCCTTTGTATTGAGTGATACAAACAAGTCAGATAGTCTCAACATAAATGTGGGAGGAGTTAGCTTGAAGATGCTTGTCGACTCAAGGGCTACTTGCAATGTGATAGACGAAAAGACCTGGGAGGGTTTAAAGTCAGAGAAAATTAGGTGCCACTCATATGTCCCAAAGCCGGAAAGGAAACTATTTTCCTATTCCTCTAACCAACCTCTACCCATTAAAGGGGCGTTCACATGCAAAGTAAAAATAGGAGAACGCTGTGAACAAGCAGAATTCATAGTAATCAGAGGTGATGGAGAACCACTACTAGGAAAAGAGTTGGCCATGAAACTAGGTGTACTGAAAATAGGTGCCAACATATCAGCCATCAGAGACATGAACCGATCACTTCAGCAGCAGTACCCGACTGTATTTCAGGGGGTAGGAAAGCTGAAAACAAAACAGATAAAGCTACACATAGACCCAGAGGTGACACCAGTAGCACAGCCACTCAGGCGTATACCCTTCAACCTACGGGCGCCTGTGGAGGCCAAGATAAAAGACACTCCGTTTGAATTCGGTCCAGAACAGAAACAAGCGTTTGAGGCGCTGAAAGAGGGCTTAGCCAAAGCAGGGACACTAGCCTACTTTAACAAAGACGCACCGACCAAAATCATTGCAGATGCTAGTCCAGTGGGATTATGAGCAGTGTTAGTACAGACCCAGAATGGAGAAAATCTTCCCATTTGTTATGTCAGTCGTGGTCTAACCGACTGTGAACGCAGGTATTCTCAGACAGAGAAAGAGGCCTTAGGTCTGGTATGGGCGTGTGAAAGGTTACACCCATACATATATGGTAGACGATTTGACTTGGTTACAGACCACAAACCTCTTGAATCTATCTACAGCCCACGCTCGAAACCATGCGCTCGTATAGAGCGATGGGTCCTAAGGTTACAGCCTTATGATTTTAAAGTAGTACATATCTCGGGCAAAAAGAACATAGCAGACCCACTATCACGTCTGCTGGGGAACAGCGCACTGAAACAGAAACATGCACACGGATCCGACGAGTACGTGAGATTCGTTGCAGTGAGTGCCACACCCAGAGCATTGACAACCCACGAGGTGGAGGAGGCATCAGCCCACGACGAGGAGCTGATCGAGGTGCGTAAACCTATTGAGAGTGGACACTTTGAGAAGTGCGCAGCATATGCAGCGGTGGCTAGTGAGTTATGTGTAATAGGACAGTTGGTTCTACATGGAACGCGTATTGTGCTGCCACAAGTACTGCGGACACGCGCTCTCTCACTTGCACACGAAGGACACTTAGGAATTGTCGGAACTAAACAGCACCTCAGGAGCAAAGTCTGGCGGCCAACAATGGACAGAGCAGCCGAGAGACATTGTAGGTCATGCCACGGATGCCAAGTTGTTGCTCGGCCAGACGCACCGGAACCGTTAAGACCAACAGAGTTACCAGAGGGGCCCTGGCAAGATATTGCCATTGACTTACTCGGACCCCTGCCGACAGGTGACTCGATTCTAGTTGTAGTTGATTACTACAGCCGCTACTATGAGTATGACGTGTTAAAGTCCACAACCACGTCAACAGTGATAGACAGTCTAGAGACAATCTTCAGTCGACATGGAATTCCCGTCACACTGAGGTCGGACCAGGGTCCTCAGTTCAAATCAGAGGAGTTCAGTGAGTACTGTAACACCAACGGAATCAAGCATGAGAAAACAACGCCACGATGGGCGCAGGCGAACGGCGAGGTAGAACGTCAAAACGCCTCGCCGATGAAGAGGATTCGCATCGCTGTTTCAGATGGACTCAATTGGAAGCGAGAACTTAGAAAGTATGTGACAGTATACCGGAGCATCGATCACGCGACCACAGGGAAGAGTCCCGCGGAGTTGCTCTTCAAAAGAAAGGCGAGGGGGAAGCTGCCAAGCATCACAGCAGCACACGCTGATCTGGAGGTAAGAGACAGAGATGCAGAACAGAAAGGACAATCAAAGATCCATGCAGACGAACGGCGTCACGCCAGGTACTCGGATGTCAATGTCGGTGACACGGTCCTGGTGAGACAAGAAAAGACTGATAAACTGACAACACTATTCAACACAACGCCACACAATGTGGTGAGCAAATCAGGAAACCAAGTTGTCGTCGAATCTCCAACCGGAGCCAGATACACACGGAACACAACATTCGTGAAGCGATACACCAGTACTCAGGAGACACCTGCCGGAACAGAAGCATCACAGGATGCCGAGGACTGCACATCAAACAGAGAGACACTGGGTGCTCAAAACGCAGAGCGGAGCAACACCAGCAATGACACCCCGGGGGCAGACAGGCCGCCAAGAGAGAGACGCTTGCCATCGAGGCTGGCAGATTATGATTTGACATAGACTGGAGAAATGTAAAAAAAAAACTGTTGGGCCAAGTTCAGTGACGATTGTTGTTTGATGATGCAAATGTGAAATTAACATATTAAAAGGTCTTATATGTTTACAGACTGTTCATAAGTGAATATGTGTTAATGGATAATTAATACATGGTTCTAATTAAGGTGAAAGCATACATAATATGTGGTATGTGTTTTGGTTAGGAAAGTTTTGATACTGTCATTATATGGGTTCATATTTTTGAATTGAAAATAACCTGAAGTTTATTTCCCAGAAAAGGAGGGATGTCATGTACCGGTTTGGCATGTAAGGGCACCCGTATGTATGTGACGTCACCTGTTGACGTGGGGAGAAGCGCGACGAATATTGTTCGGGCAGTCTTGCAATACGGTGGAATAAAGCAAGCCACGTTAGGCATTGTGTAATAACGGTGTGCCTAATCATTTATAATCAACGACACCTAAATAAGCATATAGGTGGGAATAACGGATCAGAACATTATCCATCCACGTTACACTACCCCCCCTCTTTCGGGAAAGCGCGTCCGCACGTATCCCACTAGTGACACCAATGTAGCGAATTCGGGGGGCAGCCGCAGGAACCGCCGCAGCCGGGGCGCGAATCCGTATTTTCCGCACCGCGGGACACGTCACTGACCGCTCGACTAAAGGGTCCGACCCGTTAGCCAGCGTGTCTGTTTATCCATGCGCGGTACAGTGTTGTTGTTCCTAGTTTGTTGTTCCGGGGACCAAGTTGAATGTGACACAGACCACAAATAATGCGAGCTAGAGCTGAGTATAATGTGAAGACTGTTACGTTAATAAGGTCAAAAGTACGCAAATCCAAGTGCTTTAACCGCCCATTCTGCAGTTTACAAAGAACATAACAGAATGAAACAGTGGCAACAGTGGGATGGTGAGACCGTGAGGCCGTCGGAAGCGCATGCACCCAGAGGCGTGAGGGAGCTGGAGCGCGGGGACGCGCTTGCTTACCAAACGAGCGGGGTAGTGTAACGATCACAGATGACTAAACTCGCTACGGGTCGGACGGAGTCTTTAGTTCAGGGGTCCCCAACCACCGGGCCACGGACCGGCATCGGGCCGCAAAGCATTTGCTACCGGAAGGAAACAATATTATAGACAATATTCAAATAAAAGCCCTAACGCTAGAGGGCTTTTAATTTGAAACAGCCACTCGAAGTGTGCACAATGACGTAATGTCATCACTCATTCACGTAACATTCGGCAGACCAATTTAATAACTCAGCAACGCACTCAGTCAACTCACTGCTAGCAGCTAGTTAGCTACCATGAGTCCCGGTAAAAAAAACAAAAAACAAACGTCGCTTGAGAGTTTCTTCGGAAGTGTGATATGTGGAGACAAGCTGTCTTGCTGGTTGTCCATCGTGCCCGATGATGACCATCTTCTTCTATTTGTGGGTCCTTTGAGGACTCAGATAGCAGAAGATACCTGCGCAGAGATGGTTTTTAAAGTGGCATGGGGGGTGCACTTCTCCCAACGCCACATGACTTGATTGTAGAGGAGATGGTTCCGATGGCAAGGGGGATCCCTAGACGACCGGCACCTCCACACAACTGCAGGGGGCTGCCGGAAATCCAGTTTTTCGGAAACCGCCTCGAAGCGTGCCGCCACAGCTTGCTTTTCTGTTGGGGTAAGCTCCCTTAGCCTTATGTCTTCCAGACTCACCCACAAGGCAGCGGGGCAGTGGTTGATAGGTGCCAGGGCCTGCACACCATATCTCTGGGGCCCACTGCTGCTCCGAGATCCCCTGCCAAGTTAGCCTGGGGCCGCAAGACCCCAGTTACCATGTGTGGCCACGGGGAGGCCTGGCAGGAGTCTTGGTGAAGGAGAGGCTATGTACTGGCAAGGAAGGCTTACACGCTAGGATGCTTCCCTATTCGCCACAGAGGCTAGCCAGCGGCAGCAAGCTAAGGGCAGGAAGGACACAAGCGGGTTGGATGAACACATGCACCTTCCCTCCAACTACACACTGCTGCACTAGACGCATCACAACACCCTGTGTGTATGTACACACACACACACACACAAAAATCTTAGTTCCCATACCGGGAGTCGAACCCGGGCCGCCTGGGTGAAAACCAGGAATCCTAACCGCTAGACCATATGGGAACAAGCTGTCTAACGAGGCAATGAAGCCCTCAAAACTGCTTTGGCACTCCGAGTCCAAGCGCCCTTGGACTCAAAGTGTTCTGAATAATAGTTCTGAATAATACTACTTCTGAATAATTAATTCTGAATAAAACCACTGAAAGAAAAACCCGTGGAGGTATTTGAGCGAAAACAACGGGACAGAAGCAAGTGGGACAGAAGCAAGTAAGTGCTGTGCGCCACCACCTCTACACATGCTGCTGCTCTGAGAGCGTCGTACTTAGTGGCTAGTCGTGTCGCTAAGGCTAAGAAGCCTTTCACTATCGGCGAAGAATTTATTCTGCCTGCTGCCGAGGACGTGTCGTGAACTGTTGGGGGAAGCTGCTGCTAACAAGGTGGCAAATGCTACTAGTTTCAAGGAGAATTGATGAAATTGGTGAGTTGCAATGTTGTTATATGTATGCTGATGCGAGAAAAATATGCGCTGTGTGTTTAATATCCAAACGTTACTTTATATGTTATGATACTATTAATTTATAAGCCTACCCTAGTATATTTCGGTTGTTATTAAGCCACCCCCGCCCCTCCAGAATATTGTCAATATTACATCGGTCCGCCGTGCAAAAAAGGTTGGGGACCCCTGCCCCATGAATTCTCGCTACAGTGGCGTCAGAAGTGGGATGGTGAGACCATGAGGCCATCGGAATATTGATCGCTGAATGATATGTGAAGAGTAAGGGACTTTAAGGGGGAAAAAAAGAAACAATAGTATTGTCGTTCCTAGTTTGTTGTTCCAGGGACCAATTTGAGTGTGACACAGATTACAAACAATTCTGGCTGGAGCTGAGTTTAATGGGAAGGCTGTTATTTCAATAAAGTCAAAAGTAAGCAAGTCCAAGTGCTTTACAAAGAACAGAATAAAACAGCTAGTGCAACTGACAATTCAGACGCAGCAACCGGTACTGCTGAAGCCAGTGCATATGAATATGTGAAGGAGTTTTACGAACAAACCAGTACAGAGTCCAACGGGGGGAAAAAGTTTAAATTTTTATGCAGATTCCGCCCGCCGGGTCTGAAAACAAGTCCGAACGTCAACCGCATCGGCAACGAATTTTAAACGACGCAGCATCGGAGTAGCTCGTTAAAAAAAAAAACCCGGAAGAAATGAACAACAACTGGTTCATTTTTTGGGACTGTGAACTTAGTTCAAAATTTAAAATTGTGAACTATGAGGCCTTTGCACAATAGTTAACATGGCCATTGCAACTCTAGTTAATGGTCACGACAATTTGCAAACGAAACTGATAGCTGTTTTCGGTCGTCATGTATTGTTTATAAGGGTGGGGATACCTGCAGTCAGTTAGACTGAAGAAGTCACATGAGTGATGAAACGTTTCTCTCTCAATAAACGTTGTGTTCAGATGAACTGATTCAACTTTATTTTATTTTCTTAACCTGGATTATTGATAAAGACAATGATAAAATTTGCTTGTCTCACCCGTTCGTTCAACAGCTGTGCCTTCTGGAGAATCTTAGCTCGGTGGGCCTTGACCGAAGAATTCTGCATCTGAGGCTGAATCTCACTGGTTCCGTTATAAGGGTGGGAATACCTGGAGTCAGTTGAGACTGCAAAGGTCGAGTAATGAGTAATGAAACGTTTCTCCCAATAAACGTTGTGTCCAGATGAACTGATTCAACTTTATGGTATTTCCGTACCTAGATTATTATGCATCAAGACATGCTAATCATTTGTTGGTATTCTTATTGACTGTAGCAAAAATGTGCTTTTCATGACTAAAATACAATATTGGTCTTTTTTTATTGTTACAGCTCTATGATGATGCTTGTAGCTGCTGATAGAGTTTGTGATGGATTGATGACTTGTGCTGTTTTTGGTTGATGGACTGGCTGACTGATTGATATATCAAATGAAAAGTCAGTTGAATGGCTTGGATCATTAATAAAACACTATTGGTGTGGCCTTAATTGAAACTCAGCTGATTTTAAGGCTTTATGTTTTTGTCAGTGCAGTGATTACATTAAATAAACTAATTCTGCCTCTAGGTTTTGAAGCACAGGGGGGATAAAGAAAAGAGGTAGAATTCCTTCTCCGTGGACGATAAAAGCGAAAAGCATGCAAGTGCATTACTAAAGAGATTACTGTTAATAGAAGTATTACATAAAGGAGAGGGGGAGTAAGGAATAAGAAATAGGAGGGGATTGGTAACTAAATGAAAAGAATCTGGCCGTAGCCTGAGACCTCTTTCCTGGGGTCTTTGATAAACGGACTCTCAAATTGGATGAATTATATGACGATTTGGGGATTTATTGTCATCTGGCTGAAGCTGTGCACGACGAACCCTCTCTCTGTGGGCCTCTCATCTGACCTAGCACTGCCACCTACTGGTGGTATAACTGTATAAAAGAAATGTTTTCGTTTCACATTCAGTCAATGTAATTAGCGTAATTAACCATTAAATTAACATTTAATTTTCTTTAAAGAGACAATGATATTTATCATCTCTACCTTTATAATAATTTGGTTTTAATAGCATTTTCTTTAGTGCTTTTGACTGACAATAGAAGGCATCTTACTAAAACTTGGATACATGTTTCTCCCATTCTAGCTAACGCAATGACACGTTAATTCAGCATTCCCATTTTGCGCTACAAATGTTGTCAGTGTTTTATTCTTTGATTTTAATTCATGCAAATAGTAATACAATGCTATAAAAAAAAATTGGCCAAGAAATGAATCCCTTTTGATTTGCTATCATGAAATTCTCAGGCAGAACTGTATTAGAGACCTGTCTTGATGCATGCTCAATAATCCAGGTAAGAAAATCAAAGAAGGTTGAATCAGTTCATCTGGATACAGCGTTTATTGACAGATACGTTTCATCGCTCATCAAAGTGACATCTTCAGTCTAAACTGCAGGTATCCCCACCCTTATAAACAATACTGTACAATACAGTGCCTAACGATCAGTTTCATATGCAAATATGGGAGAATCATATGACATGAGAGGAGAGCTAATACGTCAGGCCAGGACTCCACAGTCTATACTCATCTACAGGCCAGTGACCACTCTTTCTTGATAGGGAGGAACGCTGGTTTGAACGGGGAGTCAAAGAGGCCATCTGTGTTAAGAGGGAACGACCATCCCTGGACCGAGGGGGCGGGGCTAAGAGTACATCTGTCGCCATTTTACAATGCTGTGATTACAACTATTCCCCAACCCTCTGTGAATAGTACACATGGCCATTGAAGCCCTAATTAATGGGCACACCCATATTTGATCATAAAACTGATCAGTGGTTTCGGTCATTATACATCTGTTGCCATTTTACAATGCTGTGATTGCAACCATCCCTAATCCTCCTTGAATAGTACACATGATCAATGGTCCCACCCATATTTGCATATGAAACCGGTCGTTGGTTGTGGTCGTTAGGCACTGTATTGTACTGTATTGTTATAAGGGTGGGGATACCTGCTGTCAGTTTAGACTGAAGATATCAGTTAGTTGAGTGATGAAATTTATCTGTCAATAAACGTATCCAGATGAACTAATTCAACCTTCTTTGATGTATTAGAGACCCCCCTACCAACACTGCATGCACACAAAGGAGCAAATATAGGTGGGGATGGTGGAGAAATTTTCTCACCAATTCCTAGGGTCTGCTGTAACGTCTCCATGACAAGTTATCACATTATTATTAGGGATGCAAATTGGGTTTTTTGGTATATAAAATGTTATTTAAAGCCCCAATTCTAAAGAATAATCAAAATTGATTTTACTGATGACTATACTGGTTCTGCCTTTCTCATTTACATGCCAGTTTCTTGTAAGTTGGATATGAAAGTAGTTTTGCGCAGAAAGGTGAAAGAGAATGATCAGATAGTCGATTGTTATTGAAATGATCTTGTTTTTGTGTTTATTACTAAAATACATCGCAAAGGCAGTTAAGAGCCTCCACTGTGAATGCATATGCTAAATATTGTTTAAATAATTAATATCAATATATTTAATATTATCCTTTATTAAATAGCCCATATCTTAAAAAAGCTCATGTGTGCAGAATTTGTGCATGTGTATGAAATGTATTGGACATCTGTACTCATTAGCTTTCCTCAACTTTTTGGCTAACCAAATAATACTACTACTGCTACTTTTGGCTGCTCCAGTTTAGGGGTCACCACAGTGGATCATCCATTTCCATCTCTTCCTGTCCTCTGCATCTTGTCACACCAGCCACCTGCCTGTCCTCTCTCACCACATCCATAAACCTCCTCTTTGGCCTTCCTATTATCCTCTTCCCTGACTGCTCTATATTCAGCATCCTTCTCCCAATATACCCAGCATATCTCCTCCACAAATGTCCAAGCCATCTCAATCTTGTCTCTCTTGCTTTGTCTCCAAACCATCCAATACCAGTTAGAAACACAAAGGCAACATTTGGAATTGTAGCTACATCTGTGATGTTGTCTACACACATTGCTAAATTCACCTATAAGAATGGTGAAATAATTTATTTGGGGACTGTTGTAATCGAGGGACACACACATATGAATGTTTCACAAGGTCATGCACCAAGAGTTAGTAAACAGAAATGAAAAAAATAACCAGTCTCCAGACTAGTGTCCTGCATTGGGTCGGGTACCCGGCGGGTGACCCGCAAAAATGTCGTTAGCGGGTGATATTTTGTCTTGTTTTTATTTGCAGGTTTGGGTGCGGGTAAAACAAAGGAACATGCGGGCGGGTCGCGGGTGTGGGAAATGACAAAACAAGAGAGGCAAGATTGAGATGGCTTGGACATGTGTGGAGGAGAGATGCTGGGTATATTGGGAGAAGGATGCCGAATATGGAGCTGCCAGGAAAGAGGAAAAGAGGAAGGCCAAAGAGGAGGTTTATGGAAGTGGTGAGGGAAGACATGCAGGTGGCTGGTGTGACAGAGGAAGATGCAGAAGACAGGAAGAAATGGACACGGATGATCTGCTGTGGCGAGCCCTAACGGGAGCAGCCGAAAGTAGCAGTGGTAGTAGTAGTAGTAGTAGTATTACACATCATAACCACTATATTAATCCTGTTGTCCATCACATTTTTTTTCTTCATTATTTCCTTGCACAGGTCTTCTGAATTTTCTCTCCAAACTTGGATTGCTAAAATTCTATCCTAACAAACTTATTCTTCAATCTTTGTTGGAGATCAGTGAAAACAGCTTATCTGGCAGAGGTGTTGAATCGGTGGAAGCTATGCCAGTGATTTCTCGAAAAACTTTTCAAAATCAAAGCAGGATGCAGGAACTGTGCCAGACGTTTAGCAGACAATGATGAGAGAATCGATGATATATTTGATCTGGAACTTTATGCCTCATTGGACTTTAAACAGAACGCTTTTAATCCTCTTGATGTCATAGCAGCACTCTTCATATGTATATGCTGACAGCTTTCTGTAACAAGAAATAGCCCTTAAGATGTCCATATGTCTGTTTTTGGTTCCACACATATTACCTTTTGGCAGTAAAAATCAGGGTACTCTTATGATCTGGGTTCTCAGGGATATCCTCAAAGAGTGGTAACCACATGACATGTTTAAGTCAAAAGGATTTGTGGAAGACAACATTGTCCACGTTCTTTCCCCTTGTTAAGCTAAAGAACTGTGGTTTATCCAAGTCATGACCTTTAAATTGTGTTCTCAGCAGCAGCCAGCAGAATCACAATGTTTTCATCCACAGAGAAATGGAAGGAGGAACAGTTGGAAAAGAAATTGCCAATGGATTGGTGGAGGTTTGTTGGTACCTTCCCTGTGGTACAGAAAGCCTTGACAAATTGTCATAGCCAATTGCCTTTGCCAACTTGAGAGGTGAAATTTCTAAATCAGTTACTCAACTCTGTTTTCTCTGAAATGTCAACAGCTATTTTTATCTTTCAGGACAAAGTTGAAGAAACAGAGCACCAGATATTAACTTCTCTGAAAGATTTGAGGTCCACATTTTTCTTAGTTGCGAATCATAAGAAAGGGGATGCCCATGCGGACATGATGTCTATCCACAAAATAACTGGAGGGTTGGCGTTGACAAGTAACAGGGTGAAAATAAAAGATCCAAGGATAAATGCTGCAGTTTTCAAAGAAACATCATGATGCCATCAAGACGAAATTAACAAGTGAAGCAGTTACAACTAACATTGAAGGTTTGTTTGAGAAAGCTGTGGAACTAGGTCTTTCTATGGATGAATGCAAAAGTGACCTCCAAAAGACAGCCGCTGAGGAGATCATGAAAGGCATTGGTGTACGCAGTATACCAGACTACAAGAAGCAACATCTTCCTTTGAAAGGAGATCTTTAGAAATGGTTAACCCAGTTAGAAAAAGAGGAATGTAGATTGCAAAATACTGGTGAGTTGGGATTGGAGGAACATATGTCTCAGCTACAGGAAGAGAAAATCAACATTAGAGAGAAACAAAGCAAGTTCAATTTATCTAAAGCAATGGATACATTTATTAAGTCATTATCCACAACTCATAAAGAGAAAAGAGATTTTTTTCTCAAGTGGCTGAAACTCAAGCTTGATGCGCATTCACATAACAAACTGTCAGTTGCGCAACAGATTCAAAGTGCAATGTAAGAAGAAAGACAGCAAACTACTTTCAGAGTTAGATCAAAAACATTTGGATAGCTTTTTCGGAATAGAGCATTACATGAGAGAGATGGATCAGATTTATGAGGTTTCCATTTTAGGCTCAAAAGAAACTACAGATGAAAAAACTAATCTCTATGGGTTGGCTGCTGACATGCTGTTGGATAGATATCCTTTAGAACTTCTGGATGGAGATGCCTCTAACATCCCAGAGAAGTGGGTAACAGATGTGCTACAAGAGCTTCACATGAAGGTTGGAGAGAAGAGTAGACTGTTAGTACTTACTGTGCTGGGTACCCAAAGTACAGGAAAGTCAACGCTGCTCAACAGCATGTTCAGGGTTCAGTTTCCCATCAGCAGTGGCCAATGCAGCAGAGGAGCTTTCATGCTCTTACTCAGAACTGGAAACGATATGTATGCATAGTACTTTGAATTGTGACTTTATACTTCTCATTGACACAGAGGAACATAAGTCTTCAGATTTGGCACAATTAGGTAACACTTATGAACATGACAACCAGTTGGCAACCCTGATTATAGTGTAAGGACCTCTAAAATCTACTGTACAGACTTTGTGGTACTTCATTTACCAGCATGCTTTGTGTCTTAAGCATTTCCTATGTTCTTATGAGGTTCTAAACATGTAAACCAATGGAATGTATTTGCTCTGTGTATTTTTATCTTAATTTTGTTATTAGCCAATGATATGGTGTAAAGTTATTATGCCCGCGAAATCGCGAGGTTGTCAACGTTCAATCTCCTCACGGAGAGGGAGGAGTTGGGGAGTCCAAGCCAGTACTACCTGGAGAGACGTCCATTTTTCTGCTGCTCCGTCTCAAGTACCAGTTTCGCGGGGACTTTGTACACAGCCCGTGTACTAGGCCCGCATTTGAGTTCAGGAGTGTTGCGATTGGCCCGCGGTCGTATGCTTGCTGGTGGGGTTGTTTTAGTATGCCGATTATTTTGTCTATGCCCCATAGCCAGTGTCGCCGCTAGCTAGCTAAATGGATTTAGCATCCAGTGCTAGTGTGTTAGCCGATTTGAGTTGTGGAGGCTAGCCAGAAGTCATCGGGCTGCGCTTGACGGTGAGCTAACTAGGGGAGCCGCTCTGCTCCATTCCTGGGACCTGTCTGCTGTCCAAAGAGGACTCGCTTCATCTGCTCGCCGGCGCTGGGCCCACCGGATGACTACCATTTTCGCCAGGGTTTTCTGATCATTGCAAGCTGTGGCCATCTTGTCGGTGCAGGCCGCTAACGGGGAGCTGACAACTGCCAGCTGCTAGGCTAGCACTACGCCTTCCATCCTCTGGACTGCACACAGCCTCCCGGTCGAGGGAGCGATGGGTTGTGAGTAACCCGAAAATTGCATTTATACTGACACACACACACACACACACTTTTATCTCGTCGCCTGGGCATCGTAGTGGTTGCTGCCTTGCCCTCCGCTCAGAGAGATGTTTTATGTGCACCAACGGAAAGCGCTGGGTATTTTTGTGTTCTTTTGCTACTTTTCTTCCTGTTTATTGTGACCGGTTGTCACACCCTGTGTAATTTCAATTAATGTTTATGTAATCAACAATACTACACTCGTGTGGTACTCTCTCTCTCTCTCTCTCTCTCTCCTCTCTCTCTCATTATTATCATATAAATCCTATTATTATTAATTATATTTCGGGTGTACTGGCAACTCATTTCCACTTATGCAAAGCCTAGGTTACTTTTAGGGTGCTGGTAATAAGCTTGTACAGTAATTCAGTACACAGCAGGGTTATAAGATCTGCATTCACCACATGTTTGTTTAATTCTGGGAAGATACACCATTCACTAGCCTTAGGTAAGTGTAGTATTTTCACAGTGGAGGCACCGCGCTTACTAAATTGATTATTATCTTGGGTAATTATTTCTATTATCATTTATCACTAATATTGTCATTATTGGCACTAGCCTACTAGTACACAGGAAGTTCAGCCAGCTCACCATTCCACCACTGAGAATTCAGGATCCTGTTGCGCCATTGGATTGGATTGTAACGCTTTAGTAACTGGTAGCATTAGGCTTTTGTCTTGTTTAAATGTGCTTGGCGTTGCCCGCCAGTGAAAAAGGGGTTAAAATTGGTCTAAGTTTCACTATCATCAACATCTCTATGGAGAACTCAACAGAAGTGAAAGATGTTCTCCAAATAGCAGCTCATGCATTCCTGAGAATGAAGGAAGTTGGAAAAAAAAACGATTTGTTATTTTGTGCACCAAAATGTTGCTGGAGTTTCTGCTTATTCTACCAACATGGTAGAAAGAAAGCATGTCTTGGATCAACTCAATGGAATGGCTCAGCTTGCAGCTGAAATGGAGAGACAGCTTTCTATTTAAGCATTCATAGATGTGCTGGATTATGTCATTGAAAAAAAAACTGGTACATTCCAGGGCTATGGAATGTACCAGTGAACACAGGTTACAGTGAAGCTGTAGCAGAATTCAAGAAAAATCTTTTCGAGAACCTGAAAAGTGAAAAAAAAATATTGTGGTCTCAGATTCCTAACTTTCTAAAGTAGATGAGTCTCTGGAAAGCAGTTAAATATGAGAACTTCATTTTTAGTTTCAATAATAGTCTCGTGCCTCGTGCCTATGACAGCCTTTGCAAAGAGTTCAGCCAAAGAGAACGGGTCTGAAGAAAAGAAATCTTTCCTTGGCAAACAGACGCTGAGCTAGATATTGCCAATGCTGACAATTAATCTGGCATCCAAGAGTGGGAAAGACTGGTTGAGCAAAAAAATCAGAACTATCAGAAAATATAGCTAACCAAAAAAAGAAATAAGGGAGAAAATTGTGGCCTACTACAAAAGGAAAGACAAACATGTACAACTCATAGAGAAATACAAGGCTGAATTTTTCAATTCTATCATAGTCTTGAAAATAAAATAATACATTCCATGAAGAGCAAGTTAGATTGTGCTCTTGAGTTCAAAATATTTTCAAAAACAGCTCAGGACATTCAGAGTCGATACAGAAATGTGACAGAGGAACGTGATGAAGCTCCTTGGCAACTGCAAAGGTGCTGAGCGCTGGAGAATAAGTTGACAGATGAGTTTGAAAAAATGCGTACTGGAGCACATGCAAATATATCTGGTCTGAAAGAATGAGATATATCTGCTGAGATTCTCCAGCAGCTGAAAAAAAATGTCAGGAATTGAAATGTGAGTGACGAGTTCCAAGATATTAAAGCCTTAGATGAATTTGGCTCGAATCCGTTCAAAGCCAGCAGTCAACATATCAATAAAAAGTCTTTATTGAAGAAAATCCAAAACAAAATCATCAGACGAAGCATGACAGGAGATTTGCAGAGTTTTGCAGACTTCGTTTGCGATTTGCACAAATTTTGTGTCTGATACAGTAAAGATAAACAATGATTACATTGACATGTTCACAAATGAACTTCTGCAAAAAGTGGATGAATCCCTTAAACAGTGCTATAAACAACTAAAAATGAATACCAAATTGGAGATTGACCTGAAACTTCACATATGATACATTGCCTCAAGGGAATTCCTTCAAATGCGCAGAACATATTTGTTAGACAAGAATCCTCAAACTCAGTTGGAGAAGTACAAGACTCTCACTACCTGTCAGATTTCCTTGATCTATACAAAGAAAGATCACTGCCAATGTAAGGCCAATGATTTTGCCAAGTTTCGCATGAGAACCACTGTAGAAGAATGTGTTAATAGATCTTTGGGAATAAACATTGTGGAAGAATTTTTGACAAGCTGTCATTCAACAGACTATAGATCACGTTCGTTTTTCCGGTGCAGCATTCAAAAAGAATTACTGCTAAAGGACGATTTCAGCAGTTATACTACATACTCCCCCTCCAGTGTGGGAAGATGGGGGCAATAATTCACGTTTGTGGCAGCCTCACCCAGTACTGTCCATGCAGTGTCTTTGTCCATGTCTGCATCTAAGTTTGTCTTCATTTGGGATGGGCTGGGAGAGCTGCTGCGTTCTGTGGGCTCAGGGACCACAGCCCTGCCCGGAGCTGTGCCCAAAGAGGTAACACCTGACAGGATGCAGAAGCGGGACAGGCTTTGCTAACTGCAAGCCCATGCAGACCGGCAATTCCAATAACACCGAGGGAGGTCTGGCAGCAGCCTCGTCTAGTCTTGACTTTGTTTTTGGTGTCATCGTGTGGAGTGCAGGGAGGTGTGTCGAAGGTGTCTGGCAGGGAGAGCTAGCATTGGATCGGCTGAGGGAGCCTGGTCTGCTGCATCTGGTGGGCCCAAGGACCACGGCCCTGCCCGGAGCTGCACCCAAAGAGGAAACACTGAGGGCAGTGTGACAGGATGCACAAGCGGGGCAGGCTAAGCTAACTGCTAGCCCATGCAGACCGACAGTTCCGACAGTCATCGACTGGCATTCATTCTTCTGGACAGTGATTTTTTTTTTGAGTTTGGATATATGTTAGTTTGGCTATATGTGTTAATTTGGATATGTGTTCTTGTAGTTTTTGGATGTGTATTTTTGTCTTTGTGTTGCACTGCTGTGGGCTGGGGGCAATGACATTTCGTTTCATTTCGTGTATGCAAGTGCATGAAATGAAATGACAAAGTGTTCCTGATTTCTGATATATTTGTAAATATGATATATATGTCAAGGAATGGCTATTTCAACACATCCAGAAAACTATGTCAGAGGAACTTTGTGCAAACTGAAAAAAAAACTGGATGTAATATTCTCAAAAATAACCAAATCAATTACAAAGGCATCGACAGAGGGTGGGCACCCTCTGCCTGATAACAACAAGAGTATCCCAGATCTCGTCAACAATATACACAAGTACATGCTTAAAGACATCTTAATTTCTATGAAAGCTGTGAAAAGCACACTGTTCCAAATTAAAAGCACGTCATCCAAGAGCCTCATTCAATCAATGAATAACTTGAGAGAACAATTCCGGCAAGAAATCTCCAACTGTGAAAACTTCATAGAGATCCTGAACACCCTTCGCATCACACCACAGGATGAGCTCTTCAAGCGGGTGTTTGGCTGTGGACAACAATGCCCCTTCTGTACCTGTGAGGCTGGAGGCAAAGAACACAGCAAACACCCTATTGCTGTGCATCGACCACAAGGACTTGGTAGGTTCAAATACAAACCCCAATTCCAATGAAGTTGGGACGCTGTGTAAAACGTGAATAAAAACAGAATACAATGATTTGCAAATCCTTTTCAACTTATATTCAATTGAATACACTACAAAAACAAGATATGTTCAAACTGATAAACTTTATTGTTTTTTTGCAAATATTCACTCATTTTGAATTTGATGCCTGCAACACGTTCCAAAAAAGCTGGGGCAGGGGCATGTTCACCACTGTGTTACATCACCTTTCCTTTTAACAACCCTCAATAAGCATTTGGGAACTGAGGACACTAATTGTTGAAGCTTTGTAGGTGGAATTCTTTCCCATTCTTGCTTGATGTACGACTTCAGTTGCTCAACAGTCCGGGGTCTCCGTTGTCGTATTTTGTGCTTCATAATGCGCCACACATTTTCAATGGGAGACAGGTCTGGACTGCAGGCAGGCCAGTCTAGTACCCACACTCTTTTACTACGAAGCCACACTGTTGTAACACATGCAGAATGTGGCTTGGCATTGTCTTGCTGAAATAAGCAGAAAAAGACGTTGCTTGGATGGCAGCATATGTTGCTCCGAAACCTGTATGTACCTTTCAGCATTAATGGTGCCTTCACAGATGTGCAAGTTACCCATGATGCCATGGGCACTAACACACCCCGATACCATCACTTTGCACTGATAACAATCAGGATGGTCCTCTTCCTCTTTAGCCCAGAGGACACAATGTCCGTGATTTCCAAAAACAATTTGAAATGTGGACTCGTCAGCCTACAGCACACTTTTCCACTTTGCGTCAGTCCATCTCAGATGAGCTCGGGCCCAGAGAAGCCGGCGGCGTTTCTGGGTGTTGTTGATATATGACTTTCACTTTGCATGGTAGAGTTTTAACTTGCACTTGTAGATGTAGCGATGACTGTGTTAACTGATGATGGTTTTTCGAAGCTGGTACTGGATTGGCTGGGAGAGCTTGGTCTGCTACGTCCTGTGGGCCCAGTGACCATGGCCCTGCCTGGAGCTGCGACCGAGGAGGTAACACTGATGGTGGTTTGACAGAACACGGAAGTGGAGCAGGCTTGGCTAACTGCTAGCCCATGCAGACCGGCAGTTCTGATGCCGGTGGCCTCGCCTGGTGTTGATTGTGGTGTTTTTGGTGTCGTCATGTGGATTGCGAGGAGGTGTGTTGAGGATATCTGGCTGGGAGAGCTGGTGTTGGATCACCTGGGAGAGCCTGGTCTACTGCGTCCAGTGGGCCCTATAACCGTGGCCCCTGCCTGGAGCTGTGCCCGAGGAGGAAGCACCGAGGGCTGTCTGACAGGACGTGGAAGCGGGGCAGGCTAAGCTAACTGCTAGCAGACCAGCAGTTCCGACAGTCATCCTGGCTGGCGTTCGTTCCCTTGGACAGTGTTTTTTTTTTTAGTTTGGATATATGTGTTATTTTGGATATGTGTGTTCTTGAAGTTCTTGTAGATTTTGGACATGCATTTTTGTCTTTGTGTTGCGCTGCTGTGTGCTGGGGGAAACAATATTTCGTTTCATTTCATGTATGGGAAGAACATGAAATGAAATGACAAAGTGTTCCGGCTTCCTGAAATGACAATGATGGTAAATGTTTTGTAGATACAGTGGATGTTTAGTTTGAAAAGTATTTTGTTGTTTTCTTAAAGCTACAATCCTCAAGATTTATATGCAAACAAATGTTCTTTCTGACACTTTGTATTGCTGCCATATTTAAGACATAGTATCTGAGAAAAACAACACTCAAGATTTTATGTTTTCACCATAGCAGCCAAATGTTGAAGAATATGGCATGAAGAAGCTGAATTATGGTGAATGAGCAGATTACACAATAATTTGCCTTGCCTTACCTTACGTTCTCTTCCTCCAGCTTTCTTTGAATCAGTGCTACAAGCCCATTTTTTCTTCCCGTCATTGATGGGGCACCATCAGTGGGGATGCCAACCAATTTATTCCAGGGTAGACCAGCACCCTCAATTGCATTGCACAGCACCTGAAATATATCTTTGGCTGTGGTCGTTCCCTGCATTGGATATAAAGTTAGAAGTTCTTCTGTTAACTCAAAACAGTCCTTGATACCCCTTACAAATATAGTGAGCCGAGCATTGTCATTTGTATCTGTGCTTTCATTAAGTGCCAAAGAATAGTGTGTGAAATTGTTTACTTAAGCGCAAAACTGTCTGTAAATGTCACCTGACAACTCACTGATCAGTTCTGCCATTGTATTTGGGCTGAGACTGATGTTTCCGAATAAAGATGCCTTCTCCAGGTAAACGATATTCATTACCTGCAGCATGCAGTCTCTCAGAAGCTGTTCCTCCGTAAATGGCTTGCCAGCCTTCGCTATTGCCCCACTTACCACACAGCTAGCTTCGACAGCTTTATCAGTCTTTTTTTGGCTTTGTGAGAGAAGTTTTGCTGACAGGACAGACTTTTTAGGAAAGTGGGCTGCCTTTCCCTCTCCTCGCCTATGAACTGAACATACTCCTCTGCATTATTATATATATATATATAATTTTATATATATGTATCATTATTTATATATATATATATATATTTAAATATGTATCATTATTATGTTATTATATTAGTGTAATGTCACTTCAGATTGAAATCCTTCAGGATGACAACTTTTCCCTTGCAAATTAGACAGATCACATATGCACTAAATTCAGTGAAGTAGCCGCAAGTCCATTTCTCTTGGAACTGTTGGTGCTCGTGTTCAACTTTTCTTTTGGCTTTTGAAAGGGACTTTTTTCCCCCTACTTTTTCTCCCCAATTGTATCCGGCCAATTACCCCACTCTTCTGAGCCGTCCCGGTTGCTGCTCCACCCCCTCTGCTGATCCGGGGAGGGCTGCAGATTACGACATGTCCTCTGACCTCTGATATATTACATTACATTACAGTCATTTAGCCGGTGCTTTTATCCAAAGCAACTTTCTTTCAGCTTGTTCCCTGTTTCTCAGGCATCGCCACAGCAGATTGTACAGTTTTCCTCGGTACCCTGTGAGGGCACAGCACCAATGGCAGCTGTAGTGAATTCAGGGGGCAGCTGGGACGCGAACCCGGATCTCCCACACCATGGGCGACTATGTTAACCAGTCGATTAAAGGGTCCAACCCGTTGGCCAAGGGCTAGAGAGTCTATTCATCCGTGGTCATTACAGCGGCCAATGGAGCCTCGACTAGTCAATCAGCATAATGATTTGGCAAAATGTTACGTCGGATGGCCTTCCTGACGCAGCCACTCACCCTATGGATGGGAGCAGGCTAAAAAACATTTAAAGGTTAAAAATACGCCAGGCTGGTCTTGTACTCTGTGATGTTAGCAGGTCTTAATTTGTGCTGGATCCTGCTATAACAGGATCTGGGGCCTCCCAGATTGGGATTATATCCGGTACCTCCTTTGTCACTATCAAAACCTGCAAATTTTGTGTAATATTTAATGTTATCTGTTCTGTCATTATTTTATTTCCCATTAAAGTGGCTTTAAATCACCTGTTTGCCTATTTTGGATGCATTTTAAATCTGATTTAAAAAAAAATCAGAGACGTGTCAGACGTCAGGTCAGCGTGTGAGTTTTGTGCACGTGAGCTAATGTTACTGTGGTTTGAATTAGGATACCCTCAGCAGCAAGGAGGAAACTGGTAAAATGTCAAAGAGACAATCAAATTTGTTGAATCTCGTCAAACCCTAAGCAGGCTAATGTTGTTTGACTGTCGACAGTACTGAAATGGAGAGGAGGAGATCGGCAGACAGATGGACAGAACACGACACTTAGTTCAGTTCCTTGGCCATTTTGCTTTTCGTGGTTGTCTGTGGATGTTCTCATTCATCCAGGTCATAGTTATCCAAAGGAATTGAATCAAGTGCAACTGGACTTGGTTATGTATCTGTGAAGACGTTTCGCCTCTCATCCAAGAGGCTTCATCAGTTCATGCCTTTCTGACTAGACCAAGGTAGTCTGACTGGCTGGTGATGAAACTCAGATATTTAGCCTCTTTGGAGTCGTTATCAGAGCTATTGATGTCAATGGCTCTTTTGTGTTCCGATGTTTAGCAACGACAGTCATTGGAGGTGTTAGTTTCGACTTCGATAGTGCTCCATTCAGCGGTCATGAGTCGTTGGAGCCGTTAGTGAGCGACTGTTGTTCTTGGAGGCTAAGCTTTTGAGTCTCCTGGGTAGAGATGAAAGGACGACATTGTAAGTGGGAGATAGGTGGTGTCGCAGACCTCCTCCTCTGTTTGAGGGATGGTTTTTCCAGTTTCACATAGATGGCTTCCTTCACCCCTCTTTCAGACCATCTATCTTCCCTGTCCAAAATGTGTATGTTGCTGTCCTCAAAGGAGTGTGTCTTCTCCTGTAGGTGTAGATAAACTGCTGAGTCTTGTCCTGAGGAGTTTGGCCTTCTGTGTTGGGCCATCCGTTTGTGTAATGGTTGTTTGGTTTCTCCTATGTGTAGGTCAGTGCAATCGTCATTGCATTGTACAGCATACACTGAATGGAGCACTATCGAAGTCGAAACTAACACCTCCAACGACTGTCGTTGCTAAACATCGGAACACAAAAGAGCCATTTTTGGTGTAACAGTTTCTGTAGGTATTCTATTATTCTCCTCTTGTAACCACTAGTTGGATCGCGTCTCAGAGGTTCATAGGTGTCGGTGTCGCTGAGTAATGACGTGATCTTGGCGTGGTAGTCTGTTGTGTTGAGGATAACCATGCATCTCCCCTTGTCTGCTGGAAGGATAGTGATGTTTTCATCCATGCACAGGGCTGTCACGGCTTTCCTTTCCTCCATGGTTAGGTTGGAAGGAGGGAGTTTCGCATTGGACAGAGCTGCTGATACCTTTAACCTAAGCTGTTCCGCCTCGGTTTCCGTTAAATTGGTTTTCCTTATAACTGATTCTGTGGATGTGATGAGATCAACTATAGATAGTTGTTTGGGTGTCATGGCGAAGTTCAGTCCTTTGGCTAAGACCTCCTTCTCTGATTGGGGAAAGTACCTTGTCCGACCGATTCAGACTCAGCAGTTTATCTACACCTAAAGGAGAGGACACACTCCTTCGAGGACAGCAACATACACATTTCGGACAGAGAAGATAGATGGATTGAAAGATGGGTGAAGGAAGCCATCTATGGCTCTTGCCTCTTGCCTCAGCAGTAGGCCGTTGACCACGCTCAGCTTCGACCTGATAGGATAGAATTGAGAGTTTACCTTTTGTCCGCCCATGTTGGAGGTTGGCCATCACTGTCTGCAATGTCACATCTTTTTCCGTTTCGAGTGCATTCTTCTTGTACATCATGTCTGACACTGGGAGGAAGGAAGCAATCAAGTTAACATGCATTTCCACATCCACTGAGATGGTGCTGAACTGTGTCTTTGTCATTGTTGCAGGTGCTTGGGACAGTGCATCAGCCAGAATGATGTATTTACCTGGCGTGTAGACTATATCCATATCATATCTTTGCAGCCTCATCATCATTCGCTGAATCCAGGGAGATATGTCGTTCAGGTTTTTTCTGAAGCTTGAAATTAGTGGTTGGTGATCTTGTTTCTGCTGTAAAGGTGGGTAGTCCATAAACATAGCCATGAAACTTCTCATATCCAAACACTAACCCTAGGGTCTCCTTTTCAATTTGGGCGTATCGTGTTTCAGTCTCTGTCATTGCTCTGAATGCATATGCCACTGGTCTCCAATTGTCGTCTTCATCAGCCTGGAGAAGCACAGTGCCCAATCCGTCTTTGGATGTGTCCGTGGAGATTTTTGTTGTGCGTGAGGGATTGAAAAAGGAAAGCACCGGCTCTGTGGTAGGTGTCTCTTTAAGCTTTTTCCATTCTCTGACATGTCTGGCAGTCCACTTGAACACTTTGCCTTTGTGCAGCAGATCTCTGATACAGACTATTTTTGCAGAGCGATTCGGGACGAACTAGTCTAGGAAATTTACTGCACCCATGGCTCACAGTACTCCCTTCTTGTCTGTAGGTGGGGGCATGTCCAGAATGGCCTGTACTTTGGAGAGGTCTGGTTCCACTCCTTCTCCAGACAGCTTGTTACCTACGAAAGTGATCTCTGTTGCCCCGAACTGACATTTGTTTTTGTTCAGTTTCAGACCACTCAACTGGATTCTCTGTATGAGGTTCAACAGTCTCTCGTTGTATTGTTGTAGTGTAGAGCCCCAAACAACTCAGTCGTCAATGTAAACCCGGGTGCCTTCTAGACCCTCAATGATCATTTCCATTGCTCTGTGATAGATTTCGGGAGCCGATTTGATTCCAAATGGAAGTCTACAAAAACAGTATCTGCCAAATGGTGTGTTGAACGTGGAGTACTTGCTGCTTTTATCATCCAATATCAGTTGCCAGAAACCATGAGATGCATCTAGTTTACTGAAGAATTTGGCCCCTGACATTTCACTAGTGATTTCTTCCCGTTTTGGTATCTGTTAGTGCTCTCTTTTAATGTTCTCATTAATGTCTTTGGGGTCTAGACACACCCTTAATTCACCATTTGGGTTTCTTTACATATGTTATGGAGTTCACCCAGTCTGTCGGTTGTTTGATACCTTGTATGACTCCCAGTTTCACCATCCGGTTGAGTTCTTTCTTTAAGCTGGCTTGAAGTGGTGTTGGCACTCTCCGTGGGGTGTGCACAACTGGTTTGGCATCACTTTTCAGCTCTATTCTGTAGGTGAATGGCAACGTCCCTTGGCCTGTGAATATATCAGGAAACTTTTGCAAAATATCATTGACTGTGTCGCTGTGAGTCTTAAGAACCACCTTTTCACTGTTGATTTGGTAGACCCAGTCTACCACATCAACAGTGGGTTAGGTGGAGGATTTGGTAGACACAGTCTTCCAAATCAACAGGTACAGGTACTAGCCTTTAGCTTAAAGTCTGTGAGAAAACTATCAAAAGTCTCTCCTTTGCATTGCATCCGCGATCTGAACACATACCTTTCATAAGTGTCATTCTTTTTTGACAGGCAGTGTTCGTTGAATTTCTTGATGATTTCGTTCAGCTTGTTTTTGTCTCCCTCCTTTGTAAACGTGAATGTGTTGTACACCTCCAGCGCATCAGCTCCAGTTATGGTGAGTAGCATGGTGGTCTTTCGCTCATTTGACGCCCCTGTCACCCCTATAGCCACGACATACAGCTTGAACTGTTGCTTGAAATTTCTCCAGCTCGTGTCTTGTGTGTTTATTTAGAAAGTGACAGGTGGCTCAGCCAATCATATTTTGCTGTTGTAATGGGTGGGACAAAAAATATCGCTCAAGACTTCTGGAAGTCCAGATCTATCCAGACAAGGGCTCACTCATATAAAATTATTATATGCGGTTGCTGAGGAGTCATTACTTGAGATTGACCGACTCTTTCATATTGGCGATCCAAATCTACTGGTTTACTTAAACTAATCGAATCTCACTTCACTAACCTTAGTCTGTGTATCAGACGAGTGCGATGAAGTTTAGTTTAGAGAAAGATGTTAAAGATGAAGTATGGCTGCAGGAGGAGATGACAGCGATGTTGTAGCTAGCTTGTTAACATTACCCTTCTCAAGAAGTGCTTACGGGGAAGGCCAACTCCCGCTCTTGTCTCTCGCCTATGCTTCATCGCCTCACCTGTCTGTTGCTGACCATCCCCATATCCACATCTTCAGTTGAGCGGTCTTTCTCTGCCCAGAAGCACATCAAAACGCACACCAGAAACACAACGGGACAGGATCGACTGGGGGCTTTGGCACTGATGTCCATAGAAAAAGGCCTTCTGATGGAACTGAAATCCAAGGACAAACTGTATGACGCTGCCATTGCCCACTTCACAAAGAAGAACCGGCAGATGGACTTTATATTCAAGTAGCCTAATAAGGTAAGCTACCTAATTTCATTTCACTCCAAGTCAAAGCTGGCATATTCATTTTACATATTGGGATGGCACTTCATAGCTGGTTAATACCACGCTTTGCTCATATAACATTAGGCCTACTATACTCAATATTATGGCATAGGGTTTGGCATATTTTGCATATGATTGTATTGCGCCTTTGCTCATGGCATATTCTGCATGTGAAGGTTGATTTTATCGTTATTTCTATTCTTTGCTCAGCTCATGAATTGTTTTGACTTGGTCTGGTCAGTTTGTAAAGAAGAGGGTTTATGATGCTGCATGCTAGCGCTGTCCGTGGTGATGTTGTAGGCCAGAAGCAGAGGCCACATCATGTGCATTTTCATTGTTTCCCAAGTATGGAGAGAGACAAAGGCTATTTGATATCCAATGGATTTAATTTTGGTGGATCTTGAGGCACTGAATTACTGGCGGTGTGTGTGTGTGTGTGTGTGTGTGAGCTGTGTGTGAGCTGTGTGTGAGCTGTGTGTCAGAGCTGTTCACATATTAAAAAAATACCCCCAACATTTGGCTGATTACAATATCATTGCGCCATTGAAGGCCCACTGCCAGACCCCACGGTTCGCTACTGCCACAGATGCAACTTCTAAATGCATTGAGAAACTGTCTACAGTGAAACAACTTGTGGTGGATGTTAACTGACATGAAGAAAGTCTGAAGCATACAGAGTCAGAGATTAAAGATTTGAAAAAAGAAAATCGCATTTTAAGGGCAGGAGATGCTGAATGTAATCACTACAGTTGGAGATGGGCTTTGAAACTACACAGACTGAAAGAGGAGACCAACGAAGATGTCAGAAAAATGGTGATTGATGTTGTCAGAAACATTGCTCCCAGGCTTCAGGAATATCTGGAGGAGGGGGTTGACATTGCCCATCGTCTTGGCCCAAGAAGAAAGGCTGGATCCCATAGGTCTATCATCATCTTGTTTGCACTCCGCCGTCTCCGTGATGCTGTGTGGAACAGCGCCAAAGGCTGCAAGTGTTTGCGAGATAACAAACTGCTGCTCACCAAGGCAGTGAGTCCTGAGGACAGAGTCGCAAGAGACAAGCTCTGGCCCCTTGTTAAAAAAACAAGAGAGGAAGGGGGAAAAGCTTCCTTCCTTGGCCCTTTTGCTCTGATCGATGGAAAAAATTTGACCACTTGGACATTTTATGACTTTTCATACACTCCATGGACTTTTAGGCTCGCACGCTTGATGGATTGAGATGCTCACATTTTAATAGGCTAACTCTGTTGAGCAATTCCCATTACTCTCTCGACCGGAGAATTAATTCAAATGCACCAACTGAAAACATCATCTAAACTCCTAACTGTGGACTATGGTTGGCTGCAGAGCGGGCCGTCCTCCACGCCAAGAAACACCTAGTAAAGAAAACTGATTTATATTATATTGTTTTCAGGATGCTATATTTCTATACATCTACATCTGCTATATTTCTATACTTGCTACATTTCTATACAAGGGTTAAATTGCCATATATTGTATATTGTATTGAGTCACTATATTTGTTCACCATATCCTACTGGTTGGCCCTGTGATGGTCTGGTGACCTGTCCAGGGTGTCTCCCCGCCTGCCACCCAATGACTGCTGGGATAGGCTCCAGCATCCCCGCGACCCTGAGAGCAGGATAAGCAGTTCAGATAATGGATGGATGGATCCTGCTGGTTGTCTATTACTCCCTCTTTCAAAGGAGATTAACATACTTAAAGTTCTAGTAACCAGTTTACTTGAGATCTTGTAATTTAAAAAAAATTTTTTTTTAGTTTTTTCTTAATTATTATTTGGATTTTCAGTTAAGTTTTCCATCAGTGACCTAACTGATAGAGAATAACTGATAGAGAATACCCCTGACTCAGGGGTATACGTGATGCAATGAAGAGGAAAGCCACCTTTTTATTTTGTAAAAGAAGTGAGACCGACTTAATACTTCTTCGGGAAACACATTCATGTGAGTCAGGTGTAAAATTTTGGAAGGGGCAGTGGGAAAGTGGAATTCACTGTAGTCATGGTACCAACCACTTTGCTCGAGTCTCAATCTTCCTGCATAGATTTTTTTTTTCAATTTCCCCCTTTTTCTCCTCAGTTGTATCTGGCCAATTACCCCGCTCTTTTTGAGCCGTCGCTGCTCCACCCCCTCTCTGCTGATCCGGGGGATGCCACGACTGACCAGAGGAGGCGCTAGTGCAGAACACATACCCACATCCACCTTCCCACCCGCAGACACGGCCAATTGTGTCTGTAGGGATGCCCGACCAAGCCGGAGGTAACACGGAGATTCAACCCGGCGATCCCGTGTTGGAGGGCAATGGAATAGACCACTACGCTACCCGGATGCCATCTTCCTGCATAGATTTAAAGGGGATATTCTTGAGGTGGTTCCTTCAAATGATGGTAGATGGATTGCAATCACACTTAAACAAGATAATTCAATTTTCATTGTGTGTAATATTTATGGCCACAACTCTCATTCTTCCAACAAGGTGCTTTTTTGTGAGGTAATTTCTAAACTAAATGAACTCTTATATAAATATTCAGACTCTTATTTAATTTTATGTGGTGACTTTAATGAATGTGCTGATGATGCCATGGATAGGTTCCATCCAAAAATGTGTCAAGGTCTTCAAAGAAATAATCTTATTTTAAAACTGTTCTGATCTCTCTCTGGCTAATGCGTGGCGCTTTTTAAACCCTGATATACAGGATTTTACTTGGGCTAATAAGAACTTATCCTCTCAGTCCGGAATTTACCTTTTTTAATCTCATCATCTGTTCTTCATCTTGTAAAAGATGTCGTTCATTCTTTTGCTCCATTGTCAGATCATGAGCAAATTATTCTTAAGCTTGGTGGCCTACAGCAGTGGTTCCCAACCTTTTTTCCTTAGAGCGCCCCCCCCCACTTGTTTCTAAGAAAAGCTGAGCCCCCCCCCCCCCCGGCCTCTGCACACAAAAGTCATTCATTCCAAATATTTATTTGCAAACATTAACATCAGTTATCATTTTTTCCACCTTTATCTTCAATAAATGCCTCGTTTCCATTCTCAGAACATCTGTGTTTAAATGTCTCTTGTCTTGTGTAAGCTTAACATTTTTTTTCTTTTAACAACCCGACAGAGTAGGCCTGTTGTCTTCTGACTTGGGCTCATTAAGACATCAATTTGTTGTCATCTTACAACCCAACAGAGTCAGCCTGTTGACATCTGACTCAGGCTCATTGAATCATCAACATATTAGTACTAGTTTTCATCTGACTCAGTTCATTGAAACAACATCATATGAGTACTGTTGTAATCTGACATCCACATGCACATCATGTAAAGTTCTGAACACTGTTTTTTGACAGACAGTATGCCTATGTGTTATTTTGGCTCTAACAGTAACATTTTTACTGAGTCTGTACCATCCTGTTCATTCATAAACTATTAACACTGTTTTGTTTTTGACAGGCAGTTTGTGTTATTTGGCTCACACAGTCACAACAACAATAACTTCTTCCTTACATTTTTTACTGAGTCTGTACCATCCTGTTCATTCATAAACCAATAACACTTTGTTTGTTTGTTTGTTTGTTTGTTTGTTTTTTGTTGACAGGCAGTGTACATTATTTTGGCACACACAATAACAATAACTTCCTTACATTTTTTTTTTTTTTTTTTTTTACTGAGTCTGTGCCATCCTGTTCATTCAGAAACTAATGGCCACCTTGGGCTTGCATGCCTTTGACCAGGGATGGGATGTCAGGTGCAATGCTTTGACAGCCAGCCTAAAGTCCTGGTGTACATCGAGTGTGCTGCGGGCTTTTGTTGTTATTGTTACAAGGGCACTGAAGGCTGTCTTAGACAGATATGTACTGATCAATGGCAGAATAACACTTGTAACTGCGTGTTTGGCCAGTCTGGGTGCAACAGCGTGTCCTTTGACTATCCAAAACTTTTTGTATCCGTTCTGCTGGAAATATTTCTTTGACACCAAGTCAGCTTGACGGTTAGCAAGCTCATCATAGCTGCAGCCCCACCCGTGCAGCATGCAACAAGGTTCTTGTAGGGAAGATTGTTGGATGAGAGATAGGAGTCCACAGCCATAAAAATATCCTGGCCTGTTGTTGTTGTGGTATTGGTAGACATAAGAATGTCTTGTTTCAAGTCATCACCATCAACATATTGAACATAAACGATGAGCACGGACACGTCTGACACTGTCGTTTCATCCAGCTGAATGGCAAAGGGAATATTCCCTAAGCTTCGCGTGCAGCTGGTTCTGACAATCTCCAGCCATTTTATCAATTCTGTCTTTGACGGTGTTGTCAGAGTGGGATGGTTTTCACTTTATCAACTGCGTGTAGGCCACACAGCCTCTCTACAATTTTCAGACAGGCGGGTTTGATAAGCTTCTCTCCAATAGTGTGTGGCTTTTTAGCCTTGGCAATTAATAGCCAACATTCAAATGGCGCCTCTGTGGCTCTGGGCAAATCACTGCCTGCTCGTTCAAATACTTTTCTGATGTTGGCAGATCTTCTTGATAGCACCACCTGCTTTTTCCTCTCAAAAAATACCTGACTTTCACCATTAGTCTCCTGATTTTTTGTCCCTTGGTGTCGTTTCATTTTGCTTGGCTTCATGCTGTCATTAGCTAGTTTCTCACCACACATGGCACATTCTGGCTGAGACTTGTCCTGTCCTTCCATAAAACCAAAGTTAAGGTAGCTCTCGAAATAAAGCCTTACTTTCTTTCTTGACACTGAGTCATCCACACTTTTACGTTTCTCAGCCATGTTGTTTCATTCATAAAGTGCTGCTGCTGACTGCAGGAACAAACCAAGATGAGCTGACATTAGCTGCTAGCTGAGTAGCTACCTGACAACACTGCCTGCTCAGAGTTTGATAGCGCAGATTGATAGGTCACAGAGGTGTGGTTACTAGGTGTAGCCCAACTACATTTTAGAAGGGGAGGGGAGACACCAAAAACTTATCTTTTTAAATATTTTATATACAGACTTTTGTATAAAATAAAGTATCCAGTGAGTTGTTATGCTTTTATTTAACATGTGCACTTTGACAACCTCAGAGCAGAAAAGCCTCGCACACCCCCTGGGCTCTCAGGTGCCCCTCCGCCCCCCAACAGGATATTCCAAAATTAAGAGGCTACTGGAAACTCAACAACACACTTCTTAAAGACAGCCCCTTTAATGACAGTGTTAAAAAGTTAGTTAATGAAATATTTATTGATAACACAAATTGTGAATATTAGCAGAATGGGAGTATTTTAAGTACATTATTAGAGGTGTTGCTATAAAGAGAAGTAAGAAGTTAAAAGCCCTTAAAAATAAAACAGTCTAATTTATTAAAAAGAATAAATGTCCTCTTATCTAAGACTAGCATATCTACTAAAGAGGAATGGGAATTGAAAGAGATTCGACTAAAAATAGATCAAATTTATTTGGATTTGGTCAAGAGTGCATTGATAAGATTCAGAGCCAAATGGCTAGAGGATGGGGAGATGAACTCTAGCGACTTTTTTGCTCTTGAAAAAAGAAATGGCATGTTAGTGGAACTCAGTGTACAGACCCAAAATTAATTTCCAACTTTGTCTCTTTCTTTTATGGGAACCTGTATATGTCTGAATTCAATAACTGTTCCTGTGAAAGTTTTATTCGTAAGATAGGAAAACATATTTCTGCTATTGATAAGGACTGTAAAAAAACTCTGTGATTCTGATCTGTACTGCTATTACTACTTTCGGCTATTACTACTTTTGGATCCGCCACAGCGGATCATCCGTTTCCATTTCTTCCTGTCTTCTGCATCTTCCTCTGTCACACCAGCCACCTGCATGTCTTCCCTCACCACATCCATAAACCTCCTCTTTGGCCTTCCTGTTTTCCTCTTCCCTGGCAGCTCCATATTCAGCATCCTTATCCCAATATACCCAGCATCTCTCCTCCACACGTGTCCAAACCATCTCAATCTTGCCTCTCTTGGTTTGTCTCCAAACCGTCCAACTTGAGCAGTCCCTCTAATATAATCATTCTCAATCCTTTCCTTCTTCATCACTCCCAAGGAAAATCTTAGCATCTTCATCTCTGCCACCTCCAGTTCTGCCTCCTGTCTTTTCATCAGTGCCACTGTCTCCAAACCATATAACATAGCTGGTCTCAAAACCATCTTGTAAACCTTCCCTTTAACTCTTGCTGGTACCCTTCTGTCACAAATCACTCCAGACACTCTCCTCCACCCACTCCACCCTGCCTGCACTCTCTTCTTGACCTCTCTTCTGCACTCCCCATTACTTTGGACAGTTGACCCCAAGTATTTAAACTCATATGGCTTCATCACCTCCACTCCTTGCATCCTCACCATTCTGCTGTCCTCCCTCTCATTCACGCATAGTTATTCCGTCATGCTCCTACTGACTTTCATTCCTCTTCTCTCCAGTGCATACCTCCACCTCTCCAGACTCTCCTCAACCTGCACCCTACTCTCACTACAGATCACAATATCATCTGCAAACATCATCGTCCACGGAAACTCCTGCCTGATCTCGTCCATCAACCTGTCCGTCACCATTGCAAACAAGAAAGGGCTCAGAGCCGATCCTTGGTGTAATCCCACCTCCACCTTGAACCCATCTGTCATTCCAACCACACACCTCCCCGTTGTCACACTTCCCTCATACATATCCTGCACCACTCCTACATACTTCTCTGCAACTCCCGACTTCCTCATACAATACCACACCTCCTCTCTCGGCACCCTGTCGTATGCTTTCTCTAAATCTACAAAGACACAATGTAACTCTTTCTGGCCTTCTCTATACTTCTCCATCAACATTCTCAAAGCAAACATCACATCTGTGGTGCTCTTTCATGGCATGAAACCATACTGCTGCTCTCTAATCATCACCTCTCCTCGTAACCTAGCTTCTATTACTCTTTCCCACAACTTCATGCTGTGGCTGATCAACTTTATACCTCTGTAGTTGTTACCATTCTGCACATCGCCCTTGTTCTTGAAAATCAGTACCAGTATGCTTCTTCTCCACTCCTCAGGTATCCTTTCGCTTTCCAAGATTGTGTTAAACAATCTTGTTAAAAACCCCACTGCCATCTCTCCTGAACATCTCCATGCCTCCACAGATTCTGATCTGACAGTAAATGAAATTAAAATGGCTCTTTTCTCAGTGCAAAAGGGAAAATCGCCAGGTATTGATGGTCTTCCAGTTGAATTTTATGTTCATTTTTGGGACATCATTCAAAACCCATTATTTTGTATGTGCAAAGAATGTATCAATCTGAGAGAGATGAACACAACTATGAAACAAGGTATTATTTCCCTTATTCCAAAACCAGATAAAGACATTTTGTAAATAGATAATTGGTGGCCTATTAATCTTCTAACTATTGGTTATAAAATTTTGGCCTTGGCTTATGTGAACCAACTAAAGACAGGGCTTAATCATATTGTTATTGAGGTCTCAGCACCCCTGCGACAGCTTACTCACAAAGACAGAGTGGTGCTGGTACAAACAGCTCCAATATGCATTTAATGCACTAAAACAGAGTCTCTCAAACCCACCTATGCTAAAGTACTACCACGTCCACAAGCCCGTCACACTTACCTGTGATGCTTCACAGTACAGTCTAGATGTGGCATGTTTACAGGAAACCCTTCCAATTGCATATGCATCTCATACCTTGACACAAACGGAAATGCGATATGCACAGATAGAGAAGGAGCTTCTTGCTGTGGTGTTTGCATGCTCCAAATTCAATGACTACATATACAGAAAGCGAGTCCAAATCGAAACAGATCATCAACTACTAGTCACTATCTTATCCAAGCCCATACACACAGCTCCAGCCAGACTGCAACATATGATACTAAGACTACAAAAAATATGACTTTAAACTGATCTACAAACACATGTACCTTGCTGACACGCTGTCACGAGCCCCTAGACAGTCCACAGAGCAGCACAGCAATGAAAAGACTGATTTTGAGGTCATGCCAGTAAGACACATCTCTTCTTCATGTTTAGATGAGCTCAAGGAACACACAGAAAGGGACCCAACCCTTCAGAAAATATGGAACATCATCAACCATGGATGGCCTACAAAGGAGTTCAAACTGCCAACAGATGTTCATCAGGGACGAGCTCACAATCGAAGATGGCATCATTATGAAAGGCCCAAAGGCAGTAATCCCCAAATCACTACAAAGGTACTACATCACAATCCTACACAGAGGCCACCCCGGGACAGAGCCAACGAAACGCCGACCAAGAGACATTGTGTTTTGGCCCACTATGACAAAGGATATTGAGTGGAGAACACTTTCATGCCCTGTCTGTAAGAGCACAAAACCACACCAACAAAAAGAGCCACTCAAGCTACATCCCATCCCACTTCTGACACCATGTAGAATGATGGATGAGTGGTCAGACACTGGAGAACATTTAACAAGTTTATTGATTGGAACAACAGAACATTTTGTATATAACCAGCAGACCGACTGCTGACATACTTCCTGTAGCAGTAGTAGGTAGTTACCTTAGTTAGTGCGGTGGCTGTTACATGTCAAACATGTATTGGAACAAATACAGTGTTCTACACAAGTATCTCGGGGTCTTGTTTGTGAGTGAGGGATAAAATGAAGCGGGAGATAAACAGGCAGATTGGTGCAGCATCAGCAGTAATGCGGACGTTGTACCGGACCGTTGTGGTGAAGAGGGAGCTGAGCCATAAGGCAAAGCTCTCAATTTACCAGTCAATCTTCATTCCAACCGTCACCTATGGTCATGAGCTTTGGGTAGTGACCACAAGGGTGAGATCGCAGATACGAGTGGCTGAAATGAGTTTCCTCCGTAGGGTGTCTGGGCTCAGTCTTAGAGATAGGGTGAGGAGCTCGGAGCTCAAGAGTAGAGCTGCTGCTCCTTCGCATCGAAAGGAGCCAGTTGAGGTGGTTCGGGCATCTGATAAGGATGCCCCCTGGGCGCCTTCCTTTGGAGGTTTACTGGGCATGGCCAACTGTGAGGAGACCCCGGGATAGACCCAGAACTCGCTGGAGGGACTACATGTCCAACCTGGCCTGGGAACGCCTTGGGACCCCCCAGGAGGAGCTGGAGGGCGTTGCTGGGGAGAGGGATGTCTGGAGTGCCCTACTTAGCTTGCTGCCATCGCGACCCGGCCCCGGAGAAGCGGCTGAAGATGAATGAATAATTGTGTGTGTGTGTGTTTGTGTTTGTGTAGAGCGCAGATATTTTGGCATGAGGAATCCAGATGGGGAGACAAGCAGCAGCAGTAAATAAAAAAATAAAAGGATAAATGCTCATTATGAAAATGAACTGGCACTCAGGTCTGTATTTTTTTTTAAACTTTGTAAATTGGCACGGGACATCCAAAAGATTGCCGACCCCTGATGTAGATGGTTTTTAACTGTAGATGTCAGCAAACTCACTAAAATAGTCTAGGGTTTAATTACTCTTGAAGGGGTTGAAGCACTGATTAAAAAGCGACCTGAAAATTAGCTTGTAGCGACTTGTTTAAGTTTTTACAATTTACTTTGGCATTGCAGCTCATGTAGTTTCAGTAGAGGCAACTTTTACTTTTATTTGAATAATTTGTTTTAATAATGAGTTGTACTTTTAGTCGAATACAGCTTTCAGGTCCTCAACTTGACCCAAAGTTACAGTACCTAAATGATTTCAGACACCTGTGAGGAAATCATGGCAAAGTGCCATTCATTCCAGCTCCCTTCTGAGAACCCCATCCACACCACACAGCATTAAGCACCCACTAACCACCTGTGTCATTCAGCTGACCTCGGATCAGCTTGGGCCTGTCTGAATGAAGACAACCTTGAATTATTCATAGATGGCCACCATCTGGTGTATCAGTAATGCGTGCCATCATTGCATGCACCCTGTCAAACATGTACATGCACAAATAGGATTATTTTTATGCGGTTTATGCATATTCGCAAAAAAAAACAGTATGCAGTATATCCAGTAAAATCACCTGTTCAATACAAATTCATAGGAATACTATATTAGTAGAATCTTATTAGATAATAAAGCTTGCAATGTTGTAAATTTTTTGTGTTGTACACGTATGACTGCAGCCAAGCGTTGCACCACTTGAGGGCATTGGTGTCTTTTGTCCAGGCCATGATTTTCACTATGACACTTCTGATTCCCAAACGGGATTAAAAGGTCATATTCTATCGACTGACTAAAACTTGCTCTTCTTAACCACATTAATGTGTGACTTTGCTCACCGTGACCCTGAGACATGGCTCAAAATTAAAGAAAAATTAAATAGAAAATGATAATGCAAGTTAAAAAACAATACGGCAAAAAAACACTTTTTTTTAAAGTCAGAAATATGAATGAGGTCGGTATTCTGTGCATATCAGAATATTGGATCTTTGTGTACAGATCTTAACTCCCTCTCTTAAGTGTCTGTCCCCTGCTCTCTATGCCCCAATCACATCTCAATCTAAAACCCAGGCCTGTCCTTCTCTGACCTTTCCAAAAACCCTGGTAGTGGGCTTTGCAGGTATGTAAGCTCGCCTTTGTAGGTCACCTGGGTGTGAAGCAGGTGATATTTCCTCCTGGACACCTCCACCCTGCATGCCACCTGCATAATTAATGATCTCTTAGGATTCACAGACAGTTCAGAACAGCTGCTGTGCCCATATCAAGGCACTGCTTCTTGAAGGCTACAGTGAAGTCATGCATGCCACTCACTGAGCATGTAATATTGTGTTCATTTTAGGCGGTCTGCTGAAAAAAATGTGGCCAACAACTCTTCCCCTCAAACACGTTGGTATTAATCAACCCACCTGTGAACGTGGTATGTTTGGATATAGCACAATATTGTTTGGATAGCTTCCATCGGTATTCACTAATTTCTGTCCAAATTTAAAGTGAGAGATGTCTAGATGTAACCGAAACACAACTTGTGCTGAATAAAATGCCATCTAATAAATTGCCAGATTAACTACACCAATCAGCCAAAACATTAAAACCACTGGCAGATAAGTGAATAACATTGATTATCTCATTACAATGGCACCTGGCAAGAGGTGGGATAAATTAGACAGCAAGTGAACAGTCAATTGTAAGTGTAAGGATCTGAGCGACTTTGACAAGCACCAAATTTTGATGGCTAGTTGTCTGGGTCAGAGCATCTCCAAAACGGCAGGTCTTGATGGGTGTTCCCGGTATGCGATGGTCAGTACCTACCAAAAGTGGTCCAAGGAAGGACAACCGCTGAACCAGCAACAGGGCATGGGTGCCCAAGGCTCATCGATGCGTGTTGGGAGCAAAGGTTAGACCGTCTGGTCCAATCCCACAGAAGATCTTCTGTAGCTCAAATTGCTAAAAAAGTTCATGCTGATTATGATAGACAGGTGTCAGGACACACACTGCATCACAACTTGCTGTATATGGGGCTGTGGCAGCCGGCTGCGTGTGCGTGTGTGTTGTTTACCTGGGGAAGAGATGGCATGGGAAGAAGGGAAGCCGGCAGAGGCAGTGTGATGCTCTGGGCAATTTCCTGCTGGCAAACCTTGGATCCTGGCATTCATGGATGTTACTTTGACACGTGCCACCTACCTAAACATCGTTGCAGACCAAGTACCACCCCTTCATGGCAATGGTATTCCCTGATGACAGTGGCCTCTTTCAGTAGGATAATGCACCCTGCCACAATGCACACATTGTTCAGGAATGGTTTGAGGAACATGGCAAAGTGTTCAATGTGTTGCTTTGGCCTCCAAGTACCTCGGATCTCAGTCCAGTCGGGCATCTGTGGGATGTGCTGGAAAAACAAGTCCGATCCATGGAGGCCCACCTTGCAACTTACAGAACTTAAAGGATCTGCTAATGTCTTGGTGCCAGATACCAGAGGGCACCTTCAGAGGTCTTGTTGAGTCCATGCCTTGACGGGTTAGAGCTGTTTTGGTAGCACGAGGGGGACCTACACAATATTAAGCAGGTGTTTTTAATGTTTTGGCTGATCGGTGTATATTAATATGGAAATTCTGCATGCGAAATGTAAAAATCGCAAAAGTGATGAGATGTTGCCTTGCATTTAATGTCATTTTTATAGACAACCTGACAAATGGACAAAACCACAAGTGACTTTATAAGGCCTCACAAGAATATACAACAACATGTATGGGCACACACACACTCATGCACTGCCTAAAATTTGCACACCCAGCTTTCATAAGGCGTTGGTGTTAAAAACAAAGGTATTTGAAAGCCTAAAAAAAAAACAACCTAAAACAACACAACATGTGGAAGATGGCGTTATCACTGAGCTACTCTTGGGCAGACTGTAAAACACAAAACTGATGGGGAGGACAGTCTGTGTCAGCAGTTTTGTTGAGGCTGGTTGCATCTATGCCCCTCCCATCCACTTACAAGTGGTATAAAGTGACCTTTTTCACAGAGGCTATTAAAGCCCACACCACTGTTTTCAGAAGCAACAGTTTCAGGTCTGTTTACAGCTGACTTCATCTGGCTCACACCTTTAACATGAGAGGTGACAACCATGTTGAAACCCAGCTATGAAAATATGGAAGTGGACTGGCATTGCAACACACTTGCATACAAACAACAAGATCAGTATTCAGTCAGTAATAAGTGTGTGACTGTATCTTTTCCCGACATGTTACGGTACATATAAGTTGAATGTGGGTATGTACGTATGTTTTTGAAAAGCTGTCCGGTGTTCTTTTCCACTCTACGAACCATTAAGATTCCCAACAGTTTAGCTCAACAGCTGTCTAAATCTACGTATTTACCGAGCGGCCCATGCAGAAAGCCAGACATTTTTCTGCATAAGATATGAATCATAATAAAGTGCTGGCTAGAGGAAGGGTGCTTAGTGAGGTCTAATTCAGATATGAATAAGAGAGTTGCAGTGATCCAAATATATTTCCAGTTCAGAGAAGTAATTTTTCCTTTTTGGACTATTAAGCCCAAGGCCACCACACCCAACCCCACCACGATCCTGCATTTGTGGGTGCCATATCCTTTTTATAATTCTCTTGAAAACCCTTGGATTCTCCTACATGCTTAAACATAGAAACCATTCAAACTTAAAACACGTAGCTACTTAAGAAGATGTGCAGATGTATTCATTTTTTCCCTTCTATATTCTATCGGCTATTTACATAAATGTAACTTATTTTTGTGAAAAATCCCCCAATAGATTGAATGGGGGGGGGTCTTTAGAATCACCTTGAGAGGAGAAGATGAGTGATGTTAAAATTCAATACATGGTACCATTCTAAACCAGTGTATACAGCTTGCTAACACTTTGAGCTAGCCCACACATTTTGTCAAGGAAATGTTGCTTTTACTGCAGTCTCCTTGTCTTTCTTGGTTTTCAGGCTATTTTCTGTTTTTGATTTTGGTTTTTGTGTGCTTTTAGGCGGCACGGTGGCCCATTGGTTACCGCTGTTGCCTCACAGCAAGAAGGTCCTGGGTTCGAACCCCAGGCTGTCCCAGGTCCTTTCTGTGTGGAGTTTGGATGTTCTCTCCGTGTGCGTGGGTTTCCTCCCACCATCAAAAAGACATGCAGGTCAGGGTTAATACTGTGTCTGTTGGTCAGGGTCTGTGCCCCTGACCAAGGCAATAGAAAGAAGAACTGGAGTTGGTCCCCGGGCGCTGCAGCTGCCCACTGCTCCTATACAATAGGGTGGGTCAAATGCAGAGAACAGATTCATCGCGAGAATACAATGTCAAATAAAGTGGCTTTTGTATTAAGTAAGAGCACTTTGTTCTTAGAGGTCTGGGAAACTGAAATCTGTGAATTCTTTATTTATTGGTTGTTTTAATAAAATGGCCCAAAATCATTTGAAAAAAAAAAGAGTCTTGCATGGCGTCCGGGTAGCGTAGCAGTCTATTCAATTGCCTACAAACACGGGGCTTGCCTGTTCGAATCCCCATGTCACCTCCAGTTTGGTTGGGCGTCCCTACAGACACAATTGGCCGTGTCTGCAGGTGGGAAGCCGGATGTGGGTGTGTCCTGGTCGCTGCACTAGCGCCTCCTCTGGTCGGTCTTGGCACCTGTTCGGGGAGGAGGGGGGAACTGGAAGGATAGTGTGATCCTCCCACATGCTAAATCCCCCTGGTGAAACTCCTCATTGTCAGGTGAAAAGACTCCACATGTATCGGAGGAGGCATGTGGTAGTCTGCAGCCCTCCCTGGATCGGCAGAGGAGGTCGAGCAGCGACCAGGATGGCTCGGAAGAGTGGGGTAATTGGCTGGGTGCAATTGGGGAGAAAAAAGGGGGGGCAAATCCAACAAAACAAAACAGAAGGGCCTTGGTGCTGAGACTAACTTTCTTCCCGTTATCTAAAAGTATCTTCCAGTTTTCAGTGAAAGAGACTTTGCCGGGCACTGATACACATCACTAGGATTCAAAAGCCAGTGAAATCATTTCTGTCTGCTATTTTTAAATTCACCACACCCACTGGCTGTGAACCCCGCCATTGCCACACTCTTTGTCTGGTCAAAATGGTGCCTAGACATGGTGACTTTCCTGGGTGCACAAAAGAGCACACATTTCTTGCTTTATTTTTTACACACTATCTTCTTAAAAGTAAACCCAGAAATATTTGTGCACAGTTAATAACCAACAATAATGGTGCACATGTTTCTCGAGGTGGATTTCATTATATTCCACCAGCAGGAGGTGGCTTTACAAAAAAAAAAACTAAACTGAACTGAACTGAACTAACTGGTGTGAGGTCTTCACAACAGACACTTTGTGTCTCTGCAATGCACCCAAGCACCCTAGTGGAGAGACACACAAGTTACCATGAAGTGCATAAAGAAATAGACAACTTAAAGGCCACAAAAATGCTCCACATAACATTACAGTCATTACTGAAAATTGCTTGCTGGCATTCATTAGTTTTACATGTAAATGTGCATTAACCAGTTCACAGCACCTGGCCAGTGTATGAAATGATGAAAACACACTACTCTGTGAGTGTCACTGTTTGAATCTGGTTTCCCATACTTTTAATGAAAAGTGGTGAGAATACATTGTTTTTATTGTTGTTAGCGTTAAGCACGTTGAGATAAATGCATGAATGAGACATCCTCCAGGTTAGAAACGTGCACACACACCAGACTCGTATTATCTCTTGGTGAAGAAAGTCCTTGTATTTTCAAAGGAAACACCAGTTTGCATTTGTACATCGATGTTGCATATTAGAGATTTGTCCTCTTTGAGCTTTGAGTTTATACTCGAACACAGCACAGTAACATCCAAGCTGTCCCGGGGGCCAGGAGAAAACTATTACAATCTCAAAAGACAATTTCCAGAACTGTCTCCTAATTGATTAAGTATTTTCCTTCATAAGAACAAACTGTATAAACAAGCTTTGCTCAGAGAAATGATGGGCCAATTCTTGAACCATTCACCGACTTTGATCAAAGCAGCTTTCATTGAGCCTGTACACAATACCCCCCCCCCACACACACACACACACACACACACAAACCTCCTTTGGATGTCACTGTGAGGGGATGCATGTCAACAATGAAACAGCACACTCTCAAGTATCGCTTCTACTCTTCAGAGGTCACATTCCTTTGTAATGGCAAAGACTGTGTGATTGGAGTCATCACTTATTACTGAGCCCAATTGTGTGTGTGAGGTTAGGAGAGCATGCCAGAGGTTCACAGCGACAGAGAAAGAATGAGAGAGGAAGAAGAGAAGAAGAAATGAGACAGGGGGAAAGGAGAGAAAACAGAAAATATGAAAGAAAAAAGAAAGGAAAGCAGAGAAGCAAAGCTAAGAAAGAACGGGTCCACTGACACGGAGAGGTATTTGGAATGGCTCATCCTGCCCATCATACACATTCCTGACTGACAAGCACACAAAGCACCATTGTATTGAACTGGATCTGACTCATATCCTTGCTGCTAGTTAACTAGCTACCTATAAAGCTAGTGTGTAGACACACACACACATGCACACACATACACACACCACACACACGCGTGCACATGCACACACATACACACCCCCCCACACACACACACACATATACACACATTTGGCCTTGAGCCATCTCCATTGTGCAGAGTTATGGGATGACAGTTTTAATACAGCTTGTAAATGATTCTCTACCATACAGTGGAAGGGGTGTGAACTTCAAAAGATAAGATGGGGGGGGGGGTTACTTTACTGTCATGTGATGCCGAACTTAGTCCAAAGGGGCTAAATTCGCTATGTACAATAGGAATACGTGTGACCAGATATGTGTGCATGTGCAGTAATATGTATTCAGAAGTTCATGGTATATTACCTAACAGGCTAGCTACCCGCACCTGTTAGGTCTTCACACCTGTCAGGCCTTTATATTTCAGCCGCTGCGTCTTAAAAGGCCTGGAGAAAGAGACTTCACATGTGAGCTAAGAGCAGATGCGTGGCCATTGTTGTGTGGGTATGATGGTGAATGGGAGCAAATACTGCTGGTCTGAACTTTTTAAAGTTAGGTTTTTCCCCCTCTTTGCCCCCCCCCCCACATTTAGGTTTATGTATGTATTTATTTATTCATGTGATAAAGTATAGAGTACATGTTCTGTATTGACTTTTGCAGATCTGCCTGTAAAGACAACATCAACAATGAGAAAGATCAAAAAACAGCAAGACAGGACGAGAGAGAGACAGAGAGAGAGAACTGACTTTATTTGACATAAAACAAAAACTCAATAATGACATATCCATTTCACAACATCAAACATAAACAACTCCTTTAGAGAGAGACAGAGACAGAGAGAGAGAGAGACAGAGAGAGAGAGAGAGAGAGAGAGAGAGAGAGAGAGAGAGAGAGAGAGAGAAGAGAGAGAGAGAGAGAGAGAGAGAGAGAGAGAGAGAGAGAGAGAGAGAGAGAGAGAGAGGAAGCAGTATTAATGAATCACTGCCCTGAAAAGTACTCCCAGGGATGGCATCTATCAGTTTGCACAGCTATGAGGCTTTCTCTTTAATTTGAACATACATTTTGTTGCGTGTATGCTACATTTAGCTCTGCTCAATACCAATGCAAAACAAAAACACAAGTTTTCTTCCACATTGCCTGTCAGGCATGACTGTGACCATCTTTCCATTGAGTTGCTCCGCTGCCATCCCGCGCCAGCAGGGGGAGCTCGTGTGTCAACACAGTAGGACGTTACCGCGTCTTGAACCCTCAAATAAATAAGAAGCGTTTCTTTGTGGACAGCGTCACGTAAAGCCATGTTCAGAAAGAACAAGCGTACACCGGCACAGTGTAACTTGTTGTTTTTTATCCTCCGCTCATTATCCTGTTAACACCTAAACACAGAGAGCATTAATTGAGCTTTCCCGGGAGGTGAACAGAGGATGCACGGGGTTGTGGGAGTGCTGCACCCATAGGATGAAGTGGCCCCAGGGTGGAGGTGTGTGTCCTCTAAATGGGACAAGGGAGAAAAATCCCCAAATTCCCACTGTGAATGGCAGTGAGTAATTATTCTCAAGCAGGGGTTTACCCTTGCCTTTGACACATGACTGACATGCAGGGCGTGTGTGTGTGTGTGTGTGTGTGTGTGTGTGTGTGTGTGTGTGTGTGTGTGTGTGTATGCCCACAGGCATGCCTTTATGTGTGTTTGTATGGACGTGTATGGTGAGGGAGAGAAAGGGCGAAAGAGAGGAGAGAGAAAAAGACAGATGGAGAGAGAGACAGATGGAGAGAGAGAGGAGAGAGAGAGAGAGAAGGGGGGGTTGTTTGCTTTTCCCCTGGGCTTGCTCCATCATGTCCTCTCCTTCTTTTGATCCCCCACCCCCCCTTACCTCTCTACACCTCTCTTCTTCCTCCACCTTCCCTGCCACCTGCTGTGCTCACTGCTGTCACTTTAAGTTATTTCCTCTGTTTTCTTTCTTTCTTTTTTTATTTTCCTCTACAAAAGGGATCAAAGGTGTGCATTCCAAGTCAGCTGAAAGTGAACCGATGTAAAGCCTGAGCGTACATGGGACGCATATGGCAGGTCGAGCCATTTACCATGGCGTTACTTGAAGATTGTTAGATTACTGGCTCAGAGAACACATGCTGTACTCATCCCTGGAATTAACTGCAGCACTGCAGGGTCCGCCGTTTGAGAAGCAGTTTTGTTTTATTTATTTTTTATTTTTTTTGCATACAGGGGGAGGGGGGTGTGGAGCAGAAGGCAGACCACATTAATGATAACCGCACTTATGTAAAGCTGTGTATTTATAGAGTCAGCTGGGCTTCACAGAGCCATGGTCGGAAAGTCCACAAACCATCGGCCTGCAGTCCAATCCACACACACACACACACACACACACACACATACACACTCTTACCAATACGCGGGATATGATGTAAAAACCCTTGTGCTGTACTACAGTGAGCATTTACACAGAAGACCGGTTCAGACCCCGGGCCATTATGCTAACCCATTTCCTGACACGCTGCAAGGGAACATCAGGTTTCACTGTCATGAATCTACTTGGCCTATCTCAAAGGCAGTGCCATTTGCTAAGCTACCTTAACTAACTCTTCCAGGGTTGAGTGTGTGAATGCCGGCGTGTCATTGGGGTTTATCAAGTGGGGCACCTTCCTTCACCAAATGTTTCTTTGATTTAGACCCATGACAACAACATGTCACTCAGCAGTGCATTACAACTATAATCGGTTTTACTCATAACAAGTAGCAGTTAGTAATGAGTAAATAGTAATAAGTAAATTAAGTAGTAATTTTTTGTCATGTAGTACAGGAATACAATGTGTACACACACATGCATGCATGCACATACACACACACACATGCATGCATGCGCATATACTATACACACACCTTGTACGCCTGCCAAATGACAAAAAAAATGAGAGAAAATTGTAATTCATTGGGCATTTTCGATAACACTGTGGTTTATTATACCATGATGTACACAAGTCTATGGGATGGAAACTGAATTTTCCAGAACAGGAAACTGAATTCTCCTTTTTGAAGTGCTCCAAACTGAGAGTAACCTTGCTATGACCGTAAACTCTCCACACCATATTTACCAGAGCACATCTTTGTTTAGAGACCTGCCTGGCCAGCTACGCAAGCACGCACGCAACATGAGCACTGACATTAGTGGCGCCAAATTCCTGGCACGCCGCCTCACATATGTATCTGAACATGTTATCGACAACATGGGAAGAAGTGATTATGGGGGAGAAATCTAGCAACCCAACTAGACATTCAAACCAGAAACAACCTCCTATTGAATTTACAAAGTCAATAGGAGGTTGTTTCTGGTGACTCCCATGTATTATTTCACATTGTATTAAAACACCATGTGTCTGATGCCATGCATCTATCCTGCACCAGCACTAGGCTGTCCACTCTGCTGAATATGTTGGCATGTATGTCCAAACCTATGTATACCAATGTGTATGTATACCTATGTGTGTCCATTTTTGCATGGATTTAACTTGTCCAGTGTCTGTATGAATAGGTATACAGGTCGTAAGTCTGTACCTGTGTGAGTGTCTTTAGTGAGTGTGGTGTGTGCAGGTGAAGAGGTGTTTGTTTTCTATATGTATTTCTATATGTGTCATACATAGATGTGGCTACACAGCACATGTATACACTTTCCATTGTGTTGTGTTTTTGTTCTTGATTTCTTTTCAGTATTATCTTTATTTATGTTTCATTGGTGATTTTTACTGTCTTGTCCATGCATCTGAGGTTGTTATACACTTGTTTTCCCTTTTGTCTTTCAAATAATAAAAGCATTGAAATAGATTCTGCCCAAAAAATATCTGTTTCTGCCAAAATAGCACTTAAAACATTCATTCATTCGCCATGTGAAAATCACCGCATCTTGATGAGAATATAATTGTTGCTTGCGCTCAATATCAGAGATTTACAGCAATCTCATATAGATGCAATTAAAGCCTAAAGTGGCAACATTATCATTAGCGAGATACTGAGGTTAAGAAATGTTTCAAAATTAACTTATACAGATCAGTACAATGGGAGGAGTACATATTCTTCAGGCATAAATCTTGGTTGGAAATGGTGTCTCTGGTTATATTTGTTCAGAAGCAAAGGAGGCCATTGAAAAGGACAGTGTCAGGCAGAATTATAACACTGAGGAACTTCGTTTGGCTTTGCTTTGCAGCAGTTGTTTGCATCCCCTGACCTTTACAGATCTTCCGTTTGTGTCGACTCTCTCGCTGAAAGTGTAATACTTGTGAATAAACCATACTTCTGCTGCAAGTATCCGGAGTGCTCCAGTTTGAGAAAAGTTAAAAGTTGGAAAGTTTGGGAAAGTAGAGAGTGAAGAAACTGCAGCAATCCTACATCTTCGCTGACAGGCAGCGCTGACACTCGCAGGGCTGCATTTCAACACATGGTGCCTTGTCAGTCCTGACGCCCCCTCCGAAGGATAAAAGAGGGTGCCTCAGTGGGGGGTTCCTATAGTTGGCCGATGGTTCCTGGTGATGGAGGAGGGTTGTGGGGGGGTTGCAGAGACATGCCCCACCCTCTGGAGCCAAAGTTTCAAGAAAAAAATAATGCAATGTTAAAAACGCTACACCCCGCCGTGCAGAAAGACCACAGAGCTATCAGTTCGTATCACGGTCACATTGTAAACAGAGTGCGTGACAGTCTCTGATCTCCCTTTTGTGTGTGTTGGTGCATTTGTATGCTTGCGGATTGTGTGTGCGTGTACATGTGCGAGTGTACATGTGTGTGTGGGGGGGGGGGTAAGTGCTTTCTTGGGCGGGTTGTACATGTGTGTGCTCCAGCGCATTTGCGCAGTGTTGCGGTGATGGAGGGGAAAGTGCGCTGTTTACAGCAGCTTGGCGTTTCAGCAAACAGAGAGCTCTATCACTGGAAAAATCTCCTCCCTGCCCGAAAGCCATCTCCGCATCTCATATGCTGTTGTTTAAAAAAAACCCTCACACAGCATTCTGGTTCTGTCTCCCTCTTCTTCTTCTTCTTCTTCTTCCACACTGTGCATGATAGTCTCTATTTATCTTTTTCTCTCTGTCTGTTTGTCTGTCCGCCTGCCTTCCTGCCTGCCTGTCTGTCTGTTTGCCTGTCTGCCTGTCTGTCACTTGTGTTACCACAAAAGAATTGCTTTGATGAAATTAAATGGTTGTGCAACAACTCTTGTCCTGCCTCTAAGTACGGCTCTTGCATGCTTTACTGTCCGGATGACAACAGATAGTGAAGTTTCTCTTTTTGTTTTTTGTTCTTTAGAACAATAGATAGCAGTGTCCTTGTGGGTTAAGTACAATATGCATTGGTATAAACACTCCACAGCGAGAGCCAGCGACAGGGCCTTGCATTTTTATGATGCTATAGTCCTAACAAGATACAAATGAACAATGAGGGTTTGTTTCCAGAGAACTGATTATTGGCTGATACTATTCCGTACTCTCGGTCAAGGCCATGCCGCATGAAGGCAACACAAATACAAAATGGAGCTGGTAACAAAAGCACTGTAACTCACAAAACACTCCAGAGCTTGGCCAATCGCTATGTTTTCATCGAGCTACTATAACACCAGAATCATTTGAACAGAAACAAAAAAAAGTTTTATGCTCAAGAGGTTGAGCTGGTGAGGAGATTATGCAATAACGAGCAATGGAAACTGTATGTTTGAATAAATTATTTTCTCTTGAATGTTTTTGATGACAAAGTCCTGCATACAAGGAGATTGTCTATTTGCCTTAAACCAGCTAAAGGAAATGAATCTAATTCACATTTTAATGTTTCTTGAATTTGCCTAAACCCAGTTAAAGGAAACGTATCTGATTCGCACCTAATTTAATTTTTCAGACTTTCACCTGGTATTTTGATAAGAATGATGCACTAGATCTGAGTAGACTTGCTACTCAGCCTTGCTGCACACATACGCTCACAGAACAGACACCGTTGGATACACAAAAATATGTGGAACGCTGTCTAAGATGAGTATTTCACCATCATTTGTAGTTAGCAATACCAGCTCCCCAAAGCTCAAAACATTTCAATATGTCTGGCCTGGTTTTTAATGTTATTTTGACTAATTAGGTGGAACACAAACTGTGATGTTCGAGAGAAGCATCTGTTGGAGCTCATCTATGTTCTCGAGAGAATGCATAGCCCTTGTTTTAGCAAACCATCCGCTGAGTAGGATCATTGACACAGGCTTCTTTGACCATAAATAAGATCAACAATTCATAACTGGTTACATAAGCTTAGTAAATTTATCAGCAGTGTCTGTGACTCACCAGAACAAGCTAACAGCTCAAGCACTGCTGGAGCGACGTTCCCAAACTAACAGCTGATCAGTATATACAGTAAGTGCTGAAAGACATCAGAGATCACTGAGGAACTGTGTGCTGTATGGGGTCCTGAATCAGGTTCATAGAGCTGTACTACTGGACTCTGTATGGTTTGGGTCCAAGACTCATTATGTATGTATGTTCTTCGAGATAAGTACATAAACACACACACGCACACACACACACAAACAATGAAAACTTCAAATGAAAGCAACCTCCCTAAGTGAACCCCAAGGACAAAGGAAAAAAGAAAAAGGTAACAAAAAAAACAATTCAGTAAAGGTGTTTTGACACCTTCCCTTGCTACCTCTCCCGCTTTCTGTTTGTAGTTTCCCTCTCAAATTCAAATTTGCTTTTATTAGCATGACGAATATACATTTGTACTGCAAAGCATTTTCACATAAAATACAATGAGAGTGCACGAATACAGAACATATATCCATCAACACATGCAATAAATCAACTTCTACAGCTACTTCATGGCAACAAGATCCTGTGTGAGTGGATGTGTGTGAATTTGTCTGTCTCTGCATGTGTGTGTGTGTGTGTGTGTGTGTGTGTGTGTGTGTGTGCGCGCGTGCGAGAGAGTGTGTTCACATAAAGGACAAGAACAGTATACAATACAGACCACATATACATCTATAGATGCAATAAAAATATTTTTGCCATCATCTGCGTGGCCCTGTGAGTGTGTGTGTGGGGGGGGAGGCTGTCCTTGTGTGTGTGTACATGTGTGTGAGTGTGTGTGTGTGTGTGTGTGTGTGTATGTGTGTGTGTGTGAGAGAGTGTGTGTGTGTAGTGTGTGTGACTGTGTGTTTGTGACCTCTCTCTCTCTCTCTCGCGCGCGCGCGCGCGCTCTCTCTGTGTGCTCAGCAGGTGTGGTGCCGTGGTGTCCAGTGAGGGGTTTGATAGTGTTTTTCCGCAGTCCTGCACCTGAAGCAGAGTCAGAGTCAGTCACTGCATAGACAGACAGGCAGGCAGACAGACAAATTACCCTCAGCCACCAGGACAAACACAAAGCCACAGCAAAGATGTGTCAGCTGTTCTCGGCACCCTTCTGACACACACTATCTCTCTTTCGCTCTCTCTTTCGTTCTCTCTCTCTTTATTCGTTCTCTCTCTCTTCTCTCTTCAGAGTTTCAAGGCCGGAGGTGTCTGTGGCTCAACTATTATCTTTCCTCTGCTCCTCCTCCTCTTCTCTGTCATTTCATCTCCCGCTCTCGCTTTTTCCTCTCTCTCTCTCTCTCTCTCTCTCTCTCTCTCTCTCTCTCTCTCTCTCTCTCTCTCTCTCTCTCTCTCTCTCTCTCTCTCTCTCTCTCTCTCTCTCTCTCTCCTTCTTTCTCTTTGCCCCTCTTTCTTTCTTTCTTTCTTTTTCTCTCTCTCTTCAAATCTCTCTCACTCCCTCTCTATTAAGACCTATCCCACACACCCTTCATTTTACAAAATAGCTCCGTACGCAAAAACTAGAAACGGTCAAACAATTATGCCGGGCCAGTAGGTGGCGATAAAGTCTATATCAACGATACGACACATACCAGAGAAGAACATTCTGAGCTTATTTTCCTTTTGTGTTGGTGACTTTAAAACAAAAACAACGGTAGCTATTTATTTGACACCTTTATTTATCTAACACTTTTCTGACACATGGTCCAAAGTGCTCTGGCGAACCCGAAGGCAAAGTGTGATTCGTTTGTGTGGAGAGACAATAAGACGGAGTTGCTGCTTAGCGTGCTTATTGCACAAAGCGGCAATGGGCATGCGCGAATGGACGCGTGACGTCATAGTTTCTCACGTATACACGAATACACAGAAACCGGAGTTTTTTAAAATCTAGGTTTTAGAAGGCTTTTAAAAAAAATCTGCGTTTTAGTGACCTGGACGAAAGGCCAAAATGCATAGAGAAAGCTATGTTTCGAAAAATACCCGCGTACGTGTGGACTAGGCCTAAAATGGTGGTTTCTCAGCCCACTTCTTGAGGTAAGATGAGATAGCTGCATGAGCAGATGTACAGCTGTTGCTTTTGGTCATATATTATGTATGAATGCCCTTCAGGTATGAGTGAAAATTATATGCTAAATAAAAACACATATTACTGTGGTAGAGATGTGGTTTTGACATTAGACGGGAGGTCGGTTGAATTAATAGTGGCTCATCTGGGCAGAGAGGAAAGCATATTTAATGAACTATTTCCATGTGTGTTTTTCAGGTGGGAACAGGATGTGTGTTGTGTATGGTCTGGTTTGAGAATACTTTTGTACTTTACCCTAAAGCCTGTGAAAAGGGGGTGATCAAAACTGGACTGTTTGTTAAAAGAAACCTGTATTGATTAGGGGTGCGCCTCTCACCCCTCTTGAGATTTATTTAATTCCTATCTCAATATGCAGTCAACAAACCAATGCATCTAGATGGATTGTGAGCAGCCAAAAACATTGATGTGATTCAATTCAGCCTTTTCTCAAATCAATACGATACCGTGCAATATGATGTGATTCAATGCAGTGCCTTGCAGTAGTACAGATAGGGATAACTAGCTTGTGGCGGCCAAGCCTTCATAGCGCACTAATGCTATAGTTTTGTGCAACAAAAAAATCTGATAGGTGTTCTCAACAGGTATGCTAAATCCAGTAATGGTAGAGGTAGATGAATATGGCATTGACATCCTATCTGGAATCTCATATTGTTGGCAGGTCAACATAAAAATAAGTGTGTCTCTTATAAAACCCAAAGTTAGCTCATTCTTGCAATCTACGGCATTGTGTTGTGTATAAGTCACAACAGTGTGACTGTAGTCTAGGACACTGCAGCTTTAAGTTTTACTACAGCCGGTTTACGGCAGTAACACAAGGCGTGGTTGATACTATACTGTACGTGTGTATAACGTTTACTGTGGCATCAATAAACACAGTCTGATTCAAAGTCGTGGTCCGAGTTTTGCTGGACACAACATTGGCGACGAAGATGGAGTTTTCACTCACGCCTCTCTCTCCCTTCCTGGCTCTACCCGGCGAACCACCGGTTCCTTGGACTCGCTGGCATGAATCGTTCGAGACATTCATCGCGGCTGCGGGTTTGGTGGACGCGGAAGACTCACGGCAGAGAGCCCTGCTGATACACCACTTGGGCAGCGAGGGTCAACGGATCTTTAGGACGCTCGGATCCACTCCTACATACGCGGCTTGTGTTGCTAAGCACGCTGGACATTTTGCCGCTCCACAGAGCGTCATACTCCGGCGGATTGTTTCCCGTCAGCGCCAGCAGCGCGCGGGTGAGTCAGTACATCACTGCATAGCTGACTTGAGGGGTCTGGCTAGCCTCTGTAAATTCGGGGCTCTGGAAGATAAAATAATAAGGGACCAGCTGGCAGAACACACCAATAACCATAAAGTCAGAGAGAAACTGCTCATGTCCCCTGATGATTTGACTCTGTCGAAGGCAGTGGAAATAGCATTCCAGGTGGAGTCTGCAGCTGGATTAGCATCTCAATTAGCATGTTCCCCACTATTCATGCTGGCAACACAGACTGTACAGCCCGCCTCGACTCCACCCGAACCCGAGGTAAGCAACGCAGAGGTGAATTTTGCTGAGCACCAGAGAGCATCAACACGCACGGCATGTAGTAATTGCGGCTCTTCAAATCACCCCACCCGTAGCCCTACCTGCCCAGCCAAAGGACAGACATGTTCACGTTGCGGCAAGTTAAACCACTTTGCGAGGGTTTGTCGTTTCAACCCTGCTGCTTCCCCTCAAACGCAAAGTGTTTCCCGCCCACCGGCGCCAACGACCATCCATTCAGTAAGCTCCCAGGCCCGGCCCTTCAAGTGGTGCACTGTGGAATTGGACGGGGTGTGTTTGCCGCTCCTGCTAGACACAGGGGCTTCAAAGTCGTTACTGAACGTGTCCACAGTCCGACGGTTTTTTCCCCTGCGGCACATCAGGACTGATGCGGAGGACCTGTACGGCTATGCCAATTCCAAGATTGGTATGGTGGGTACCGTAGACTTTTCAATTCGGTATGGGACCAAAGCCCTCACCTCATTCACTTTCCAGGTGTCCCATCATGGAGCTAACCTTATGGGTCTGGATTTGTTCTGTGACTTAGGGTTCTCTCTCATGGACAATGCTGGCTGTACCATCCTGGCTGTGGGCCTGTCATGGCAGCAGCGCTGGCCTTCTCTGTTCAGCGGCCTGGGCTGCCTAACTGCTTTTAACCACCAGCCCCTCCTGAATCCTGAGGTGCGCGCAGTCATCCAGCCTCTGCGCTGCCTACCTCTTGCGCTGCGTGATGACGTAACTGCTGAACTGGGGAAGCTGCTAGACGCAGGCATAATCGAGCGCGTGGACACATCGCCCTGGATCTCCAACCTGGTGGTGGCAAAGAAAAAGTCAGGAGGGCTGCATCCATGCATCGATCTCAGGTCAGTGAACAAGGCGGTGATTCCGGATAAGTACCCACTACCGACAGTAGAGGAGTTGACGTCCAAATTTCACGGCTCCTCTGTGTTCTCAAAACTCGACCTCCACCAGGGCTACCTGCAGTTCCCACTACACCCTGACAGCCGTGACCTCACTGCCTTTGTGACACACACTGGGGTTTACCGCTACACACGTATGCCATTCGGCCTCAGCTCTGCCCCCAGTTGCTTTCAGAAAATTATGTCCACCATATTTGCCGGCATTCCTGGGGTGGTCATCTACCTGGATGACATTGTGGTGCACGGCCCGACTGCAGCCGTCCATGATGAGCGCCTCACTAAGGTGCTCAATGTCCTCGCCAGCCACAATCTCACGCTGAATGGCGAGAAGTGCACCTTCTCAGTACCCGCCATTGAGTTTGTGGGTTTCCGCCTGACTGCTGATGGCGTCAGCCCGCTCCTTTCTAATGTGGAGGCAATACAACGCCTCGCTGAACCCACATGCTCGACCCAGCTCGCTTCCTTCCTGGGTATGACGGCCTATTACTTGCGCTTCCTGCTTCAGTATTCTTCAACCACAACCCCACTATGGGAACTCCTAAAAAAGGATGCGGCCTGGACATGGACCCCGGCCTGCTCTGCAGCTGTGCACCAGCTTAAGGAACAACTTACATCTCCCCTGGTGCTGGCACACTTTGACATTAACAGCCCCACTATAGTGACCTGTGACGCCTCCAACACAGCAGTGGGCGCTGTGCTGTCCCAGCTCCAGCACGACGCGGAGTGCCCTGTTGCATTCGCCTCTCGCTCACTCACTGCGGCTGAACAGAAATACTCCGTGGGGGAGCGGGAAGCATTGGCATGTGTGTGGGCGTGTGAGCATTGGCACATGTACCTGTATGGGAGGCACTTCACGCTGCGGACTGACCACCAGGCCCTCATGTCCCTACTAGCTTCGTCGGGGTTAGGACACAAACCGCTGCGGGTCCACCGCTGGTCCGAGAGGCTCCAGCAGTACGACTTCTCCCCTCAGTTCACCCCAGGTCAGGATAACGTAGTGGCGGACCTTCTTTCCAGAGCTAGCCCTAGCCCCGCACCAGACTCAGGCCCAGACCTAACGGAGCCAGACCTCATTCAAATGTTGCACGCCCCACTCCAAGCTGCAGTTTCTCTCCAGGACCTCCAGCTTGCCTCGGAGGCGGACCCCCTCCTCTCCCAACTGCGTACCTTCATCCCGGAGGGCTGGCCCCTGAGAGTCCCTGAGGAGCTGGTAGCATACAGGAGGGTCAGGGAGGAGCTGTCCTGTTGGCATGATGTCTGCGTGGCTCGGGGGCTCTGCACAGTGGTCCCTGTCGGCCTGCGGGCACGTATCCTGGCCATGGCCCACGAAGGTCATTTGGGCATTGTGACGGTTGAAGCAGCATTGCAGGAGCCTTGTGTGGTGGCCGGGCATTGACATGGACATCGAGGCCATGGTAAAAGACTGCACAGCCTGCCTTGTCAGTGGGAAGACCGGCCCGCTGGCCCCACCCCCACTACAACCAGTACACTGGCCTGCCGCTGCCTGGGAGCACATCCAGGTGGATATCTGTGGAGAGCTCCACAGTGTCCCGCATAGTCAGCGCTTCCTTGTGGTGGCATACGACCTCCACTCTAAGTGGCCGGAAGTGATCGCTGCGGGTTCGGTCACGACCCAGGTGGTCACTGCCTTCCTCGCCTCTCTGTTCGCCAGATGGGGTATCCCTAACAGAATCACTACGGATAACAGCCCGCAGTTTATCTCAGTTGAGTTTGCAGCTTTCCTGGCAGACGAAGGGATCAACCACATTCGCACTGCCTTTTACCACCCAGAAGCCAATGGGGGTGTGGAAAGGTTCAACCAAACACTAAAAAACGGTATCAGGGCACATCTGGCTGATGGTCTACCTTTCTCAGCTGCTTTACTTCACACCATGCTGCACTACTGGGAGACACCACACTCAACCACAGGCAGCTCACCAGCCCACCTCATGATAGGCCGGGAGCTCCAACTTCCTCTGGATCGCCTGCGAGCACAGTTGGCTACCGCACCTGCATCGGTAACGCTGGTCCAGCACAGCAGCAGGGTCGCTGGCCGTCAACGTCAGATGAAACAGCGGTTTGACAGGAGGCGTAAAGTGCGTGTGCCACAGTTCACAGTTCTGGACTGGGTCTGGGTCCGTCGGCCGCACCGGGGTCACAAATTGCTCTCCTTCTGGTCGGCACCACTGCAGGTCACCAGTCAGCTAGGTGCAGCGACATTCCGCCTCTCTGATGGGTCACGGTGGCATGCCAGCCAACTTCACAAGGTAACTCCACCTAACACCACACACCCCAATGCCTCGGAGAACTGGAGTTCCATGGCGGCAGACTGTGACTTTCCCATAGCACAGCCAGAACCTGCAGAGGGACACCCAGCTGAGGGCGGGGGCCCCGCAGCTGATCATGAGGCCCGGCCAGCTCGAGCTCGGGCTCCACCAGGCTATCTGAAAGACTATGTTACGGACTTCTGACGTTTAGGTTAGTTAGAGCATGGCCTGTCACGTGGCAGAATAATCCACATGGCTACGCTGGTAACTGGTAGTCCACCCAGTTTACCTAGTTGTGATACAGTTCATTCATGTTCACTGTTCTGGTGATTTCTGTAGAGGGGGGAAAATATTGTGTATAGGTCACAACAGTGTGACTGTAGTCTAGGACACTGCAGCTTTAAGTTTTACTACAGCCGGTTTACGGCAGTCGGTTTACAGCAGTAACACAAGGCGTGGTTGATACTATACTGTACGTGTATATAACGTTTACTGTGGCAGCAATAAACACAGTCTGATTCAAAGTCGTGGTCCAAGTTTTGCTGGACACAACACATTGTACATTTTCTCAAAATTGTTTGACATCCTTAAAGAAATGGGGAGAGGAACAGAGAGGGCAGGAATCTGGTTTTATTTGAGCGAGGGGCAGGGGTCACATAATGTGTATGTGAGGCTTCCCTGACAGGCAGAGAGAAAGGCTTGCATACTGAGGGAGATCACTTTGGGGAAAACACGAGGGAAATACACAATGCAAAAGGAGCAGAATGGCAGTAATTAGATGCTGTAAAATAAATGATTCTCATGTCATGTCAGACCTTGCCGATACACTGAAGTCTGCATATTTTTTTTTCAATGATTCCCCCCAACTTTTGCCTGGTATAAGCTGTCTGAATCAATGTAGCTGGATCTGAAACATTAAGCCTGGCACATTGGCTCGACTTGACTTCTGGAGCGTGTTGCTTGATAAATGTGAATTGTAGTAGTCTCCACCGTTTCTCTCCACCCAAAGTGTCTGGATCTTGTCACAAGGGAGTTCTTTCGAAGGAAGCATACCAGGTACAATCCTCCAACATCTTCCCTGCCTTCATTAGGAAAAATTGCAAGCACTGTGCCATATTGCACAGTCACAAGTTGAAGTACGGTCTTTCATGAGGAGTCTGCCGTTTCCATCCGCCCTTTCCTAAGACACACCATCTTTGCTCACAGAGGAGGCACAAAACCTACCAGGATCCTTCCAGTCTGACTACAGTGACCTGAAGAAGGGGATCCTTGACGGGTTTGACCTGACATCAGAATGAATTCAGTGTCGTTTTAGGGGTCAGGCTGTGAGGATGATGGCCATCCTTTATCATATGCACAGTGGCTCTTTGACTCCTGTAAGCAGTGGCTGTAGCCTGAAGTTGCTATGCCAGAGGATATCATCCAGCAGGAGTCATTGCTGCGGTTTTCAGTCTGCCTAAAAAAAATGGCATAGACCTCTTCAGGCCCTTAGCCCATGGTATACAAGCACATTTTATTATGTTGGTTGCAGTTAAATACACAGTACTATATACTAAAGCAATGGCGTTACATACCATATTTGCCAAGGCCATTGCACAAACCTTGTTTCATATCATCTCCCCCATCAAATTTGCCAGAGATTCTGAAAGATCTGGGCACATCATTTATCACATGGATGAGAAGTATGAATTAATGGGCATTAAATCCATTTGCACCAGTCTGTACCAACCATAGACAGACAGGTTGGTAGAATACTTAAAACACTGAAGTCAATGATCATGCATGAGGAATTAGGACAAATGGTCCGATCTGTTGTTTGTGTTGTGGGAGGTATTACTCCAGGCCTCCACAGGGTCTTCTCTCTTTTAGCCTCTACATGGCAGAAAACTAATAGATGTGTGTTGGATCTAATTAAAGAAAACTGGGAGAACGGTTCATCCGCAGGTAAAAATGAAATCCAAGACATCCTGGACTTGCACAAAAAAAAAGAAAAACTCTATTCATTTGGTCGGATAGCACAGGAGAATTTGCTCCATGTACAGGAATGTCAACAGTACCTGTACAATGGAGGCACCAAGCTGAGACTTTTTGTACTGGGAAATCAACTTCTCGTATTACTCCCTGGCAAAGGAGTGGCCAGGGCTGTTTGTGGTTACACGGCAAGTGAGGGAAGTTGATTATGAGGTTGTGTGACCTGAGAGGGGTGATGTACCACAGAGATACCACCTCAGTATCCTTAAAGCACAGAATGAGGTGGTTCCTGATTCAGGTTGAGTCTGTAATTGAGAGAGATGAACCGGGACTGAATCCAACAACTCAGACCCAGTCTCTAGCAACATATGCAAAAACTGGGGGCAGTCTTAGGGGCCCTCCTCCAACAGTCCAAAGGTATATGCTTTTGGTACATAGGTACGTATGCTTTTGGATTGGGAGGGGTGTAGAGATTAAGTTAATTAACTTTGTAATAAATGAAATACCAGTCTAATTCATGGGGGATCATACAAACCAGGATGACTCGCAGTGTCAGGTAAAAGTTATTTTTTATTAAAGAAAAGTTGATCAAACTGATCTTTTTTTAATTCATTTAATTCATTATTTCAAATAGTTTAGACTATATAAAATCAGATTTGATTAGACTAGATAACGTATATCCATATTGTATTAGACACACTTTGATGAGTCCCAGGGGATATTGACTTGTTGAAGAGAAGTGAATAGAATGTAATATATTCCTGTTGTTTTTTCTATAACAACAGAGATAAAATCAATCCATCCATTATCCAAACCGCTTATCCAATTTAGGGTTTTGGGGATGCTGGAGCCGATCCCAGCGGTCACTAGGCGGCAGGCAGGGAGACACCCTGGATAGGCCGCCAGTTCATCACATAAAATTATATTATTTGATTTAATAATAAATGTACAATTTTAGGACTTAGAACATGTGCCCCTGGTATCCCAGGGCAACTGCTCAGGTAAACCACCACAATTTTAAGGTCACCGGTTGCAAGAATACGGAACAAATCACACTCCGTATTGGTTCAGCAAGGAACACATCTTCCATTCTAGAAAGGAGTCATTCTATGAGAGGGTTTCATCCCATGGTCTAAATCACACTTTGCATACTTGTTACTCCAACCTTATGCAACCCATTTAGTTTTTTTTATACTTTAATTTTATCTCTAGAATACAAGAAAATGTGGAATCGTCCTGTATTCTAGAGAGGAAATTAAAGTATAAAAAGAGAACTAAATTGGTTGCACAAGGTTGGAGTAACAAGTATGCAAAGTGTGATTTAGACCATGAGATGAAACCCTCTCATACCCATTCATGGGATGAAACCCTCTCATACATAGGTAAATTAGAAGTGAAAAAAAAAGTTATCCTAATATACTTTTTCCCCAGGTCTTATTCCAGATTTGTCCAATAGTTTGGGACCTCAGATCATCTTTCCTACTTTCTCTTCCCCCTCTAGGGCAAGGGAGACAAAGGAGTCTATGCAACATACCTTTCAAGCTAACCTCTGCTGTTTGGTTTCATGCTGTGATGGTGACTGTTAGATTCAGCTCATGCCCAGGGCTATTCATGCTCCTCTGTAATTTATCTGCGCTATCAACACACACACACAATTGTTGATTAGTTTACACTGTGTGTGTGGGGGGGGGGGGGGCACATTTCAATGAAGAGTTTGAAATGGGCCAAGTGAGCCTTTGTTCACTCTGTGCAATCAAATAAAATCCTCTTTGGCTGTGAACCCCATACAACCAGTACACACAGACCAATCCAAAATCACAGGGAAGGAGAGAGAGAGAGAGAGAGTGAGTAGGGGAGAGAAGGAGACAGGTGTTAAACTGAAGGGGAGCTTAAAATCATCAATGCCACACATATTTCACAGTTGCTTGGAAACAGGACGTTGTGAAATCAGACTCAGACTTAAAGAAAGAAAGAAAGAAGCTGTCTTACATTATCTGCAGGAGATACAGTTTAAGTCATTTTCAGTGCGCACAGTCAAACAAGTGTTCCTCTGAAAGCCAATTAGTCACACAAGCTCTGCAGAAGGCTTAGGTTTCCTGTCAGATGTAAGCAAAAAGTTGAGAGCAGGGAAATAAAGTCGAAATGTGTTCAGTGAGGCTTGGAAGGCTTGAAAATTGAAAAGAAGTCATGAAAAAAAATTAACAATTTGAAGTAAACCCTAAAAATGAACAACAATAATGCTTTCATTTAAAAGCCATTCATTATGCAGAAATAACTGAGCAGTTTACTTAGTAAAATAGATGTAAATGGACTATGATGAGTGGTAAATACTGAGTAATATATTAGTAAATTTGGGGCTTTTCTATATCTCTAGTTTGCTTTCTTGTCATTACAATGTGCTATTAAATACAATGTACATTAGGCACTGTATGAGATAAATTCACAAATTACATTGTACCACACACAAGTATTTTTAATGCTTTGTGCTGCAGGGAAAAGTGGTAATTAGCTGTTAACCTTTAATATAAGGTGAATATTGAACGCAGTACCATCTTCGCTATGGTTATGTTGTTCAACAGGACATTCATTTAAACAATATATTAACATGACAAGGATGCAGACTAGAGATAGGAAAGCCACACATTTAACAATAATAATAATATTTTATGTACTCATATATTACTCAGTATTTACCACTCGTAAGTGGTTCAGTTATTCCTGCATAAAGAAAGAATGGCCTGTAATTTAAAGTGTTACTGTTGTTGATTTGTAGGGCTTACTTGAAATTGTCAATTTTTTTTTTTTACTTACTGCCTGCCGCCCAATGACTGCTTAGATAGGCTCCAGCATCCCCGCAACCCTGAGAGCAGGATAAGCAGTTTGGATAGTGGATGGATGGATGTTACTCAGTGATTATAGTTTGATTATATTCGTTTTACTCGTGTATTACACGCATGTTAATTGAACAACTTAGTGTTCTGCACAAGGGGGTGGCCTTTTTTGGAGGGGGGATTCCCCCCCCTTTTTTCTCCCCAGTTGTACTTGGCCAATTACCCAACTCTTCCCGAGCCTTCCCCGGTCACTGCTCCGTGCCCTGTACCGGTCCAGGGAGGGCTGCAGACTACCACATGCCTCCTCTGATACACGTGGAGTTGCCAGCAGCTTCTTTTCACCTGACAGTGAGGAGTTTCACCAGGGGGACGTAGCATGTGGGAGGATCACGCTTATCTCCCCCAGTCCCCCCCCCCGAACAGGCACCCTGACTAACCAGAGGAGGCGCTAGTGCAACGACCAGGACACATACCCATATCCGGCTTCCCACCTGCAGACATGACCAATTGTGTCTGTAGGGACGCCCGAGTCAAGCCGGAGGCAAGACGGGAATTCGATCCGACGATCCCCATGCTAGCAGGCAATGGAATAGACTGCTACGCTACCCAGACACCCCGGGGGGCTGCTTTTTAAACAAGAAAAATGCCTTGGGATATATCCTCTTGTTTTCAGTGGGGTCTGAAAGAACGATCCACAAATTAAGATATGCAATGTAGTCAAATCTACTTCACTCTTTGTTTAATGGGCTACAAAATAAATATGGAAATGTGAGAGGTTTTCCCACACATCCCCCTGAGCCATGCCCCCCGCCTATGGGCAGCATGACTGAGGAGGTAGAGCAGGTCGGAAGGTTGCTGGTTCCATCCCCAGCTCCTCCAGAGAGCGTGTCGAAGTGTCCTTGAGCAAGACACTTAACCCATAACTGTTCCTGATGAGCAGGTTGTCATCTTGCATGGCAGCCTCCACCATCAGTGTATGAACGTGTGTGTGTGAATGTGAGGCATACACTGTAAAGCACGTTGATCACTAGACTAGAAAAGCACTATTTAAATGCAGTCCATTTACCACATCATTATAGTTATTTAGGCTTGTTCAAAATAGACATTATGTCCTTAACTTAGTCCACTGCTCTGCCTCATGCCTTGTTTTTTTTCATTATTATTTACAAGGGAAAACAATTAGCAAGGTACATATACAGTCAAGTCAGCCCAAGTTCAAGTCCAATGTGCTTCTGCAGTTTTCCAGAGGTGCCATAGTCATTGAAGCATTTCAGTAAGTTACAGTAATTCTCAAACAAGAGTGCAGTGTTCTCCATTAAATTAAATTGATGAGATAATAATTAAAAGATACAGGCTACCAAGGCACAAATCCGACTACTCCTGGCTCTTATCGGGCAAACCCATTGGATGCTGAGATTTGCGATGTTGAGTTATCAAATTTTTTGTTTTACATATGAAGCATATGTCGATTTATGTAATTTCACACATGTTCTCACTAACAATTCAGGTTTACACAAGTTCTTGATTAAAATTCAGGTGAACCAAGTTAAAAATGTCTACAACATCCATCACTATTTAAAACAGTCTACTGCTACTACTACTTTCGGCTGCTCCTGTTAGGGGTCGCCACAGCGGATCACCCGTTTCCCTTTCTTCCTGTCTTCTGCATCTTCCTCTGTCACACCAGCCACCTGCATGTCTTCCCTCACCACATCCATAAACCTCCTCTTTGGCCTTCCTCTTTTCCTCTTCCCTGGCAGCTCCATATTCAGCATCCTGCTCCCAATATACTCAGCATCTCTCCTCCACACGTCCAAGCCATCTCAAGCTTGCCTCTTGCTTTGTCTCCAAACCATCCAACTTGAGCGGTCCTTCTAATATAATCATTCCTAATCCTGTCCTTCTTCGTCACTCCCAATGAAAATCTTAGCATCTTCAACTCTTGTCACCTGCAGCTCTGCCTCCTGTCTTTTCATCAGTGCCACTGTCTCCAAACCATATAACATGGCTGGTCTCACAACCATCTTGTAAACCTTCCCTTTAACTCTTGCTGGTACCTTCTGTCGCAAATCACTCCTGACACTCTTCTCCACCCACTCCATCCTGCCTGCACTCTCTTCGTCACCTCTCTCCTGCACTCCCCGTTACTTTGGGCAGTTGACCCCAAGTATTTAAACTCATATGCCTTCATCACCTGTACTCCTTGCATCCTCACCATTCCCATGTCCTCTCTCTCATTCATGCATATGTATTCCGTCTTGCTCCTACTGACTTTCATTGCTCTTCTCTCCAGTGCATACCTCCACCTCTCCTGGCTCTCCTCAACCTGCACCCTACTCTCGCTACAGATCACAATGTCATCCACAAATATCATCGTCCACGGAGACTCCTGCCTGATCTCGTCCGTCAACCTGTCCATCACCATTGCAAACAAGAAAGGGCTCCGAGCCCATCCTTGGTGTAATCCCACATCCACCTTGAACCCATCTGTCATTTCAACTGCACACCTCACCATTGTCACACTTCCCTCATACATGTCCTGCACCACTCCTACATACTTCTCTGCAACTCCCGACTTCCTCATACAATATTTTAATATTCTGATATTTTAAAACAATGATAATTGCAATAAAATTAGTAGAAATGTGAAGCAGTAATAGAAGATGACAAGTTTGAATACATAATTTACTTTTGTTGATAATGAAAACGTAAAGCACATGATGCAAATCAAAACAGAATGATTGGGCAGATCGATTAGTCCACTCTAATTTTAGTGTCTTCTGGTAAAGAATATCCTACACCTCCCCCTATATGACCTGCTTTGAGAGAGCCTCAGTGAATTTAAGATATAAAACTATCTCCTAAAGTATGTCATAGGGCATTAAGATATATTGCTATCAGGAAACCCACCTCTGAATGTTAAAAAAAAGTTCATCTGGGATTTATAGTTGCATAGTGAGTTTGAAGGGAATCAGAAGGGAGGCCTGCTACTGAATTTCATTGTACCTTTTTTTTTTTAAACCTGTACTGTCAGCAGGCTTGGCATACAATACGGGGAAATCTGTATGCCAATGTGTCCTAGATAGAATTAATCTGCAAGTGGAGTTCAGGTTCTCCACCTGCAAAGGCAGTCTTTATTAGTTATCACATTAACTGTTTTTTGGATAATCTGTGGGATGACAAGAACACAGGCTTTTTGTTATATGTTTATAGCTGCTACCGGTCCCCCTCTTCAGCATGTTTGATCAGCTAAACAACCAGTCAGCATCGCTTTTCCAAGAGTGGGACAATCACCACAAGTGAAACAAGGAAGCTCAGAAATGAAAACTAACAACATGTACATCTGATAAGAGATAGAATCAGATGCTCACATGTGTTCAACAAAACATAATTAAATTGATCTTATTGATATTAGTTGAGGATGTCAGTTATAGCGATAAAGGAGAAAACAGAAAAAAGAGGGAGGAGGGACACGAGGGTTGTTATCCAGAGTGTTCCAGGGAGTTTGTGAGGCAGATGCTAGCAGTGTGTATGTGTATGTGAAGTGTGTATGTGAAATTCTGGTGTCTGAGATCCACGACTTATCGTAGTGCCTCCGGGCAGGAGACAGGCTGTGCAGCCATCCTCTCTTGTAAAAGAGATTTTAATCTCAATGGGACTAACCTGGTTAAATAAAGGTAAATGAAAATCCACGGGGCCAACCGTCATGCAGACACCCCACGACCAAGAGAAGATCCGGAGCCCAAATAACCGCAACCCCAGAGGAACACCAAGCCCACGGGGGTGGGGGCAGGAGCCCGCAGAGCAACAGTCCCACACACCCCGGAGGAGCACAAACCAGTTCCCAAAGGCACAAGCCGGGCCCACACCCCCAAGGCGCACCCATCGTACTTTGTTTTAACAGAAGCGATGGAGAAATACTGAAATCTGTATAGGCAGAGCTGCCATAAGATTACTTAGTAGGTAATAAATTCGGTGTTTTTGAATCAGAATACTTTATTAATCCCCGAGTGTTCCACTTGAACTGACAGTAAGAGAACAGCAATCCTCTCAAAAATCGATGCAATCCAACATGAAAATAAAAGCTGATCCTCTTGCTTTGTATGCAGGGCTTAATTTGTGCCGGATCCTGCCTAAAAAGGATCCGACGCCTCTTGTGCCTTTGTCACTGTTCTGTCACTCTTTCATTTCCCATTGAAGTTACTCGTAAATCATTTGTTTGCTTCTTTTGGATGCATTTTAACGACCAAGATGGTCATTATGGCCGTTTTTTTGGATTTTCAAAGTTTAATAACTTTGTGGGGGGGGGATACAGACTCCCGCTTCCCGAATTCTCCTAAAATTGTATATATTTGCATTAAGATTAGTTTTAGATCAATCGCACACACACACAAAGTTACGATAAGATCTACCTAAAACGACCATGAACTGTCAACATAACCGTCTCGTAATTTGCGAATGATCGTGCGCGTCATGTCACTGACGCGTTTTGGTTGCGTCATTTCCTTCGCGAAGTTCATTGCTCTGTCCTAGAAAAAAAACCGCGTTCTCCACGGCAGAGAAAATAGTCTAAATTTAATGTTTGATTATTGCCAACATGTGTGTACAACTGAGATGATGTGCTAAATAAAGCAGCGTTGTTTTTCAGTGAAGTGATTGATTGAACTGGCCCTGTGACGGCCTGGCGGCCTGCCCAGGGTGTCTCCCCGCCTGCCACCCAGTGACTGCTGGGATAGGCTCCAGCATCCCCGCGACCCTGAGAGCAGGATAAGCGGTTTGGATAATGGATGGATTATTGCCAACATGTCTGGTTACAGACGCACCATGACTATCTCCGACGCGTTGCAGTAATTATAGGTGTTGGACAGCCGCGATTTTAAATTATTTGAAAAATAGTATTAAAAGTTGTTAAAATTTTATTTTTTGTGTCAGTTTCATAACAAACATACTATAACGTGCATGGATAAGTAGACACGTTGGTCCTTGGCTAACGGGTCTAAACCTTTAGTCAAGCGGTTAGCGACGTCTCTCGCGGTGCGAGTGATACGGGTTCGCGTCCCGGCCGCGGCAGTTCCTGTGGTTGCCTCCCGAATTCGCCACATTGGTGTCAGAAGTGGGATGGTGAGACCGTGAGCTCATCGGAAGCGCGTGCGCCCAGAGGCGTGAGGGAGGTGATAATTATGCTGAAGCGCGTCCCGAAAGAAGGGGGTAGTGTAACGTGCATGGATAAGTAGACACGTTGGTCTTTGACTAACGGGTCGGACCCTTTAGTCCAGTGGTTCTTTACCTTATTGGAGGTACTGAACCCTGCAAGCTTCATCAGTGCATTCACCAAACCCTTCGTAATTGGAAAAATAAAATATGATTTCTTCAAAACATAGGTATATATTGTATTTGTGCACAAAATGAACCATGCATCAGTTGCACACAAAATCACTGTGTTCAAAGAACAAAACCAACAAAACATGAATTTCACACAAAAACATAACTCAATAAATATTTATTGAAAATCAATGTGACTTTTGCTGTTGCCTTTTAGATATAAGTTCAGAAATTCGCGGCTTCACCTTGGCAAGTGCCACTCTCATATCATTTTCGCAACAAAGTCTGTTCCTTTTCTTAGTTTTCATGTCTACCATCCTCGAAAAGGATTGCTCGCAAAGATACGTTGTAACAAACGGTGTGAGTATCTCAAGGGCTTTCTTAGCAATAAGAGGATATGGTACGATTTGGTGACACCCAAACGTTGAGAGCGTTGTTGTTCTGAAGAGTTGCTGTTGAAGCTGGCTCTGCTGAAGTTCAATGATTTCGTCGAGGTATTCATCGTTGACATCTGCTATCGCAACACTAAACGTGAACGGCTGTCTCACCCATGCTGGATATGACTCTCTGGTGGGGAAGTATCCGTCGAGAGACTTTGCGAGCTCATCTAAGTGCATGGCAATTGCTTGCTTCAGCTCCGCAGGTACAGAAATGTCTCCAATTCCAGACACGTCTTCGATCTTACTTACACAGTCGTCCAGCAGGGGAAAGTTTGCGAAGTTATCATTCTCTGTTCGTCGTTTCCGTAAAGGTAGCTTTTTTAAAACGCCTTCAGGTTTTCTTCTGCTTCGATGATGTTGACTCCACCGCCCTGCATCTGTCGATTGAGATGATTGAGAGCATCGAAAATATCGGCCATGTACGCCAAAATGAGAATGAACTCAGCATTTTCGAAGCAATCTGCGTGACAATGTTGGGCTAATTCCACACGCATGGCAAAAACACGATTCAGCACCTTTCCCCGGGATAACCACCCACCGTTAGAATGGTACAGAAGTACCTCGAATTCAGAGCCCATTTCCTTACACAGCTCTTTGAAGATGCGGTGCTTCATAGCACTATTTCGCACATAGTTCACACATTCAGCTACAATTTTTAATACTTCTGCCAGTTTTGGAGGCAAGGTTTTAGTTGCCAACGCATGTCTTTGCAGAACACAGTGCGTAACAATGATGTGTGGTGCATCGGATTTCACCAGCGCTCCAAAACCAGAGTGTCGTCCCAGCATGGCTGGAGCTCCGTCCGAACAAATTGCAGAAACCATATTCCACGAAAGATTGTTGTCTCTGAAGAAATCGTCCACGAGTTTCTTCACATCGACTGCCTTGGTTGTTGTTGTAAGAGGCTTACAAAATAAAAACTCTTCCTTTATCATCTCGTCTTTCATATAGCGCACGAATACAACAAGCTGGCTTAGATTGGAAACGTCGGTGGTCTCGTCGAGTTGGAGGCTGAATTTTGCTGGGCTTGAAATCAGATCTGCAACTACTTGAGCCAAGATGTCATCACTCATGTCGTCTATTCTGCTGCTGATAGTGTCATTTGACAGAGGAATTTGGGATAACTTATCGTCAGCAGCTTTTCCCAGCATGATATTCGCCATCTTCAACGCAGCTGGTTTTAAGAGCGTTTCACCAATGGTGTGTGGTTTGCCCTGCTTTGCGATCAGGTACGCAACTTCGTACGATGCTGTGAGGATCGGTTTGTCGATGGGTCCAAAGCCGAGAACAGGCAGAGTAGCCTTTTCATCGAATCTGGCTCTCTTCACCTTGAATTCAGCGAGTGTTGTGTTCTTGTATTTCCCATCTCCATGCAGCTTTAGGAAGTGTTCCTTTAGTTTTGCCGGTGCTAGACTAGAATTGCTCAACTTGGCATTGCAAATAATGCATTGAGGACGCTGACTCCCATCACGTTCCTTTATACACGTGAATCCATATTGTACGTATTCGTCCAACCACTTTCTTTTTTTGCTCGACATACACTACCGTTCAAAAGTTTGAGATCACCCAAACAATTTTGTGTTTTCCATGAAAAGTCACACTTATTCACCACCATATGTTGTGAAATGAATAGAAAATAGAGTCAAGACATTGACAAGGTTAGAAATAATGATTTGTATTTGAAATAAGATTTTTTTACATCAAACTTTGCTTTCGTCAAAGAATCCTCCATTTGCAGCAATTACAGCATTGCAGACCTTTGGCATTCTAGCTGTTAATTTGTTGAGGTAATCTGGAGAAATTGCACCCCACGCTTCCAGAAGCAGCTCCCACAAGTTGGATTGGTTGGATGGGCACTTCTTGCGTACCATACGGTCAAGCTGCTCCCACAACAGCTCAATGGGGTTCAGATCTGGTGACTGCGCTGGCCACTCCATTACCGATAGAATACCAGCTGCCTGCTTCTGCTCTGAATAGTTCTTGCACAATTTGGAGGTGTGTTTAGGGTCATTGTCCTGTTGTAGGATGAAATTGGCTCCAATCAAGCGCTGTCCACTGGGTATGGCATGGCGTTGCAAAATGGAGTGATAGCCTTCCTTATTCAGAATCCCTTTTACCCTGTACAAATCTCCCACCTTACCAGCACCAAGCAACCCCAGACCATCACATTACCTCCACCATGCTTAACAGATGGCGTCAGGCATTCTTCCAGCATCTTTTCATTTGTTCTGCGTCTCACAAACGTTCTTCTTTGTGATCCAAACACCTCAAACTTGGATTCATCCGTCCACAACACTTTTTTCCAGTCTTCCTCTGTCCAATGTCTGTGTTCTTTTGCCCATCTTAATCTTTTTCTTTTATTGGTCAGTCTCAGATATGGCTTTTTCTTTGCCACTCTGCCCTGAAGCCCAGAATCCCGCAGCCGCCTCTTCACTGTAGATGTTGACACTGGTGTTTTGCGGGTACTATTTAATGAAGATGCCAGTTGGGGACCTGTGAGGCGTCTGTTTCTCAAACTAGAGACTCTAATGTACTTATCTTCTTGCTCAGTTGTGCAACGCGGCCTCCCACTTCTTTTTCTACTCTGGTTAGAGCCTGTTTGTGCTGTCCTCTGAAGGGAGTAGTACACACCGGTGTAGGAAATCTTCAATTTCTTAGCAATTTCTCGCATGGAATAGCCTTCATTTCTAAGAACAAGAATAGACTGTCGAGTTTCAGATGAAAGTTCTCTTTTTCTGGCCATTTTGAGCGTTTAATTGACCCCACAAATGTGATGCTCCAGAAACTCAATCTGCTCAAAGGAAGGTCAGTTTTGTAGCTTCTGTAACGAGCTAAACTGTTTTAGGTTGTGTGAATATGATTGCACAAGGGTTTTCTAATCATCAATTAGCTTTCTGAGCCAATGAGCAAACACATTGTACCATTAGAACACTGGAGTGATGGTTGCTTGAAATGGGCCTCTATACACCTATGTAGATATTGCACCAAAAACCAGACATTTGCAGCTAGAATAGTCATTTACCACATTAGCAATGTATAGTGTATTTCTTTAAAGTTAAGACTAGTTTAAAGTTATCTTCATTGAAAAGTACAGTGCTTTTCCTTCAAAAATATGGACATTTCAATGTGATCCCAAACTTTTGAACGGTAGTGTAGTTAGTATGAAGGGATTGAACGATTAAAAGAAAATCACAAATGACGTACAATCACAACAGCCACAAGTCGACTAATGAGCGCACCAAGTTCCCTGCAGCACAGATATCAAAGCCAAGCAATGTGGCGTGATCAGCTGCAGCCAATGTTGGCGAACGGTGTACAGTCCTGGCTGCAGAGCCCCCGCTTCACACCTTCACTTCGCCATTACTTTTGCTCACATTTCTCGCCGGAGTTGAAAAGTTAATAAAGTCTTGCATGTTTCATTCACTACAAACATAAGAAGACACAAATATCTCATATTTTGGTTAAAGTTGTCAGCGAAGTCGTAATAAACTTTGAATCGCTGCTTCTTCTGCAGTCTTCCCGGGGATTCAATGAGTGGGAACACGGACAGCGCCACTCTGCCATTGCAAACACAAACGGATTACACAAACGGTCGAGCCCTGCTGTGACGTAGATGAGTGACGTCTGAATGGAGAAAGAAAAGTGAGGGGAAAATGCGATTACTCTATACGTTGAACGAATACTGACGTCCAAATCGAATGTTAACAGTAGCCTACCTTAAGTTCAATATCAAGCAAGAACCTATGCCTACTGTTAATGTTACTGTAGCTCGATAGCTCGAGGTGCCGCTCTCCACTTTACACCAACACCATTCAATATAGTTGACAAGCAGGGAGCGCCCCCCCTCCCCCTACGAAAGTGGGCCGGCCCATTCTATATCGTGGGCCGGTGTGATAGGCCAGTGTAGCCGCCTGCGTTTAATTTCTTTACGTAAAAAAAAATAATCAGCAAACGGCGGCCCAAAAGGGCATCGGCCCTTCTGGCATTTGCCAGAACTGCCAGATTGCCAGTCCGCCCTTGACAGTAGCTGCTTGTCCACCACGAGCTGGCGTTTTTTTTTTTTTTTATCGCTCGGCACGGAGCGATAAAACATTGCTATGACATGGCGAATTATTTGTCTGTGTCTATGTGGTCTCCGCCACAACATTAGTTTTCTTTATAAATATGGACATTTTATGCACAAATTGAAATGCCACTGTCACTATGGTTTGCTGTTATTGATAATAGGGCTTTTTTGCCGGTTACTATTATGTTCCTGTTATTTTCGAAATCTCGTCCCACTTTTAGCCGCACCCCCTATGTAAAATGACTTCCCGCGGCTATGTGGCGAAGCGGAGCGTGACGTCACGAATAATACGAGTGGGCTGAATTTATTTTGTGTAACACATTTTTACTAAGCAACTAAATATTTGTAATCTAACACGGCGAAGATAAATTGTGTGTTGCCAAATTTTTGACGCCGACAAAAACGGCCCGACATTGCTAGTGTGAACCGGGCTATACTGTGTGTGTCTTGACCCCTGCCGAACCCCTGAGAGTGACTCAACGAACCCCTGGGGTTCGATCGAACCCAGTTTAAGAACCACTGCTTTAGTCGATTGGTTAACGTTGTCGCTTGCGGAGTGGGAGACACGGGTTCGCGTATCGGCTATTGCGACGGTCTCCCGGGTTGCCCTCTCGAATTCGCTACAATATGTAATGCATTAACATCTCAATTGGGCATTTGTCTTGAGAGAATATGGAGTTTAAAAACCGCGGCAGTCAAAATGACCTCCCACTGTCGTTTTAGTAGTTTTTAAGTTCCGGTCGCTGTGTGGGACTGCTTTAATATTTATTTTTCAGGTTTTTGGTTTTTTTTTACATTTCACGTTTTAGGCTTTGTTACGTATATGTTATATTAGCAATATTTGTTTTCCGTTTTGTTTTTCAGGTAATATTTTCACTTTTTCAATTTTGCTATTCAAGTTCGACCATTCTCTGAAGTTTAAGTTGTTTAAAAATAGTATTATAGTTGTTAAAATGTTAATTTTAGTGTCAGTTTCATAACAGACATACTAACATACGTGATGCATTAATATCTCAATTGGGTATTTATCTTGACAGAATATAGAGTTTAAAAACCGGCGGTCATCTTGACCGCCCATTGTCGTTTTAGGTAGGAGTGAAATCCCGGTCGTTCTAGTATTAAAAAAGAGAGCGAGAGAGATGTCAGGTCACTCAGTGACGCCTGAAGCGTGTGAGTCTTTTGCACGTCAGTGAGCTAATGCTACTGTGGTTTGAATTAGGATACCCTCAGTAAGGAGAAAACTGGTAAAATGTCAAAAAGATAATCAAATTTGTTGAAATTCTTCAAACCACTAGGTCAGTCAGACCCTAAGCAGGCCAAAGTTGCTTCGGCGGATCAACAGGGTGGCGATAATAGCAGCACAGGCAGCAAAAGCATTGCTAGTAGCAGCGATGCTAGCAAAGTGGCACCTGATAGCAGACATAACCAGCACGAAGAACGAGAGGAAGATGATGAGGAAACTTGGAATCAGGGAGAGAGAGGATAATGGAGGTGAAGAGGACATGAGTACTCTTGCCTTGGAGACCCAGACTGGAGATGGGAGCTCAATTCAAAGTCAAAAGGCTATTATCCCTGGCAATCGACAGACAAACAGAACACGTCACTTAGTTTGGTTTCTTAGCCTGCTTGCTTCTCGTGGTTGTAAATAGAACTTTCAGCCCTAATTCCATTCCTCCCCCCAATTGTAAAAATCCTACAGAAGTCTGTATCTGTAGCTCACGACACATTGATCTCGTGATCACGAGATAACAAAAGTTGTTTTCTCATGACCACGAGATAAACAATTATTGTGACACAGAATCCAGCAAGGATGCACCTGATCAGAGCGGTTGGAAAACAATCTCTCAACGGCTCTGCACCTGATGCACCGGGCCGCTGAACACCCCTGCCAGTGGGCGATGCTTGGTGTTGGTTTGTTCGTTTTCAACGTGGAAGCCGGGTCACAAACTTTCTCATTTTACAGCTAAAGAGTACATTTAAATGTGTTTCTGAAAACATTTGAAGCGTGAAGTATGCAATGCAGTAACAGAATCTTGATTCATGCTTCATCAGCAGCGCCTTGTTTGACAGTTCGATTTGAGTTTCGCGAGCGTTGCGCTGGAAGGACTCGTTTGCAGAAAGTTGAGGTCAAGTCGTGTTTATGCAAATTTCGATACGGTGAATGGTTCATTAGCTCGCCGTGCCATATCCATGATGCACCACGCAGCCGGATGTCCTGCTGTCCATAGAAAATAAATAGGATCCGTCGACATCCGCCACTGCAAGCAACCAAAGCAGTGACCAAAAAACAAACAAACATAAACAAAGCAGTGACCATTTGCAGAAGTCCATGTGGTGGCCTAAGCTAAAAGTTATCTGGTGATAGAAAACAACTTTTGCTGTCTCGTCATCACAAGATCAATAAGTTGTGATCATGAGATAACGGAACCCAAATTAATAATGTTGCATGGCCTCTACAGACTTCCGTACAATCCACAGACAGAAGGGAAGAGACAGAGACAGGAAGAGAGAGATGGAGGAAGAGCTGCAAACCATAAACAGCTGTATCTATGGGCCCCCCTTGCTAATTTCGAGTGAATATTGTGAGTTTGTGAGTGCTGATTAATAAATGTAAATACAAAAGGCTTTGTGATGATAGTTTTGTTTAGTTTTAACAGAGCCCCTAGGCGTTGTCCAATGTGCTCCAGGCACTGTGGATTTTTTTTGTGACTTTTTCTCTCCCCCTGACCCGCCAGAACAGCCCCCTCTCTTTGTTTCAGGACCTCCTAATTTACAAATTAAGCACTATTTGTATGCATGGTTTAAAAATAACAGTAAAAATTAGCACATTATACACACATTGATAAATGGAGTCATCAGTTTGCTCCGAGGTAGACAGTTTTTAGGACAGAGAAGAAACATGTGACAAGGATAATTTGGAACATCAGTTGAGTGTGTAAATGTGTGTGAGAGAGTGTGTCGCTGTGCGTGGATGCATGTGTGATTATGTACGTCTCCCTGTGAAAGCGTGTTTAAATTGCTTGTTGGTGATGGCGTGCTTGAGAGCAATGATGGGTATTCTTCACCGAGGAACTGTGAAGATTGCCCCTCAGCACAGCTTGTCCCTAATAGCTTATTCCCTGTAGTCGTCATTCCCATGATGTGGTGCTCCTCCGTGGCCTCTGTCGCAGCGCTCTGTCTCCGGCTGGCCAGCTTCTCATTGTGTCTGGACTCAGCAGCAGATGGGGGGTTCTTTCAGGGACCTCAGCTGGGGCTGGGCCCATTGGCCCACAGAGACATTAGTCATGCCTCCAGGCTACCAGGGACACAAGAAGGCTAATTGGAAACAGATCACATACACACTCACACTTGTGATCACATTTACACATTCGATTACACACCCATGCACACACATGCGAGCACACATAGGCACGAACGCACGCACACACATGCGAGCACACATAGGCACGAACGCACGCACACACACACACACACATACACATACAAACAAAGGCTAGTAAAGCCATGTCCATGCATTTACACACATAAATGTACTCATACTCACTCACACGCCTCACACTAATACTATCACTCACAGCGCACCGCACACATTAGTGCCCACGCTCTTTGAGAGGCCCCTTCGATCTCACCAAAGAAAGCACCTCAGGGTTAGGGGGAAAAGAGGGTCAGCGCATTGTTTCTTATGAAGAGCATGTCAAACAAATGAGGGAATCCAGGGATGGGGGTAATGAGGGAGGGAGAGAGAGGGTATAGAGGGGAGGAGGAGGAGGAGAAAATGAGTGAATGAATCCTCCACCTCCATTAATGTCTCTTTTCCTCTTCCCCTCGTCTAATGAAAAGCGTCTTCCCCGTCCCCTTATTGTGTTAAGTCGGCAGAGCGTGAACCTTTAATGCTTAACAGTGGAGCACATCCCCAATCTGGCTCCCCCTCAGAACTGTGGCTCCCTACAATCTACTAACTACCTCTTAATTAGCTCGTCAAGGCGTGACAGTTGGTTACATGCGAGCCATACGAAATTACAGGGTACGTGTAAGCTTGTATGGGTATATGAGTATTTGTGTGTTTAGAGGAGTCTGCATGTGTAATCTATCGCACAGAACATGGGAAACCGGCAGTGCAAGTTCAAGCAAAGGCTACTTTCAGAATCTCTGTGGCGGCCTGTGTCTGTCTGTGTGTCTGCCTCACACTGTCAAGTGACGTGAGACAGGGTGGAGAATATCACTCAGTAACAGCCAATTAAATGATGCCCTGGAGCATGCCTTACTAACACAGCTAATTTGTGTCTACTTAGAGGCAGCAGGTTTGGCTGTACCTGTTAGACGATGTGTAAGATGGGCCCCACTCAGCAGAGCTGGGTGGAGGGGAGGTGTGATGGACAGGAGCTGATTAGGGAAAGTCCAGTGCAGGTTAGGATGCTCCTATACCCCAAAGCATTATAACGGCCAATTCACCAAACATCTCCGCCCAGCGTCGACACAAACACAAGGTTATTTCACATTGTTTATTCATTCACTAAGGGTGATATGTTGACAGACAGGGACTATGAAGGACACAACCAGCAGGATATCATTGTTTAGGGAAATATCAATGCTGCCCTAGTCCACAGTCCATTGGGCCCTCCCAGGCCATTGTAAATTAGGCAACTAATGATGTTAAGAAGTGCAGAGGAGGAAGGGTATCTTTGGTACATGCACATACGTATGCCAAACACATTCAAACGCAAATACAAACACATATAAAAATTCAAACTAAACTCTGAATAATGCAGAGTTGAAAAGCCAAATTGGACAGGTGTCATGTCAACAGAGATGAGCAGGAATCCTCCCAAGGCTGTGGGAGCATTATTTTCCCCTCGACCTCATCCTCTGTAATCAATAATAAATTAGGGGACCAGTAAATTTATGAACTACATGTTATTCATTTGAGTGCGCTCACTCTGCATTTTCTTGGGCCTTCATGGGATACCAACACTTTTGGAGAGTATATGTTTTTTTTACAACCAGAGAGCAAATAACTTCAAATTTTACACAGAGGAGACTGAAGCATAAGAAAGACCGTTGCTCCTGTATGAGCCTCTGAAATGATCCTAGCAGCAATCATTCTGGAAATATTGACAATATTAAAGCCTCTTGTTTCTATTCTCTGGTGTCACATACTCCTCATCCCCACTCAGATGATACATGCCAAATACACTTTCATTAATTGACTTTGGATTCCTAGCATTAACGTGGGATACATTTGCATGCCACAATTGCATGCATGGACTTATCAGAAGCTCTTGTTAAAAAAAATGTAATAAGATTTTAATGACTTGTTTTTCAAGAGTGCTGCAATTAAGACAGGGTCATGCTAAATACCTGAAATTGAATTGCTCCTTTGATCATTGTAAGGACAGATAAAATTGGATTATTATACATATCAAGGCATAAGCACATATTCTGTTGATGTAGGACTACTGTCTTTATTGACTGTGTGCACCAGTTTTCTTTTTAACTATCAGTGATGCCCGATTAAACGCAACTAATGTAATAAATGTTATGTTGTGTTGCTTTGCCAGCCAATCAATTACAACTTAAAAAAAAAGAAAATTCCGTTCACAATATTTTACCTATTTGAAAGAGATGTGATTCGATTAGGCTTTTTGTAAATACAGCACATTCCTAAATAGTGCATGAGATTGTGGATGTTGCTAAGGCATCACAAAAAGTTGAATCAGTTCAACGTAACACAACGTTTATTGGGAGAGCTGTTTCATCATTTATCTAAGTGATTTCTTCAGTCTCGAATGACTGCAGGTATGCCCACCCCTATAAACTTTGGGTTCGCGAAGCGAACCCTAGTTATATGAACAACGACAAAATGGCTGAGAGGGTTATTGCATTGTGACATCATCCACAATAGCTCGCTGGAAAAAAGAAAAACGATGGAGGTGCATTCCCCGTGCCAATCCCGGACAATATGACCCCCTGTGGTCATATGTCCTCCCACCGACCCCGTATTGGCACGCCCACCGGAAGCGCTATTCCTCTTTGTAAGTCGAACCATCTCCAACTAAATGAGCACCACACCTGTGGCCCGGGTAGGAGGAGAACGGCTCTATTCTCAGCCATTTTGTCGTTGTTCATATAACTAGGGTTCGCTTCGCGAACCCAAAGTTACATTTCACGTACTCCAAAATGGCTGAGAGGGTTATTGCATTGAACAACGACAGGATTCGTGCCTCCGTTCCCTAGCCGTCCAATGAACCCTTCAAACCCCTGGTGGGAAGGGGTACGCGTTCTGATGAGAGCATCCTAAGAGGCCTGCTCCAGAACAGCGTCGGCAACCGACCGCACCTTAACGTGCCGGTAATAATGCCGTAAGAAAGTGGTCTCACCACTCCAAACCGCCGCCTGGCGGATGACCTCCCAGTCGATACCTGACAACACAGCTATCGACGTAGCAGTCCCTGGGGTAGAATGCGCCTTCAGCTTAGGAGCTGTTTTACCCGCTTTGGTATACGCCTCCGTAATACCATCCACCAGCCAGTGTGCTAGCCTCTGGGTGGAAAGGGCATAACCTGGTTTGCTCACTCTGTAGGTCAACAGCAGCCTGTCAGACCTACGAATAGCTGCTGTGCGCCGCATGGAAATGCGTAAAGCCCGTACAGGACACGAGAGGTGCAAGCGTTTCTCATCCCTAGTCACCGGTGACGGATGAAACGCGTGTATCACCACCGGGGCCCTACGCGTCAGGACAGACAGTTTTGGGCACGAAGCTGGGGTCTGTAAAGAGCGTGACCATCAGATCACCAGAAAACACCATCCCCTTGATGGTGAGTGCAGTGAGCTCACAACCCCTCGCTGCGGTGGTAAGTGCCAAGAGCACAGCCAGCTTAGCCGAGACATAACGCATGTCTGCCGTAGACATGGGTTCAAAGGGATCTTTCTCTAGTGCGTGCAGAACAAGGGAAGCATCCCAAGTTTCAGCTCTCGTAAGCTCCTTAGCTGAGAGCTTCTTAGCACCCAACAGGTCCTGCGTCATGAGCGGGTGCGTGAAAACCGTGCTACCCTCGATCTTCCCCCGGAAGAACGTGAGAGCCGATACACAGACTTTGACCGAGGAAAAAGACCATTGTCTATCACTCCTACAGACCTCCACAAAAGTCAGTATAGGGCCAATCCCTACTGACAAAGGGTCCATGTCGCGTTCAGCGCAAAATTGGTCAAATCGATTCCAGTACCCCTGGTACCTGGAATACGTGGAGCCTTTACGCGCCGCTAAGATGACACGAATCACTTGCGCACTAAGTCCCATAGCTAAGAGCCTGGCTTTGTAAGCATCCACGCCGCTAATCGGGAGCCTCCTATCCAGGGGCCCTCCCGTAGCAGCCCTCCTGCTTGCGTGAGCGCGTCCGCCCACTCTGGGACGTCGAACCGCTCGCCTACTATCCAGGGCACTATTCGCGGAAACCACGGGGTGCTCGGTTCGTACGGGGCCACGAGAACTAACCGACCCCCTGTGCGCTCGAACTTGACCACCAGGTCTAGGAGGCACCTGCGCGGGGGGAATGCGTAAAGCATCTCCTCGGGCCATGGATCTAGTCCAAGCGCGTTGACCCCCAACGGCGCTAGGTCGGACGGGAGCATCGAGTACCAACGAGGGCACTTGTAATTGAGTTTCGATGCGAACAGATCCACTTGAGCTACCCCGAACCTCTCCCAGATCATAGCCACTATGGCTGGGTTGAGGCTCCAATTGTCCGCATGCGGGCCGCCTCTCGAGAGGATGTCCGCTGCTTCGTTGTCCTTCCCAGGAACATGAAGCGCCCTGATTGATAGCGCGTTGCTGTTGACCCAAATCCAAATTTGCATGGCCAACTCTCTGCAACGCTTGGACTTCATACCGCCTTGGCGGTTGATGTAGGCCTTGGCCGTCATGCTGTCTGTGATTATCAGTATGTGACGGCCTACGAGATCCTGAGCGAAATGCTGGGTAGCCAGCCAAATCGTCTCCGTCTCGCGCGCGTTGATGTGGACCTTCTCCCCAGACGGCCACACTCCTCGCGCTGTTTTGTAGCCAAGGATGGCCCCCCAACCCGAGAGGGACGCATCCGTATAAATCGTTACCTCGGGTCCCCTGGGGCCCATAGGGACCCCAGACATGTCCACGCAGGCTCTGTTCCAGTGGTCTAGGTCCTGCGCTACCACGCGCGGGACCAGGATAAGATGGTTGTTGTACCGGCGTTCGTTGCCGTATTTCAAGAAGTGAACTGCGAACCACAATTGCAGTCTCCTCATGAACAACAGACCTAAAGGAACAACTTGGTGAGCCGATAAGTGACATATGTGCTAACGTGGTCCTGGTGGAATGCCATCTCTCTTGCGTAAGGGTTGCGCGCATGGATACCGTATCCAAACTCAGACCCAGATACGTTGCCTGGCACGAAGGCCATGGCGCGCTCTTCTTTATGTTGATAGTGAAACCCATGTACTCCATGAATTCCATCAACTCCTGACTATGGAGTATTGCTTGTTCCGGCGACCGGGCCAACACCAACAGGTCGTCTAGGAACCATGCCAAGCGCATACCTTTGCGCATCAACACTCCGAGCGCTGCTTTCACACACCTTGTGAATGTCAGAGGAGAGAGGCGACATCCGAACGGGAGGCATGTGTACTGGTAACACTGACCCCGGTAACAGAACCGAAGATACTTTCTGTGTCTTTCCGCAATCGGACAATGATAGAAAGCATCTTTTAGGTCGACCGAAGTTAGCCAATCGGACTGTGTCACCATTGACAGCAGAACCGGTGTGCGTAGCATTTTGAAACTGACCTTCTCTACATACTTGTTGAAGGGTTTCAAATCTAGGATTGGGCGCATGCCCCTATCCTTCTTCGGGACCAGAAAGTAACGGCTGTAAAACCCGTCTTCTCTTTCTAGGGGAGGAACCACCGTGATTGCCCCTTTCGAGAGTAACTCTGTGAGTTCGTTGTCTAGGATTTGTGCTTCGGCCACCGACCCCGGTTCCGTATGCACTATTCCCAAGTACGGGGGTACAATACCGTTCTCGAAAAGGATTTGGTGTCCGTGGGCTATCTGATCCAAAACAGAAGCCGACGGGACCAATTCCTTCCACCTGTGTAACATGCGTGACAGAGGTCTCGTTGCCTCCTGTACCTTGCTGTTCAGGTAGCGCGCGTAAGTTGCGCGTAAAGGGTCTGGGGAAGCCCCGCCCGCCATGCCCTGCATCTATGGGGGGGCTTCGTCCTTGTAAAGGAGACCCAGATGGGGGAATTGGCGTTTTGAACCTTTCCAAATTACCATTTGACCCATCAGAGAGACTAAACATTGTCGCATCATAGTCCCCTCCCAGGGGCGCATTTGCGCTCATGTCATTATTATCCAATATTTCCAGCAGGGATGTTAATACATTGTTATCATCATCTTTACCTAAAGATTCAGACAGACAATCAGACTTGCGTTTCAAACCTTTTAATACGCAATCACCAACATCACCAACATAAAAACTTTTATTCACATTCACAACCTTTGGAATAGAACAAGTAGACTGTGCATCAGAAACCAAAATAAAAGGCGCAGTGTTTAGCCCTGCGCACGCTGTGTCCCCTGAACAAGCGTCTATATCGCCGGGGACGGCTCTGGAATCAGTCTGTTGGTGTGGGTCGTAACATCCTGCCGAAACACGTCACTTGGCAGCTCCCTTCTTGGAAGTGTCTGTGCTGTCCGGCTTGGCCGCCTTGGCCGCTGGTTCTGTGGAAGACTGGGAGTTTGGACGTGAGCCCTGTCCACGCCCGCGCCCCGCTTTACCACCTCTTTTTGGATAAGTCTCCCTCCATTTCTGCTTGCGCGCAGGCTTGTCCCCCTGCCCTTTGCCCACCGCGGGCTTAGGGGTAGGCGGGTTCTTCATCATCGGGAGAAGCTCCTTGTGCAAGGTTTCGCGCTCGGCCTGGGCGGCCTTGTATTTGCTGATAATGTCCGGGGTCGTTCCAAACAGGCCCTGGTACCCTGCGCAGGAGTGGGCCATCCACTCCTTGCAGAATTCCTCTTTTACCCCGGCTGTCTCTAGCCAGAGACGTCTGCGCGAAAGGGTGGAGGCAGCTGCGCTAGAACCGCACTCTAGAGCGATGGAATACAGCAGCGATCCCAGGGAGTCAGCTATGCGTTCCATTTCCAAGATGTACTCACAACCTGCTTCGCTGGCCACTACGTCACCGAACTCGGCCCCGTCGATACCTGCTGCAGCGATGGCGGCTTTGCTTTGCTCGACGTTTGATAGGCTGCAGAGCTTGCGCATGTACGCCGTTATCATCCCAGCCGTTGAGACGAGTCCAGCTGCGCGTGTACTGGCGTGCCATGCATCACACGCGTAACGATCCACCTGTTGGCCCCACTGCGAAGGGTGTTTGGGAGTATCGCGAGACCCCACCTTGGTGTTAGGGTTGAACGATAAAACGTCCCTCTCTGGTTGCGGAATTTTCCAGTCTTTGTAGTTCAGGTTCCTAACCTGGACTGCTAAGACGTCAACCCCCTTCTGACTGAACTTTGAGGACGATTTAAGTAGCGGATCCGCCTCCGCCCGCTTAAACGCTCGTTCGATGTGAGGATAAGGTGGTAGAGTGGAGTCCCTGACCCTCTCTGCCATTCGTGGAAAATCGGCTACCACCGGATCTTGAGGATTGCCCGGCTCGGTAACGATGTCGGCAGACTTGACCGCTCGCGCGAACAGATCGCGGAAACTGGCGAGGAATGTTTCGGACCCACGTTGCATGGCGTCGCCATCTTTGTTTGGTTGAGACGAACTTGGCTGGTCGTCTTCCACGCCCTGATCGTCTACTTCCTCAGGCAGTGAATCCTCGGGTTCCGCACCCGCCGAATAACATGCCACGGATTCACCAGGGAGAGATAGGATCTCATTGGTCCAGTCCTCTCTAACTACCCCGGATGGTGGGATAGCCTCTGGCTCCGGAGGGATGCTAATGCTAGCCGCCGTCCCGTGACTGTAGCTAGGAAGCATCGGAGGGATGTTGCTAGCCTCCGCCCCATGGCTATAGCTAGGTAGCACCATGCTAGCCGCCTCGTTAGCAGGTGTGAAGGGATCTGCAAGTCCCCATCTTTGACGGTACAGGGCAGCCCACCTTTGGCGCCCCGATCCTCTGATGGTTTTACAGAAATTGCAGTCGATCTCATTACGGTCTACATCCCTCGTGTAGTGAACATGCGGGATATGGGAGACACAGTCCGGATGGGGGTCCCATTGGAGCGTCGCCGGTTTAACACACCCGCACCAAGCGTAGAATCCGGCCACATCGACCGGATTAACGAACATCTTGGCGATAAAAGGTAAGCTAACTATAAGTTAGTATCTAATATACCAGTATATCACTAGATTACTTGCGTATTTGCAGGTTTACTCTTAGTCCCAGCGAGAGAGAAACAGCCATCGACCAATCTCATTTAGTTGGAGATCGAAAGAGGAATAGCGCTTCCGGTGGGCGTGCCAATACGGGGTCGGTGGGAGGACATATGACCACAGGGGGTCATATTGTCCGGGATTGGCACGGGGAATGCACCTCCATCGTTTTTCTTTTTTCCAGCGAGCTATTGTGGATGATGTCACAATGCAATAACCCTCTCAGCCATTTTGGAGTACGTGAAATGTAACAGCACAGTTGCATAATGACCGAAAACAATGACCGATTTCATATGCAAATTACAGTGACCATTAATTAGAGTTAAATTGCCCCCCCCCCACTTGGTTCAGTGATGGTTGTTCCCTCTTCACATAGATGGCCTCTTTGACTCCCCATTCAAACCATTGTTCCTCCCTATCAAGGATGTGCACATCCTTATCTTTGAAAGAGTGGCCACTGGCCTGTAGATGGGTGTAGACTGCGGAGTCCTGGCCTGGCGCGTTAGTTCTTCTGTGTTGTGCCATCCTCTTCACCAGAGTCTGTTTGGTTTCCCCGATGTACAAATCATGGCAATCCTCCCAGCATTAACACCATACACTATATTGCTGTTTGTGGCAGGGGATCCGATCCTTGGGGTAGATCAGTTAATTGGCACAGCGTGTTTTGGGATTTGAAAGCAACTCAGATGTGATGTTTGAAAAATACACATTTCAACTGTTCTGCCACTCCCGCCACATATGGAACCACCACATGTTTATGCTTAGGCAGCTGTTGTCCTTATCCTCTCTTCAATTGGCTAGTGTACTTTATAGGCATCTTTCTGGCCTTGACAAATGCCCAGTTTGGGTAGTCACATTCAACCAGGGCCTGTTTAATCTTGGTTTTCTCCCCATCCCCAGCCGCTGTGTTGGTGGGGATTTTGTCAGCTCGGTGGTACAGCGTCCTGATGACTCCTGGTTTGTGCTCCAGTTAATGATGAGATTCAAAACTTAAGTACTCATCAGTATGTTTTGGTTTACGGTAAACATCATCAAATGTCCCCAGTCACCAATTGCAATTTCACAGTCTAAGAAGGCTACTAGTACTACTTTCAGCTGCTCCTGTTAGGGGTCGCCACAGCTGTCCTCTGCATCTTCCTCTGTCACGCCAGCCACCTGCATGTCCTCCCTCACCACATTGATAAACCTACTCCTTGGCCTTCCTTTTTTCCTCTTGCCTGGCAGCTCCATATTCAGCATCCTTCGCCCAATATAACCAGTGTCGCTCCCTCGCACATGGCCAAACCATTTCAGTGTCGCCTCTCTTGCTTTTTCTCCAAACATCCAACCTGAATTGTCCCTCTAACATACTCATTCCTAATCCTGTCCTTCTTCATCACTCCCAGCAAAATTTTAGCATCTTCAGATCTGCCACTTCCAGCTCTGCTTCCTGTCTTTTTGTCAGTGCCACCATCTCCAAACCATACAACGTAGCTGGTCTCACAACCATCTTGTTAACCCTCCCTTTCACTCTTGCTGGTACCCTTCTGTTGCAAATCACTCCTGAGACTCTTCTCCGGCCACTCTACCCCGCCTGCACTCTCTTCTTCACCTCTCTTCCGCACTCCCTGATACTTTGAACAGTTGACCCCAAGTATTTAAACTCATCCATCTTTGTCACTTCTACTCCTTGCATCTTCACCATTCTGCTGTCCTCCCTCTCATTCCCGCATATGTATTCCATCTTCCTCCTACTGACTTTCATTCCTCTTCTCTCCACTGCATACCTCCACCTCTCCAGGCTCTCCTCAACCTGCTCCCTACTCTCACTACAGATCACAATGTCATCCACGAACATCATAGTCCATGGAGACTCTTGCCTGATCTCATCTGTCAACCTGTCCATCACCATTGCAAACAAGAAAGGGCTCAAAGCCGATCCTTGATGTAACCCCACCTCCACCTTGAACCCATCCATCATTCCTACCACACACCTCACCACTGTCACACTGCCCTCATACATATCCTGCACCACTCCTACATACTTCTCTGCAACTCCCGACTTCCTCATACCATACCACACCTCCTCTCTTGGCAGTCTTTCTCTAAATGAATGAAGACGCCATTTAACTCCTTCTGACTTTCTCTCTACTTCTCCATCAACATTCTCAAAGCAAACATTGCATCTCTAGTGCTCTTTCGTTGCATGAAACCATACTACTGCTCGCTAATCATCACCTCTCCACTTAGCCTAGCTTCCACTGCTCTTTCCCATATCTTCATGCTGTGGCTGATCAACTTTAACCTCTGTAGTTACTACAGCTCTGCACATCAACCTTATTCTTAAAAATCGGTACCAGTATGCTTCTTCTCCACTCCTCAGGCATTTCTCACTTTCCAAGATTGTGTTGAACAATCTAGTTAAAAAACTCCACTGGCATCTCTCCTAAACACCTCCATGCCTCCATAGTTATGTCATCTAGACCAACTACCTTTCCACTCTTCATCCTCTTCATAGCTGCCCTCACTTTCTCCTTGTTAATCCACCACACTTCCTGATTCACTGTCCCCACATCATCCAACCTTGTCTCTCTCTCTCATTTTCTTCAGTCATCTGCCCCTCAAAGTACTCCTTCCATCCTCTCAATTCACTTGCCTCGCTTGTCAATACATGGTTCTCAAACTTTTTGTCATACCCCCCTTTGGAGGAAGAAACATTTTCATGGCCCCTGCCCCAACAAAATGTGACAAAATTGGCCAAGTTTAACTTTATTTAAATAACATAAAGATCATGAACATTCCTTTCACTTTTCTTTCAGTAATTTATGTTGTGCAAATAACAAACGCAAGTTCCATTTCAAGTTTATAAAACCTCTTTTTGTGACGTTTGTCACTAGATTGGTCCATTAGTCTGTGCTTTTTCAAAAATAGAGAAAAACGAAATAAAATTTCAAAATTACGTTGCTAGAACAATAACAATAAAGTTCAGTCTCTGCAAAAAAGAACAAATGCAGATATTTGGGAAAAACGTTGAGGAAGTCAGTTTGTGAGAGCTCAAGTCTTATCGCTGCATTCGTGGTTGCAATAAGCCTATTTTGCACTGCACATCTTTTCAAAACGAGGTTGCAAGCTTGATACTGCCACTCTCAAGTCATGCTCAATGTTGAGCTTAGATCGGTACTTTGTTTTAAGTGAAGCAACAGCAGAAAAGCCCATCTAACAGAGATAGGATGTGGTGAAGGAAAGCAAAATGCCCACAGCCCTCTGTCCCATGAGTAGATACTCCCTGTCCACACCAAGCCAGAATTCACTCTGTCTGAGCTGTAAAGCTCAGCCTCAGGATGGATTCAGATGTCATCTCGTTGAACTGGTTCTCTTCAGCAGAGCTGAAATCAGCAGGTGCTGCTGCATTGAATGGATCTGTCACCCAGTCATACTGAGCACTGTTGTTTGGGAAGTTTTTTTTTCTTCCAATTTTACCCCTTTTTCTACCCAATTGTATCTGGCCAATTACCCCGAGCCGTTCTGGTCGCTGCTCCACCCCCTCTCTGCCGATCCAGGGAGCGCCCCGACTGACCAGAGGAGGCGCTAGTGCAGCGACCAGGACAAATACCCATATCCGACTTCCCACCCGCAGACACGGCCGATTGTGTCTGTAGGGACGCCCGACCAAGCCGGAGGTAACATGGGGATTCGACCCGGCGATCCCGTGTTGGTAGGCAACGAAATAGACCACTACGCTACCCGGACTCCCGTTTGTGAAGCATTTTTGAAAGAATCCTCTTAAGGAAGAGATGTGCTCCTTAAGACATGAAATCACTGTGGTGGCTCCAGAATCACTGGTTTCAACCAATTCACTCAGATTCTCAAAGAAATCAGTATTTCCTTGATCAAGTTGCCTGACCCACATTTAAATCTTTTGAGTGAATGCACTGATCTTCTCTGCCAGGTGATGAAGGTGCTTGTTTCTGCCTTGAAGCTGAAGATTTAATTCATTCAGCTTTCCAAATATATCGATGAGATAGGCCAGTTTCATCAGAAATTGTTCATCGCTAATCTTGCTTGCAACTTTATGCATACGCTCCTCCTCCAGAAACACCCGAATTTACTCTCTGAGCCCAACGACTCGTCACGACACTTTACCTTGCGAGAGCCACCTAGCCTCGCTTTGAAACAACACAGCTGAATATTCCGCTCCCGTCTCCTCACAAAGTGCAGAGAATAACCGCCCTCTCAGGGGTCTTGTTTTGATTAAATTTACCAAGCTAACAACATCGGTCAAAACCTCGTTTAGGTCAGCGCTAATCTGTCTTGATGCTAGCGCTTCTCTGTGTATGACACAGTGTGTCCATTGCGCATTTGGCGAGACCTTCTTGATAGTGCCTGCAATCCCTTCGTTTTCCCAGCCATGGTCTGTACACCATCCATGCAAACGCCCGCACAGTTCTTCCATTTCAGCCCATGTTCTGTCAGATAACAATCAAGAAGCCTAAAGAGCTCATCGGCTGTTGCTCTACTTGGGACATACTTGCAAAACAGCAAATCCTCACACAGTGACTCTGGCATGACAAAGTGAACATAAGCAATTAACAAGCTGTCTTTATTGCTGTCAGTAGCCTCGTCCACTTGTAAGGCGAAACGTTTGTCTTTCAGTTTTTCAATGAGTTGTTCTTCAATGTCATTTGAAATGTTGCATATACGTCTTGCAACTGTACCATTGGACAGAGGGACAGCCTTCAGTTTAGCAGCGCTTGTCTCATCAGACATAGTTGACACCATATCTAAAGCCGTAGGATGTATGAGCTCCTCTGCTATTGTGTGTGGTTTCTTGCACTGGGCAATTCTGCATGCGACTTTGTATAATGCCATTAGTGCTTTGTTGTCCACTGATGCAGCTTTTACAAAGCAATGTTCCTGCTGACAGTATGCACCAAGTTTTCTTTGAAAGAACTCGAGTGGCTTATACGTGACTGAGGTGTAATGTCTCTAAGTGTCTTCCTAATTTGTTTGGTGCCATAGTATAAGCTGCCAGAGTTTTCAGACATAAAATACACACTGGCCTATCTTCATCTCCCACCACATTCACTGTGAACCCAAGAGAAAGATAGGTTTCGTCATATTTTCTTAACTTGGTTTTTGGTTGATTACCATCAGCTAAGCACCTTGTCTTGTTTGTCTCAGAAGCATCGCCTGTCTTTCTTTTCGTCCCTGTCAAATATCTCTCCATTCTGTGAACCTACAGACTCTGTCTCATGAAAGCACCTTTTGTTGATTGTTCCGCCTGAAAAAGATTCCGACATCAAAACAGTAGTTCCACACTATCCCCCCCAGGAGTATTAGACAGACATGAGTATTAACCCTAACATGCATGTCTTTTTGATGGTGGGAGGAAACCGGGGCACCCGGAGGAAACCCATGCAGACATTAGGAGAATATGAAAACTCCACACAGAAAGGACCTAGGACGACCTTGAGTTCGAACCCAGGACCTTGTTGCTGTTAGGTAACAGTGCTAATCACTGTTCCACCATGCCGCCCAACATATCTAAGTTTCTGGCATCTGTTCTTAACCCATTCGTAGGCAGTAGTGAACATCACTTTCAGAACATTATGGATTTTATTGATAAGATGAGGGACATCATTGTGGAGGTGGATGAAACAGTGGTCTCTTATGATGTTACATCTCTCTTCAAGTTTTTTTTCTGTTGATGAAGCAGTGGAGATAGTCTGTATGAAATTAAAGGACGACCCCCACCCTTAGCAACAGGACCACCCTTAAGACTGACCAAGTGTGTCTGCTCATGAAGCTGCATCTTCATTTCACATCAGCTCCTTGATAACCGAAAATAGTGACTTGCACTGCTCATTTTGGAAAGGCCACTGCAAGAAAACGTGTTTCCTTTATTATCAAACTGACAATTGATCATAGATTTTCGTTTCTGGCTGTTAGCAATATGGCTAGCACAAACTACGCTAGCTAATGCTAACAGCCAGATAAGAAAACAAAGTTTGTTTCTTTTGTTACAGAATTTATCATAGCACTGAGATCAGGGCTACAAGGAATCCAGGACCACTTGGATTCCTCCTTGCCTCCTCCATCAAGTGGGTTATTTTTCTTTTGCCTGGTAGAGTTTCCACAGTTACTTCGGTATAGTAAAGTCTTTAGAATATTTTGGTTTTGGTCCAAAATGTATAAAGGTAATTAATATGATGTATAATGACATTAATATTTAAGTTTCTCTCCCTAAAGGAACATCTAAAAGATTTAAGGTTAAACGAGGGATTCGACAAGGTTGTTCTTGCTCCCCTTTATTGTGTGTTTTAGTTGCAGAAATGTTGGCTATTTTTATAAAATAATAGTCCAGACATTGAGCCTTTAACTGTGCTAAGCAATCATCTGTTCATAAATCACCTGGCAGATGATACTGCCATCTTCCTCAAGAGGTCAGACCAGATCCCTCTGGTAATCAAGAAGATAGATGAGTTTTCTAAAGCATCTGGACTACACTTAAATTTAAAAAATGTGAACTAATTGCTATACATGACCAATAGATTTGTATGATATTCCAGTAAAAAAAATGAAGTAAAATACTTAGGAGTGGTTATAACTAAAGATTGTAAAGCTAGAGAAGAACTAAATATCAAGACTGTTATATAAAAAAAAAAGTAAATCTATACTCAGTTCTTGGTTACAGAGGGATTTGTCAATCTTCGGACGTTTTTGGATTACTAAAATTGAAACATTATCTAGAATTATGTACCCAGCTTTTTCATTAGCCGTTCCTGACAATTTAATTAAACCAATTAATCAAACAAATTGCAACTTTATTTGGAAAAACAAACATCATTATATTAGAAAAGAAGATGTGGTAAAATCGCTAGAACAAAGGGGCTTAAATGTTAGGGTTTGTGGAAGACCCCAAGCGCACGACACCAGACAGAGATGGGGTTAGCCGAAAACTGGCGTACTTTATTCCTTACGCGTACAAATAGTTAAACATCGGAAGGCAGTGAGCGACAAGGAAAAAACGGAAAGTCCAAGGGGGAAAAAAACTCGCGGGTAATCCAAACGGGAACACGGCAGGATACTTCCACGGGGAAACTTTGCAAGGGAAAAACATGAACCAAGGGCTGGGATGAGTTCGTAGAGAAAAGGACCGTGGGAGGAGAGTAGCCGCTACTGCGGGTGCGGGGAGGTTACAACACGAACTGACAACGGGCACGTGGGAGGCCACCAAACTTAAGCCCAGCCCTGATGACTAAGCCCGGTCCTGACGAGCCGATTGGCTGCCGGCGCGGGGTGGGCGGGCCACGGCGCGGGGTGAGCGAGCCATAACATTAAATGTGCTTGACTGACTATGAGGCAATGAATGGAATGATAAAACTAAATGGTTACAACAATTCATACAAAATAATAATAATGGATTCTGGTTTAATATTCCTTCTAAAATATTTAGCAAGTGCAGTGGGATTGATTTTCTGTTAAGATGTGATTTCTGTAATGCTAAACTACCTACTAAACTGTCTAGATTTCATCAGCAGGCTCTCTTATGTTGGATATAAGCACAATTTCACTCCACATAGCTCTCTGATCTGGAATAACAGATGTATCTTGTTTAAAAGAAAATCTTTATGTTGTTATGATTGGGTGGAGAGAGGTATTTTACATTTGATGGATTCAAGAGGAAATCTAGAGTACAATGAATTAATTGATAAATTCAATGTGACTTGTACAAAAAAACAGTACTCGGTGGTTATCAAGGCAATCCCACAAGTAATGGTGAATATGATACAATGAATTTTGACTTATGACCTGTTAGTACCACAGATGACTTCACTTTACATAGACAATCTTGATTTTATGGAGGAAAAAAAAGCGCAAACAAAATTGTAAGGGGTGCCCTTACCTCCGTACTCTTTCCTCTGTGATGGGTCCTTAGGGTAATGAACTCACCGGACAACACAAAATTCTATTTTGAGGTTTTTATTCTGAATGCTGCCTCACTTCAATAGGAGGACAGCGGTCGATAGGAGAATAGAAAGAAATAGATCACGACTGCATGAAAATAATATATACAAATGAAATACAGTAGTGGGCTTCTGTAAATAAAACCACAATACAAAAGAAAACATTCAATGTTAATTACATTAACATTAAACAACAGTAGCATTAATGCATTTATGTGAAATAAAGTGCATACCGCCACTCACTTACAGCCACGTTTCAAGATGGCCTCCTCAGCGTGGCTGGCCAAGAACAGCTACAGCAAAACTGTCTACCTAGTCAAACATTCACAGTAGTTGATTCAGCAACCTCACAGTAACAAAAGGAGAATACCGAAATAAAATACCGAATCGCTACAAAATAATATGCACAAAATACTGAAGTACGCACCGCGGGTAACGCGCAGTTTTATAAGTACCAGTAAATGCAAATAATAAAATCCGAACACGCGGTTATGCATACTACGCAATTCAGAACCATCCATGAAAAATAATACTCCATCTCACTCTAATAACTCGTAAATATACACTTTGAGATCTTAGGTACTGGATATGAACATTATTTCCATAAGTTGAATGTAAATTTTAAAATATTGTAACGTGCATGGATAAGTAGACACGTTGGTCCTTGACTAATGGGTCGGACCCTTTAGTCGACTGGTTAACGTTGTCGCTTGCGGTGCAGGAAATACGGGTTCGCGTCCCGGCTGTGGCGACGGTATCTCGGACTGCCCACCGAATTCGCTTCATTGGTGTCAGAAGTGGGATGGAGCGACCGTAAGGCCATCGGAAGCGTAGGCGCCCTGAGGCGTGAAGGAGCTGATAGGCTTACGCGCGGGGACGCGCTTCCCGAAGGAGTGGGGTAGTGTAACATACATGGATAAGTAGACACGTTGGTCCTTGACTAACGGGTCGGACCCTTTAGTCGACTGGTTAACGTTGTTGCTTGCGGTGCAGGAGATACGGGTTCGCGGTGCCGGCTGTGGCGACGGTATCTCGGACTGCCCCCCGAATTCGCTACAATATTTACCCCGATGCAGACTGCTATGCATCTCTGTCCACCATGCTTCACCCTGTCCTCGCTCTGACTGACACTAGGCGTCGCGCGTGTGACGTTATAACCCTGCGTCGAGCTTGATCTCTTAAAGGGGCAGTACAGAATTTCATTTCACTGCAGGAAGAAAGATCGGTTCTTTACCACCCGGCTACACCTCTACCATTAAAAAGAAAAAAATCTATTAAAAAATATCCTAAAGCGATTATAGGCAGAATTAGAACCAGACACCTCACTCTCCCTATTTCACCAAAAGCGAAAGAAACTCATTTTAAAATGATAAATGATATTTATCCTTGTAATGAGCTTTTGAGACAAAAATTTAACATTGAAAAAAAAAATTGTATGTTTTGTGATTCTGTTATCAAAACGTTAGAACATTTGTTTTTTACTTGTAGTTATACTAATGCCTTTTGGGAATTATTTCAATATTGGATATTTGAAAAGGACTTTCATTTGCACAATTTAGATTATAAGGATATTAAATTTGGAGTTATAAAGGAGGATAAAAATATGGAAATGTTGTACAATAGCCTGATTATTATGGCTAAAAAATTTATCCATAGATCTGGATTTATTAAGGCCAGGCCACGATTCTTAGTCTTCATGAATAAATTAATAAATTTTAAGAAATCACTGAAATGTATACAAACCAAACAAGCTTTGCATATTTACAAAAACATAGATATATTGATTTCTGATTAGACCTCTTTCTGTCTTTTTGTCTTTTTAGTATTATTTCTTCCTTATTTTTTATTGTTTTGTGAAATACTAAAAAATGTGTAATAGCTCAGTCTGATTTGTACTATTTGCTAATTTTTTTATCGTTATGACGAGATTTTGTTCTTTTGTTCATATAATAAAGGTATTAAAAAATCCACAGTTACGTTGGTTGTTCCACTGTCCGCCATTACCTAGTCTGCTACTGGGTGGTTGACGTGTTTCCTGTGCCGTAAGTCAATTTGCCGCGAAAAATCGTACCCGGTTGCAGACAGAATTGCGTAGTGAAAGTGAGGCCTGTAGAGAACCAATCTAAATGCAGATGGTGTCATTATTCTATAGCTATTACACTCTGCAATTAATATTTACTCCGTAATAAGAACTAAGAGCAAAAGTTGTCTTCTTTCACTTTAACAAAAATTGAACCCAGCAAAATTACAAAATTGCCATATGTGCAGTGGGGTCCAAAAGTTTGAATCTGAAGAACTGTCTGTTTTCATCAAAAAGTAATACGTTTTTGTTTTTTTGTTTTTTTCTAATATGGTATTTTTTTATTTAAGAATATGTCATAAAACACTGATACAAATAAAAAAGTGTTGGGTAGAGAGGATGGTATGAATTTGAAATCTCTTAAATATTTTGCTAACCAACCATCTCCATTCATTTCCTTACAGTGATTGGGACACCTTAATTTTCAATCAAGTTTTAATACATCACATTCATATAACGTGTTGTGATTTGTTTTGGGGTTGTAACGATTAATTCTGGATATTGATGTAATCAGTATGGTTGCCGATGTGTTGTTGTTGCTATTGCAGGTGCAGGTGTCAGCTGAGCTTGGCAAAGTAGTTAGAGGTGAAATTGTTCTCCTGAGTGATGAATGACAGTCCCAATGCCACAATTGCAGCTAAACTGAAAGTTTCTAAGGGGGCAATTCAGTGTGTGCTACAGAGATTTTCAGAGACCGAGTCATTTACATCTGAACCACTATGAGGCAGACCTACAGCAACCACAGTCTGAAGACCAATATATCTGTAATGTCCGTAGACGCCTTGTCTTACTGACATAAGAATAATTCAAGAACAAGCCGACTTCGTAGGTTCTTAACTGTGTAGCTTTTACTAGCGTTCATCCGACATACAACCTTCATCACATGCGCTTCTTACTTCCTGTATACGTCACACGCACTGCACGTACATCCGTGAGTAGGTCAAGTTAAACACGTGACCTTTCATTCATTACATCTCCCCCTCTAAGATTATTTTCTAAACATTTCTCTGAACATTTACTGCCAACAATTTTAACCTGTATATCACCCCCCTTTTCACAAAAAATTAAAAATCTCCCACAGTACACAAGTCCATACGCCTCACAAATCCAGCCGGATTGCTGGCTTGCTCACCCTGCCAGAGCGAGTAACATATGGTGTGGAAGTTGGCATTTCTGCTGCTCGGGACTCATCCGTGTTTCCACTCTCCCCTGGAGTGACATGGTCAGGATCCCTGCTGACAAAGGTGAGTGTTTTGGGTGTGGCCAACAGGTGGCGCCTGTTCCTTCTGTAATGTTCACCTTGAGCTGTCTCCACTATGTAGGATCTGGGAGTGGAGCTCTGACTGTGAACAACTGCTGGCATTGTCCATGTTTTCTGTCCATCAAGTTTGGTGAGTACTGCGTCACCCGAGTTCAGTGGGCGCAGTGTCCGCACGCCGTTCCTGCGGTTGTAGTAGAAAGCCTGCCTCGATTTGGCTGCGGCGTCAGCGGTTTTGATCAGTTCCTCTTTAGGCCAGGCCGGTTTCAGGTTATGCTGCAATGTGGGTAAGGTGGTTCTGAGTCTCCTACCCATGAGCAATTCCGCTGGACTGGCTCCAGTGGAAGAAGAGGGTGTAGCTCTGTATGTCAACAGGGCGAGGAGGGGGTCTTCCTGCCTTAATATGCTTTTGGCTATCTGAACAGCCCTCTCTGCCTGTCCATTACTCTGGGGGTAGTGTGGGCTTGAAGTCACATGGATGAAATCATAATCCTCACTGAACCTCCTCATCTCTTCTGAAACTAGCTGTGGCCCATTATCACTAACTACAATTTCAGGGATACCAAAACGTGCAAATGTAGCCTTCAGCCTAGCTACAACCTGACTGCTAGTAGTTGTTGGTAGATTTAGGATCTCCAAAAACCTGGAATAATAGTCAGACACTATCAAGTAGTTTTGCTTTTTGTACTCACACAGGTCTATGCCAACTTTCTGCCATGGTCTGGATGGGAGCTCACTTGACATTAAAGGCTCTTTTCTCTGTGTGTTCTTGTGTTCTCTGCAGAATTGAAATTGCTGTATCTTTGTTGTAATGTGCTCTGTCATTTTGGGCCACCACACTGACTGGCTAGCTCTCTCTCTGCACTTAACTATCCCCTGGTGCCCGTCGTGTATTCTGTCTAAGATCACCTCCCTCATCTCTGTGGGAATGACGATACGACTGCCTCTGATGACTAAACCATCTACCTCAGATAACTCCCCTCTCACCTGATAAAAGTCTCTGACTGTCTCCGGCACTTTATCGACATACTCAGGCCAGCCGTGTCTGATGAAGCCCAACACTGTCTGGAGCTGCAGATCCCCATCCGTGCTCTGTTTTATCTCCTGCATCCTTTGAGGTGTGGCAGGTACCTGGCACACGATGGCATCAATGTGCGCTGCAACATCATCATGAGAAGCACCATCTCCGTAGCGCTGCTCTGGGCCTCTGGAGAGTGCATCAGCCACAGCTAAAGTTTTGCCTGGTGCGTATTCAGCCACTGCATTGAAACGCATCAGCCTCATTAACAGTCTCTGGCACCTAATGGGCACATTATCCAAGTCTTTGCTGTTCATGAGAGGCACTAGTGGTTTATTATCGGTGACAAGTCTGAAATTGTCAAGCCCAAACAAGTACTTCTCGAACCTTTCACATGCCCAGACGCTGGCTAAGCACTCTTTCTCGATCTGTGCGTACCTTGTCTCTGCGTCACTCAGCCGTCGGGAGCAGTAGGCCACGGGCTTCCAGTGTTCCCCGTGCTGCTGGAGCAGAACGCCTCCCAGCCCGTAGCTGCTGGCATCTGCTGACACCACCGTAGCCTTAGTGACATCATAAAAGGTGAGTACCGGGGCGGTGGCGAGTGCTGCTTTAAGGTCTTGGAATGCTGTGTTCTGTGCAGGTCCCCACAGCCACTCTGTCGTTGCTTTAAGCAGTCCATAAAGCGGCTGACCTACAGTGGACAGCTCTGGGACGTATTTTGCCAAATAGTTCACCATCCCGAGGAACCTCTTGAGTTCCGTCACGTTCTGGGGCTGAGGAAAGTTCTCTATTCCGGCCACTTTGTCCGGGTCAGGTCTGATGCCTGCCTCGTTGATGATATGACCAAGGAAGCGGACTTGTTTCTGTTTGAACTTGCATTTCGCTTGGTTCAGTTTGAGACCTGCTGTTTCAATGACCCCCAGCGCCTCTGCTAGGCGCCGGTCATGGATTTCCTCAGTCTCTCCATGTATAAGGATGTCATCCATGTACACCTCTGTGCCCTCTAGCCCGGTCAGAGTTTCCGCCATCTTTCTCTGGAAAATCTCTGGAGCACTCGTTATACCAAATGGAAGGCGGCAGAAAGCATACCTCCCAAATGGGGTGATGAAAGTGGTGAGCCCCCTGCTGTCTTCATGCAAGGGGATCTGGTAAAACCCACTTGCTGCATCCAACGTTGTGAAGAACTTTGACCCTGCGAGCCTTGGCATTATTTCCTCCATAGTGGGCAGCACGTATTTCTCACGTTTCACCGCTCGATTCAGCCTCCTGAGGTCAGCGCAGCAGCGAACCTCTTTCTTGTTCGGTTTCAGCACCGGCACCATAGCGGCGCACCATTCTGTGGGCTGAGTCACTTTTTCAATAATGCCCTCATTTTCCATGCGCTGCAGTTCTTTCTTAACCAGTGGTACAAGTGGCAGTGGTATCCGTCTGGCTGTATGCACCGCGTATGGCTGGGCACCCTCCACCAGAGCTATTTTCACTGGGTCTGTTTTCAGCAGTCCACTTGAACCGAAAACTCCACTGACCTCATTCATCCGCTTCACTAGACCCATCTCCACTGCCTCTGGACGACTCAGCAGACAGCTGCCTCTCCCCTTGATCACATACACTGGAAAGGAGTATTGTTTCTCCTTGTAGTTGGTTGTGGCTTGAAACTGTCCTATGCAGCTGATGTTTCCACCTGGGCTTATGAAGCATGTGTCAGGAGGTCCCAGTTTTATGTTTGGCTTCAGCTTTTTAAATGTCCCTTGGTTGATAACAGTAGCGTCAGCCCCCGTGTCAATTTTAAAGGTTATTGGTACATCACTTATTGTTAAACTAACAGTCCAATCTTCCTGACTGCTCTCTTTGCCAACTTCTCCCAGAAAGTACAGCTGTTTAACCTCTTCAGTGACTTCTCTCACCGCTTTAGAGTGACATACACGCTCCCAATGTCCCTTTTTATGACACTTGTTGCACTTACTGTTCGTTGCAGGACACTTCCGCTCATCGGTGTGCTGCGTCTTGCCGCACCTCCCGCATTCATCTACTTTGTTGGTTGCCGGACTGCCGCCACCATGACGCTGTCCGCCCTTTTTGTTTTGGCGTTCGTCCCGCCATCGGACAACATTGACGTTAGCCAGCAGGGCCTCTGGTTGGTTAGCTTGGAGGCTGAGCTGCTTTGTTATTGCCTCCGCCTGGCGCACTTGTTCAATGACTTTCACCAGAGTAAGGTCCGCTGTGAGCTGGAACTGACGGGAGAGCACCTTATCTTTTGTGCCCACTACCAGACGATCTCTGATATGTTCATCCCTCTTGTCCCCAAACTCACAGTGTTCAGACAGCTCATACAATGTCCGGATGTACATCTCCGCTGTCTCTCCTGGCTGCTGGCTACGCTGATAGAAGCACGCCCTCTCATGTATGATGTTACGGCGGGGAATAAAGTAGTCGTCGAACTTTTTCAGTACGATATCATAGTCCACTTTATCACCCTCCGCCGCGAAGTCAAACGAGCTGAATATCTTTTCAGCCTCGCTTCCCATTGCATAAATCAGCGAACTCACTTGAATCTCCCCGTCGTCTTTATCCAGCTTTGTCGCGAGCCTGAAGCGCGAAAACCGTTGTTTCCACTCTGGCCATTCGACGGGGCAGTCAAACTTGAATTCACTCGGCGGATTAAACTTCGGCATGACCGCTCGTGTTCCGATACACAGACTATTCTGACACCATGTAATGTCCGTAGACGCCTTGTCTTACTGACATAAGAATAATTCAAGAACAAGCCGACTTCGTAGGTTCTTAACTGTGTAGCTTTTACTAGCGTTCATCCGACATACAACCTTCATCACATGCGCTTCTTACTTCCTGTATACGTCACACGCACTGCACGTACATCCGTGAGTAGGTCAAGTTAAACACGTGACCTTTCATTCATTACAATATCAACCTAACATGTTTATGAGACAGAACAGCATCCACAGCCAAGATTCAAAGCCTATTGACAAAAATTGGCCTACCCCACTTTGTAAAGCAACAGTCAAAAGATGACTAGCAAAATTTAGTGTTAATGGAAGATTAGCCATTTCCAAACCACTTCTGCGACCTCAAAACAAGTCGAAATACATAGTTAGCATGGGTCACTGAAATTTCACCATTGAAGACTGGAAGAAAATCTTGCTTATGGATCAATCAAACTTTGATATTTTGGGTTGTAATCGAAGGGCTGTTGTGGTTACACTGCCCCGAGCTGCCTCCCCGGCACGTTCAAGCCACTCCCCCAGCTCGGACGTGCCGGAAACATCCGAGCGCTCGGCTCGCGCTCTGAGGAGACGAGCGCTGCACTGCACCAGGTGTTTGCCATCATCCATCAGGCACACCTGTGGCAATCAGGCAGCCTTCTACAAGAAGCCTCCCCGAACACCACTCCGGGCTTCGACGTACTGAACCCTGCGGTAAAGTTCTGACAAGCCCTCCAGCGTTCCTTGCATTCTGTTTATTCCCCAGTGTCTTATCTTCGTGTCTCTGTTTCCTCCCAAGACTCTCCCTCCGCGATTTCCACGGCTCCCCTCGTCCCCAGCGACCTTCACGTTTCTCCCCGGACCTCTCCTGCGATCTCCCCCCTTGTCCCTCTATCTGGACCCGTCCTTTCGGACTCGACTTCCCGGATCTCGGACCTGGACTTTCTCGGACAACCCCTCTTGGATCACGGACTGGACTTTCTCGCCAGGTGCACGCACATTTTTTCAACACCTCCTGGTCATTTACATACCGCACCACACATTGGCTAAAAACACTCACACATAGTTATTCACGCAAACCACGGGACACCACACAGTTTATTCACACATCCCACTAACAGAACGCCTTTTTTCACCATACATTTCCCTCCCACAATAAAACCTCCCTTTGCCGCTTTGGAAGTTATCTCGTGTCTGTCTGTCTTGGGTTTTCGCCACACGGGTCAGGTTCTGGTGCGCGAGCATAACAAAGGCTTTGACAAAGAGATGGCCACATGGTTACTGCAACAATGCATAAATCCTCCAGTCAAATATGGTGGCGACATTAAGATTCAGGGCTGTTTCACCTATTTCAGAGTTGGTGACTTGCACAGGATCAACCTCAGTCTAACTGGTGTTCCCAACACAGAATATTAACCCGTGTGGGTTGGTTTGTTTTGAATGTGCACATTCAAATGTGATTGGTGCTGAATGAGGTGGCGGTCAGCTGTTGGTTGTTCCTGAATAGTATATAAGGCAGAATCGCCACCAGGGCGTTCTCTTGGTACTCCGCTCTACTCGGCATAGCTAGGTTGTTACAGCGTAATAATACATATACTACGTTACTGTCATAAGTCTGCCGTGTGCACTTTCCAGTTATCTACTTAAACAGTTTAGAACAGTATTACTGTTTCATACACGACAGTTTGGCGACGAGGATGGGATGTTTAAGTTGGAAGTCACAGAGTTAGCATGTCAAGCAGCTCCAGCGAGGCAGAAGTAAACGACGAACAACCAGGGAGACATTCGGTGAGTGAAAGGACCGTCGAACAGAAGATGGCATTCGGTAAGCCAGAAGATTTCCACTTCGAGGAAAGTGAGGAAAGTTTTGATAGTTATCGCCAGCGGTTAGAGCAGTACTTCGCAGCAAATGGATTGGACACTCGAGATGAGAAAACCAAAGCGGTATTTCTTACGGTGGTAGGAAAAAGGGCACATAGCTTGCTGATGGATTTGTGTGCACCAGATAAGCCATCGGGTAAAACATATGAAGTACTGGTGGGAATGCTAGAAAAGCACTACATCCCGAAAACCAACTTTATTGCCGAGAGATGCAAGTTTCACGGAAGAAACCAAAAGGAAAACGAAACAATATGAGTACATTGCAAGTTTGAGAAAGTTGGCAGCCACATGCAAATTTGGAACATTTTTAGAGGAAGCACTGCGTGATAGGTTTGTCTGTGGAGTTAAGAGCAGTGAGCTAAGAGATCGGTTACTCAATGCTGCTCACACAAAAGACTTAACGTTACAGCTCGCAGTTGAAATGGCGCTTTCTTTTGAGGTAACAAAAGGCAACAGTGCCTAACAGTTTGCACAGAAAGGCTATAAAGCTAATGTGGTAGAAAAGAAGGCTAACCTAAAGCATAGAGAAGCTACGTAAAGTCTACAGCTAATGGAAAGCCCTGCTATCGCTGCAATGGAAAAGGCCACAGACCGGATGAATGCAGGTTCAAGGACGCAGAGTGTCACCAGTGCAAGAAAAAGGGACACATCGCAAAAGCATGCCGCTCACCTAAAGAAGGAAGCTATGGCAAGGCATCGAAAGGGACCAGGCATTTGGAATGTTGCCACGCTCTCAAGCACGGGACATGTACAAATTCCAGCGCTATCAAGCAGCAGCGAAGGCTTGGTTGCAACGCTCCCCAGCACGTGGACCAGAGCAACGCTCACAGTCTTCGGGCAGATGGAGATCCTATCCAGCCTCAGCTCTGTAGTGCCAGAGACGACTGCTGTGTGCCGACAAGGTGCATGGTGGATGCTGTACACAACATTGACACTGGTCAGACATTGGACAGTGGAGGGGCCGAACTTTTTGCAATGGACATGGGTAAAGGTGACATTGTGAAACCCTACTATGTGTATGTCAGTGTAAATGGTACAAGGGTGAAAATGGAGGTAGACACTGGCGCAGCCGTGTCAGTGATATCTGAAACTCTACTTAAACGCAGGTTTAAAGATGTGAAACTTAGTCCGGCAAATTGTGTGCTGAAAACCTACAGTGAGGAATCATTGCCGTTGATAGGAAAATTCGCAGCAAAGGTGAAATGCAAGGAACGCTCAGAAAACCTAGAACTACTAGTCGTGAAAGGAAGAGGTCCTGCATTAATGGGCAGAGACTGGATAAGTCAATTAAAGCTAGACTGGTCAAGAGTCAACAGAGTGGCTCATGATACAGTGGATGATGTGTGTGCCAGACATGCATCAGTGTTCAAACCTGAGTTAGGCAAGTTAAAAGGTATTGAAGCCAGACTACATGTAGTTCCAGATGCAGTGCCCAAGTTCTGTAAGCCTAGAAACGTGCCTTATGCATTAAGAGAAGCCGTAGAGAGAGAACTGGCAAAATTGGAAGCTGAAGGTGTCATCTCACCCATTAATTACAGTGAGTGGGCAGCTCCAATAGTTTGTGTGCCTAAAAAGGGTGATAGTGTGAGAATATGTGGAGACTACAAGGTCACCATCAATCCATGGTTGAATGTGGAACAGTATCCACTACCCAAAAGCCAAGATTTATTTGCTAAACTAGCAGGAGGTCAGCAGTTTACCAAATTAGACTTGTCGCAGGCTTATCAGCAAGTTCTGTTAGAGGACAATTCAAGACATTACCTAACTATCAACACACACAGAGGGTTGTATCACTACAATAGGTTACCCTACGGTGTTGCTAGCGCCCCTGCTATTTTTCAAAAGATTATGGATCAGGTTCTTCAGGGCATGGAAGGGGTCATCTGTTATTTACATGACATCTTAATTACTGGAAAAGATACAGAAAGGTACCTGACTAACTTGGAAGAGGTGCTTAGTAGACTTGAAACTTACAATATCAGGGTTAAAAGAGAGAAGTGTGCATTCATGCAGAACAGCGTTTCATACTTAGGGCATGTCATTGATGCCATGGGCATACATCCAATGAAGGAAAAGACAGATGCTATTCAGAGGGCTCCAGTTACGAAAAATGTAACTGAACTCAGGTCATTCTTAGCTCTGTTAAACTACTATGGGAAGTTTATCCCTAATCTATCTACTCTGATTCATCCAATGACAGCATTGCTGCATAAAGATACAACCTGGGAATGGTCAGAGAAATGTCAAAGTGCATTTGATAGTGCAAAGAAGTCTCTTCAGTCAGATAAATTGTTAGTACATTTTGATGCAGAGTTACATATCATACTAGCATGTGATGCTTCTCCTTATGGAGTTGGTGCTGTAATCAGCCACAAAATGAAAGATGGAAGTGAGAGACCTATCGCATTTGCATCCAGAATGTTAACTAAAACAGAACAGAATTACTCTCAACTGGAAAAAGAGGCACTGGGTCTTGTTTTTGGAGTTATGAAATTCCATGAGTATCTTTGTGGAAGGAAATTCTTGTTATTGACAGACCACAAGCCACTGTTGAAAATTCTGGGGCCTAAAACAGGTGTGCCAACACTGGCCGCCACTAGATTACAAAGGTGGGCTCTAATTTTGGCAGCGTATACATAAGAAATCCAGTACAAGAAGTCAGAGCAGCATAGCAATGCTGATGCTTTGTCAAGATTACCTGTGAAGCCTGATGTAGATGTGGTGTCAAACCCAATTTACAGAGTGTCTTACCTGGAAGGCTTACCTCTTACTGCTAGAGAAATAGCCAAAGAAACAGACAGAGATCCTGTGTTAAGAGTGGTTAAACAGTTGGTGTTAACTGGATGGCCTAAACATGTACAGGATGAGTCACTGAAGCCTTATTTTCAGAGAAAATTAGAGCTTAGCATTGAGGATGATTGTTTATTATGGGGTTACCGTGTGGTAGTGCCTGATAAACTAAGAGACAGGCTATTGTCGGAATTACATGAGCACCACTGGGGAATAGTTAAAATGAAGTCCCTCGCCAGAAGTTTATTCTGGTGGCCTACATTAGATGACAGTATTGAACGTGAAGTGAATCAGTGTACTATTTGTCAGCAGCAGCGTAGTATGCCTGCTACCGCACCGATGCATACATGGAAATGGTCTTCGAGTCCATTGGAAAGAGTACATCTTGATTTTGCTGAGGACCACAAGCAGATGTTTTTAGTAGTGATGGATGCCTATGCTAGATGGCCAGAGATAGTTCCCATGACCACTACTACTTCATCTAAGACAATTGAAGCAATGAGAAATTTATTTGCAGCTTATGGGTTGCCTAAAGAGGTTGTAACTGATAACGGACCTCAGTTCGTATCGCAAGAGTTTGAGTAATTTTTGACTAAAAATGGAGTAAAACACATCAAGTCACCTGCATACCATCCTGCAAGTAATGGTTTAGCTGAAAGATTGGTCCAAAATCTTAAGAAAACCCTTGCAAAGAATAGAGCCATTGGTGGTATGACGCTTGAGCATGGTGTAGCAAATTTTCTGATTGGGTACAGAAACACACCCCATACTAAGACAGGAAAGACCCCAGCTGAGCTATTTCTGAGAAGACAGGTGCGAACCAGGTTGTGTCTTACCAAACCAAAGTTCTCTCAGAGAATGCAGACCGAGTCTGAACCAAATCTTCCCTGTGTTAGGTCTTTTAAGGTTGGTCAACACGTGTTGGTAAAAAATTACAGGGGAGGGGAGAAATGGTTGAATGGAGTTATAAGTGAAGTGTTGGGTCCTGTCACATACAGTGTTGAAGTAAATGGAAATTGTGTGAAAAGACATGTGAACCAGATGTTGGGTGTCAAAGGAAATCCAGATCAGACTCAAATGGACTCTTGTGATAGAGCTTCTTGGGAGATTGATGATTTCAATGCAGACACTGATGTGTCAGAACATCCTGAACCACAGGTTGTGGAAGAACGACCTGTAGAACCACCACCGCCAGTTGTGGAAAGGAACACGCGTCCTGTGAGAGACAGACGTCCTCCTGATAGACTGAACTTGTGACTGACATGCAGATTGGTTATTGAAAAAAAAAGAGAAAAGAAATCTGTCATGTAATGTATGGTTACTGTTGAAGACATACTGTACATGGTTATGAGCTTAAGAGCAAAAAGGATATGTTAGAATCCTAGAAAAAAAAGAAGTTTGAATTTACAGGGGAGGAGCTGTGGTGTTCCCAACACAGAATATTAACCAGTGTGGGTTGGTTGGTTTTGAATGTGCACATTCAAATGTGATTGATGCTGAATGAGGTGGCGGTCAGCTATTGGTTGTTCCTGAAGAGTATATAAGGCAGAATCGCCACCAGGGCGTTCTCTTGGTACTCTGCTCTACTCGGGATAGCTAAGTTGTTACAGCGTAATAATAAATATACTACGTTACTGTCATAAGTCTGCCGTGTGCACTTTCCAGTTATCTACTTAAACAGTTTAGAACAGTATTAGTGTTTCATACATGACACTAACAAAAGAACAAGAAGCACTCTACAGTCATGTCATCACTTCTGGTTTAAAGCTATGTGACAGAGGACTCCTCTTCCAGCAGGACAATGATCCAAAACACACATCAAATCTTTGCCAGAAGTCCAAGCATGAGCAAGGAGTGTAACTTAAATGGCCTTTTCCTCAACGGTCACCATTGAACATTTATGGGAACATTTAAAAAGGGAAAAAGGGGAAACATACTATAACATCACAGGGCAAACTCTGGAAACTCTCAGAGTGCAAGAATAATTTGGATTCTCAAATTCTGCACAAACGTGAAGAATTAGTGCCAGACAGAATACAAGCTTTAATTACAGTAAATGTTGAACACACGAAATACTGAACAGTTTTTGATTTTCTGTTAATATTAGCAAAACGTTTCAATTTGTGTTTGTAAAACATGGTGTAATCTTGTCTTGATGCATGCTCATGTAAGAAAATCAAAGAAGGTTGAATCAGTTCATCTGGATACAACGCTTATTGACAGATACATTTCGTCACTCAAGTAAGTCACATCTTCAGTCTTAACTGACTGCAGGCATCCCCACCCCTTATAAACATAAGAGTACATCGAAGAGTACATCTGTCGCCATCTTACAATGCTGTGACTGCAACTATTCCCCAACCCTCTGTGAATAGTACACATGGCCATTGAACCTCTAGTTAAAGGGCACACCCATATTTGATCATGAAACTGGTCGTTGGTTTTGGTCGTAAGGCACTGTATTGTACTCTTGTTTATAAGGGGTGCAGTCAGTTTAGACTGAAGATGTCATTTAACTGAATGATGAAACGTATCTGTCAATAAACATTGTATCCAGATGAACTGATTCAACCTTCGATGATGTAATCTTGCTTCGATATGTCAGCTGAGTAAAAACTACACAATGGTGATTGAAAACAAGCAGATCTTGGTAGTGGAATTTTGACCCCACTATTTATTTATTTATCTTTTTTATTATTATTATTTCCACATCCAGGGAATCTGCTTCAATTCAAACCATTTATATAAACAATCTTAGAGTTATATTTTTAATTTATAATCCATATAAAATGATTAGAAAATTACATCCTCTTGAGCACCTCAATAAAATATAGCATGGGCATCTCTCCGGCGTCCTGGGGAATAGAGGGTTAAGACCAAGTGCTGCAGTATCTGATATATTCTGGTTAGTTTCTGTTGGACAAATATAACAAGTCTACTGGTATTGTGAAGTGAATAAGAGGGTCTGATAGGGATTTTGTATGTCCATGGTCCTTCCCTAGAAAACAGTGCCATAAAGTTTTGCCACAGAATAAACTCAGTAAAAACTGTCTTTAAGCTGCAACCTCTGTGCATCCTCTAGAAATTGCTGAACAAAGCTCTATTCTTTCTAGGCCAAAGATGTTTGATTGATTTACTCTCTGGGTCTGTCCTCGAAAGAAGCTAATCTCTAATTTCCTGTAATTTTCCAATCAAATTGTCAAGATCACAGCAGGGGGTGGGCATGTTCAATCCAGGGAGAAGGGATTTGGAGAGAGATAGAGGTCAGGGAGACTTCCCAGGCAGATTGGAAGAGAACAAGAATAGAAAGCATAGAGGTGGCCGGTGTGACCGCGCTACACTTCATTACTTCAAACTAAGAGCTCCTCTGATTTGGAGAAAGGAACAACAAGAACGTACACACACAAACACACACAAACATACATGCACCATCTGTACCAAGTCCCTATTATTCAATGTAGCGGTCGACTGATGGCACTCGGTGCAGCGGAGTGGAAAAAAGACAAATGACACTTAAGGAAAGTGCAGAAAGTGGTAGAGTCTGAGCAAGAGACAGAGTGAGGACAAGGGGAGAAGAAAGGAGGCAAAGAGAGGAAAGGAAAGGGGAGGCAAGGGGAGCGGAGTGAAGAAGAGAGGAGAAAGGCAAAGAGAGGAGGAGAAAAGTTGAATGGAGTGGAAAAAAGGGGAGAGGAGAAAATAAGAGAAGAGCAGAGGGGAGCGGAAGAGAAATACAGAAAAGGGATGAAAGGAACAGAGAAATAGGGAATAAAGAGGAGGCAGATGACTACTTTTAAGCCTCACCCCGGGACCCATGGTCGTAAAGACTGGAGAGATGTATCGTGAGGTGTCAGACCCTGCGGCGATTATTATGTTTCCTGCCAAACCACTGTCTCCACCTCACCCCCGTCTCCCCATACACTCTTTTCAGAGGGCAGGAAAGCAAAAGAAAAGTTTTTTACTGTCAATGGGGAAGATCCTGAGATGAGAGTTGACACCGTGAGGGATTCACACAGAGAGCTGGCATTGATCTTGTGTTACACAGTGGGGTGTTAGTCATTATGAACAGAGGGGCGCTACTTCCAGTTAGCTAACATTGACGTTACACCATTGTTTAGTGATGTTGTTCAACAGCCAGCTGAAAAACAAGGGGAAGAGAAAGTTTTCGACTAATAATAAAGAAAAAAAGTGAAAATGCTCAAGGAGTTAATTGTGTGGTGTCACTCCCAAAATAAGGAAGGTCTTCTCTCAGAGATGATTAAAAGTTTAAATTTTGAAATATAGACTTTTTTTTCTTAAATTATTTTTATACCTTTATTAGACAGCGATAGTGGAGGCAGACAGGAAATGGGGAGCGAGAGGGGGGGGGGTATGACATGCAACAAAGGTCACCAGCTGGATTCAAACCAGGGAAGGTTGTGACCATGTGACCATGTGTGTGCTGTAACCATTTGGCTACAGAGGCCCCTTGAAACACACACTTGAACCTGTGTGCTGACTAGGTGTTTTTCTTCAAACGATTATTCGCCGCTTCTTTATCACTTCCTATCATAGACACTTGCATGGTATTATAATGTATATTATCACGTTCTCATTTTTTTATTTTTCTAATGAACTATTGATCCTCATCAGTACAATATAATGGCAAAGTGCTGATGGAAATCTTTCACTTAGCTTTTTCAAGACTGATACTGCTGATCTCCCTGTATTCTGTAACACAGATTAACTTGGATATTCTCTGACATGTTAATTACTCTCACTCTCTCTCTCTCTCTCTCTCTCTCTCTCTCTCTCTCTCTCTCTCTCTCTCTCTCTCTCTCTCTCTCTCTCTCTCTCTCTCTCTCTCTCTCTCTCTAGCAATGCTTGAGGAAATATAAACGCTGTTGCCACTGTTACTGTATGTAGTAGATCATTTCCAGGGCAACTGATACACAAATACACACACACATTCCCAGACATGTGCGTGTACCTGCATGCATGTGCATACCCGCTGACGAAGGCAAACAGACATACATAAACACACACACACACACACACACACATGCTCACATTAAGGGTGAATTACAGTGCTCTCTTGACCTTGGCAATGTTTGGAGCCCATCCAAGTGAGCGGCTGCCGGAGGTGTTGAAGCCTGAGTAGTCGAATAAAGTGAAGGACAGGCTACACTGTCAACACTCAAAGTGTTGCCTGTTTTATTCCTTCCATTCTAATCATTCCTCCACACATAAACTCTGATTAATTCAGTTATTTTCTACTGTATGGTACAGCTACAGCCCATATGAGACACATTGCAAGACTATTATGTGCTCCATTTTCACCTCGCGTCTCTTTCCTGTTTGTTTTTTAAGGTCTCAGGGTAACTTGTGGTAACTTTGTCAGAGTATGACTTTGCTCTCCCCTCCCGTTCTTTGCTTTGTTGCTCTTTGTCAGCATGTCAGAATAATGAGGACAGGAGAAAAGGCGACGTTCAGGCCACAGCAGGGACAGCCCGCTCACTGTCGTAATGAATATTCATCCCGGCATATGGCTCAGCGCGTCAGGACCTGCATTTACTTACAGGCACTAATTAGGACGCTCAATTTGAAAGGAAGTGGCTGCGGTTGGTGACGGAAAATTGACGAAAATGCCCAGTTTTCTTAAATCAGAATATGTAGAGAGAACGAGGGAGAGAGAAAGTAAGACTCCTGCTGAGAGTGGATTGTCAGGTGTGAACTGATCTGTGACAATAGACTGAGGGAGAAAACGTGTCATCATAATATGGAATGGATCGCTCCGCTTTGAGCAATGACTTGTCTCTAAATAAACCCAGATTGCACTTCTTTATGGTATTAAACATCACAGTGACCTCTTTGTCCTTGCGGAGTTGTGTTTGTCCTGCAAGTGAGCGCAGAGATCCTAGATACACCACATCCTGACTCTAAGGTTACCTCTTCAGCAGAGGCTACACTTTTGCATCCATTACTTCTCCCGCTATAAATATCTGGCAACCCACTAAGTGGCCATTTAGCGGTCTGTAGCTATCTATTTTCCTGTAGTCAAGATTCTATCCTGTTGCAATCCCTGACATTCTTCATCAAATGGACTGCTGCTGAGTTCAGACATATTTGAAACCGAACCAAGCCATGGAGTTATCCACAAATTGGCATGAAGGTTTCTGCAGCCAAAGATTGCAATTATCAAGTATTGGGCCAGAATTTCGCTTATCCACTCATAAGATTCCCAGGGATACAGATTTCTTCATACAACTCAGAGAGGAACAATGAGTTCACTTAATGTGTGTTTCCTTCTGTCTAACTGTATGTTGGTATGACTCTGGTTAATATGGCATTAATTCCCACTAGACCCAATTTACTACACAGATTAGAAATCATGTCAACCTATCTAGAACATTATCTATGTCTTACAGATACAATCACTGATTCCTTTCACATCCAAAATATTGGGTATGTTTGCTCATGTTCTTTAGCTAGCCTGTGCATGTTTATATGGTACCTCTGGTATTTCACATAACTGTTAACAGACATTATGAATTATAGAACCACCTTAACAACCTCAAGAAAACCTATAAAATGCCAGTCTAGCTATAATTCACTTGTGTAAAAATGTAGTGAAAACTTTTCTGAGCCAAAACAATGTCTTCTTTTCCTGTAGAACTTGAGTTTAGCTGTAAGATAAAGATCAACAGTGATATGTATGCCTTTTTTCTGCATCCAACTGCATAGACCTGCTGTTTTGTATTTTCTGTTGTAAAATTTGTTAAACGAGAAGGATAAAACAGCTGGGACAAATTGTGTAAAGGAGGGCGGTACAGTGAGAGATTTCCCAAAGTAAACCATTTGATTAAGGCATTTGATTCCTCCTGGAGTTTGTTATGTTGAGGTGATCAACATGAAAGTGAAAGAAATGAAAATGAAAGCCACTTTATTTTTTTCATTGTAGGTTACAATGAAATTTGTTCTCTGGATTTAACCCATCTTATTGTAAAGGAGCAGTGGGCAGCTGCAGTGTAGCGCCCGGGGACCAACTCCAGTTCTTCTTTCCATTGCCTTGGTCAGGGACACCAGACAGGAGTATTAACCCTAACATGCATGTCTTTTTGATGGTGGGAGGAAGCTGGATTACCTGGAGGAAACCCATGCAGACACGGGGGAGAACATGCAAACTCCAAACAGAAAGGACCTGGGATGGCCTGGGGTTCGAACCCAGGACCTTCTTGCTTTGAGGCAACAATGCTCACCACTAGGCCACAGTGCCGTGCACATGTACATACTTCTTCTTCTTTTTCTTTCACCTTATTCCCTGTTTCTCAGGGGTCGCCACAGTGTATTGTACAGTTTCCATCTGTACCCTGTGAGGGCACAGCACCAGTGGCGGCCATTGTTAACCCGGGCCTCAGCCAATCCCGTATAGAGCCTCAATTGATCCAGTATGGTCTTGTCAAGCCGCATAATGATTTGGCAAAATTTTATGTTGGATGCCCTTCCTGACATAACCACTAACCCTGTGGACAGGGGCACAGGTAAAGTGCTGCATGCCATCCCAGTATTCATGGACTTGCGCCCATGCCTGTCACTATGAATGTACATGTACATACATATGGGGAATTAATGGATTCACCTATCATCAAATTGATTTAGGATTCAAAACTATGAGCCTCTCAGTTGGAGAGCTGTGGGGGTGGGTTGGGGGGGCTGCTGCATTAGGCTATGGTCACACATGCGTGAAATTAACATTGGTGAATAGTCGCCTCCTGTTCACTTCCATTCTGTGAGCGAAGGCGCAAATAAAACATTCCCTTCCAGTGGCGAAAGAAATTTGCTTCTTCGCTTCACCTGGAGTTCAACTTAGGTGAACTTTGACCGGCGAATCTGCAGCCTAAAACCAATAGCAGAGAAGTGCGGGTGGTTGACCAACTTGGCTGTAATGGGGCAGCATCCATGAGCTATTTTTAGCCCTTCCCGAGTGGAAGCGGAAGCTTCGCAGCAAACGGAAGTCAGACATCGGATGCACTAGACTACATTAGAAATAAGCAGTTTGTTGTAATTTTCTTCGTTTTTGCGTGATTTTTTGTTGTTTTCACCTATTTTTTGTAGTGTGCCATGGTGTACATAAAACATTGCTGCTATGGGAAATGCAATAGTGACTCCAGATACGCGGATAGCCCGCATATGATGGGTGTACGGTTCCTTAATTTTCTGAAAAATAAGCAGCAGCTGAAGTGTTTACATTGGATCAGAGCTTCCGGCCGTCCACACGAGCAATTCAGCGTTAACAAAGTCCATAAAATGACGTCCATCTGTACCAAGCATTTTGTTGGAGGAGAAGGACAGACGGATGTCAGTCTAAACAAAAAGCTTCACTAAGAAACTTAGCCAGAAAATTTGTGTGCAAGACCTACGTGCATCAAATCACATGTATTATGGAAGTCAAACATAATCTAAACCAATATACAGTGTATTCCTTAATGTCTGGTACAAAGGAGAATTTTTTCTTCATTTGGCTATATACTACAAAAGTTCAGATTTTAAATCAAACAATTTCATATGTGGTTAAAGTACAACTTTTCAGCTTTTACTAGAGGATGTTTGTATAAATATCGACTTCACATCCATGGATGAATTACATGGAATCTATTTAATTTTTTGATTTACTAATTATTTTACATGTTTTCATTTTTATCTTGTCATCATTCTCTATCTCTGTATCCATATTTCAGGGTGTGGGAGTCATGCTAAAAATCCTATCTCTATGTGGGAAGGTATAGTGGTGTGTGTGTACAGTGAATGATAAATGTAAGATGCATATCTTATTGTGGCACTGGGTGTGAGTTGTTATGTTTGTCTCTCTTGTTATACTGTAAACATGGAAAATGAATAAACAGAATTTTCAAAAATAAATAAACATCGGATTCACCATTTCGAAACTAACACTTTTTTTTAATATAGTCCCAGTATTTCAGACCACTTAAATTATTGGGACAAGTTAACATTATAAAATAAAATAAAATAAAATATTAAAACGTTAAAAAAAAGCTAATAAAACGAGTCCACTAATTTAACTGTAATCAAGTGTTCATAAAACCATGAGCGAGGGGGGGGGTGCAATCGGTACTTTGTCCCGGTGCTCCCTGGCCAGTCCACTACTGACAGGGTCATTAATAGAAGCTAAACGCTGAAAAGCTGTACTTTAACCTCATATGAAATTGTTTGATTTCAAAACCCTTATGTATTAGCCTACATAGCCAAATGAAGAGAACATGGGAAATCTTATGCTGTGTGACAGCTGACCCCCCCCCCCGCCCCAACTAACTTGTCAATCAACTCCTGTTTTGTTTCCTGTCCTCGGTCCACGACACTGCAACCATCTTTTTAGTTGCAGGTTACTGTGCACCTCATTCTCCGATGTAAACTTTGCACCGGGAACATCATTCGGGGTTAAAATTGTCGGATTTATGGCAGCATATACATGAGTTCGTGTTGTAAACACAGCCATGCTGTACTGTATAACGTGCTCCGCACGTCTGACTTCCTGTGACGCGTCAGTAGCGACAACGATGTTTTGACATCACTCGGACGCTGCCTCATTGGCTGTAGTTTTCTTAGGGAGCCAGGATGTAGGAGACTTTTATTGTTGACGTGTCTAAACAGCCGGCATTGTACGACATTGCTCATGAAAACTACAAACTGTCCCACACGAGAGATGCTGCCAGGCTGGAAGTGAGTCGGGAGACAGCTATTGGACGTAAATAAATGGAAAACGTATTAAGAACATCAATTCATATTTCGCGGTATAGGGGAATTGTCAGTCTACGTCACTCAACGTCACGCGGGTTCTACTGCGCATGTCGGCTGCAGCAAGGAAGCTGCCGGCATCATTATGTCGTGTTGTGCAATCGGTTGTCATAATCGTTTTGACAAACAAAACGCTCAAGTTTTACCGAATTCCGTCAAGTCGAACCCCTTTTAAGGCTAACCGGAGACGTCTTTGGTTGCAAGCAATCAGAAGAAGCGATTGGAGCGAGGAACTAATTAAAAATGCCTGCATTTGCAGTGATCACTTCATAACAAGTAAGTTAACGTTAGGCCTCAGCTAAAAGGCTAATCAGCCATAACGTTACATCGCTCGTTTGAACTTAGAACAAAAAACATTAAACAATGTAATTATTGAGTCATATGCATATATAACTAACAATGTTTGCAAGCAACAGAGTAATTTGTTCAAGTTTGAGTTGAACTAGCTTAGAAGCTTACATACTTTGGTTCAATTTTGCTAAAGTTGTGTTGCTAGTAACTGTTAACATAGTAATGGTAGGCCAATGACCTGTTTTGTTGTGTTAGCATTACTGTAAGTCATTGGAATACACTTTATTTGTACAGGAGAGGCATCTGAGGACTTCGACAGTCCTGAGTTTATCCCGTCTGTCTTCTCCTACTCAACCCAGTCAAGCAAAGGCGATGCAAAACATGAGAGGTAAATATGGTCACTTCCTTGTGATTTGTTGTTCACTATGATCACCCAGCATGACTCCACATAGCATGACTCGAAGTGCAGAGAAGAAATGGTGAGTAATTTAATGTAGCTATATTTTTGTCAGGATTATCTATTAGGCCAGATAGTTTCTTTTATGTCTACATTATCTCATGAAGCCCTTTGAGGCATGCTATGTGATTTCCACTTACTTGAATTGAGGATGTGATAAACCTGTGGTCAACTGAGTAAATTAACTGTTCTGTACTAACTACTTGCTCTCTTCTGTGTGTTTTAGATATGAGAGAAAAAGAAGAAGAGATGAAACCCCCCACAGACGGCCAGACAATGGACATCAGTCCATAGAAGTTGTTGATGAGGCTGCATCGTAATCCACACGTGCTTCCCTCTCCCCAAATGATTGCAGAATGGAGCCTGGTGCTGGTCCCTTTCACTGGTAAGAACTTCTAACATCTTAACTATTGTACAGTAGGACAGTCACTACCCGGATTAATCAGGTTGTCCTGTTTATATATTTGTTGTGAAAAAAAATTGGCCATGATTCTGTTTATAACTTGTACACCAATGTTCTTCCTTCATATTTTTCTGTAGCCCTTGGTTCTGCAGTCCGTCTCCCTAGCTCTGTATTTTTGCCTCCTCCCTGGCCCCCTCTGCATTGTGCTTTTTTGATTGGTGTGGTTGGAGTCAGGAGAAAACGGACAGGAGTCAGCGTTCTTTGATCCGAGCAGTGCAGAATTTATTTTCTCTTGGCTGTCTTTCATCACCTTTAACATATCAAAAACGTTGTCTCTAATTTCAACTTATTTTTAAATTAACAGTAGGCCTGGTGCCACACAGAACAAGCAGCTAGCTAGCATTTACGGGTTAGCTCTCAGTAGTTCGCTAGCCACATGGGCATCAAACGTCATAAAACAAAACAATTTTCACAAAATAACAACCTAAAACATAAAACGATATCTCTGGCACACATATTTACATATAAAACTGCATGGATGACCATTTAAACATAGGGTTGCAGATGGATTTAACAGAGCACCCCGTTTCAACATCTTACCTTTAACATATCAAAAACGGTGTGACCTAAAATGGCCCCCACGACCAACGACGGCAGCCCAAACAGCTATTCAACCAGGCATATCAACAAACTGAGCGCCCCCCAGTGGCTATTCTCAGATTACCTTGTAAATTGAACCAGGAATGAGATGTCACAAAAATAAAACATTACAGTATAAATTATGTGTCACCTTCACCATCTTACATGTCCATGAAACTACAATAACATGTACAAGTGAGTCAATTAAGTGAAAACATTTATCTTTCTCTGAACTTCAGTGTAAATTTTCCCATTGCAAAACCAACAACTGCTCATGTGTGACTGGCAACCATTCAAATTAACTACAAACCAGCAAACTGATTCCGGTGTGTGTCACTTCCTGCACTGCCCATATTGAGCACGACAAGATACGAATTTCACCTCGACAGGCGATGGTCATTCGCCTGCATTCATGCATGTGTGATCGTAGTGTAATCCAATATGAACAACAACAAAAAATACGTGATCTTTCAAAGGATCCATATAAATCCACTGATTAAATGAATGGTTGTGTTCCAATTAACAGGGCATCACACTGCTCAGCCTCCCTGGGAAAGTCAACTCTAGGGTGCTGGAAAGGAGGCTCCAACCGATTATCGAACCTCAGATCCAGGAGGAACAATGTGGATTCCGTCCTGGCCATGGAACAATGGACCAACTCTTTACCCTTGCGGCAGTGCTGAGGGAGATATGGAAATTTGACCAGCTAGTCTACATGTGTTTTGTGGTCTTGGAGAAGGCTTATGACCATGTACCCAGGGGCACTCTGTGGGGGGTACTGCGGGAGTATGGGGTACCGAGGCTGTTGCTACAAGCCATCCAGTCTTTGTATAACCAAAGTGAGAGCTGTGTCCACATTCTCAGCACAAAGACAAACATGTTTTCGGTAGGCGTTGAACTCTTCCAAGGTTGTCCCTTGTCTCCAATTCTGTTTGTGATATTCATGGACGGGATCTCAAGGCATAGCCAAGGTGAGGGGTGTGTCTGTTTTGAGAACCTCAGAATTGCATCTCTGCTCTTTGCAGATGATGTAGTTTTGTTGGCTTCATCAGAACGCGACCTCCAGCGCGCACTGGGGTGTTTTACAGCTTAGTGTGAAATGGCCAGGATGAGAGTCAGCACCTCCAAATCTGAGGCCATGGTTCTCTTCTGGAAAATTGTGGATTGCTCCCTTCAGGTTGGGGATGAGTTGTTGCCTCAAGTGAAGGAGTTCACGTAAATTGGGATCTTGTTCACGAGTGAGGGTGGGATGGAGCGGGACATTGACAGGCAGATTGGTGCAGCATCAGCAGTAATGTGTACGTTGTACCGGACTGTTGCAGTGAAGAGGAAGCTGAGCCCGGAGGCAAAGCTCTCAATTTACAAGTCGATCTTCATTCCAACCCTCACCTATGGTCATGAGCTTTGGGTAGTACTAGTGACCGAAAGGGTGAGGTCGCAGATACAAGAGGCTAAAATGAGTTTCCTTCATAGGGTGTCTGGGCTCAGCCTTAGAGATAGGGTGAGGAGCTCGGACATACGGTGGGAGCTCGGAGTAGAGCCACTGCTCCTTCACATTGAAAGGAGCCAGTTGAGGTGGTTCGGGCATCTGATTAGGTTGCCTCCTGGGCACCTTCCTTTGGAGGTTTTTCGGGCATGTCCAACTGGGAGGAGACCCCGGGGTAGACCCAGAACTCGCTAGAGGGACTACATGTCCAATCTGGCCTGGGAACGCCTTTGGATCCCCTAGGAGGAGCTGGGGGGTGTTGCTGGGGAGAGGGACGTCTGGAGTGCCCTACTTAGCTTGCTGCCACCTCAACCCGACCCCAGAGAAGTGGCTGATGATGAGATGAGAGGAACAATATATGAGCGCGGGTGCACAAGTGTTCAAACAAACTGTCAAAGACAGGCACACATGCGTTTAAGCTCACACAAAAAGAAGTGCTGCTCGGTATACCTCTCTTCCACGGTTCCCATGGGGTCTTAAAAAGTCGTAAATTTGATAATCAGAATTTTAGGCCTTAAAAAGTCTAAAATTCGATCTAAAATGTGTCTTTTGGTCTAAAATGTGATTTTGATAGGTCTTAAAAATATAACTTCTCTGACAGGTTAAATGTGTTTGAGGGAAATGTCCGGGCTGTAACGTAAGCACTACAGTAATCGTTCTGCTCCAATAATCTGTATTGAAAGAAAACAACATGGAACCAATGGTCATTACTTTGCAGCTCCCCGGTCAATTTATTGGAGAACACCGAACTAGTGTTTTGTGTTTGCATCCTGTAGCGTGTGTTGGATGCTGTCAGTCCAAGCCAAGAGATAAATGAATGCTAAAGTCTTTAACTTCTGACTGTTACTTTTCTAACGTCATGGGGAAGTGCAAATTCAACGACCAGTGGTTGGAGAAAAACATGTTTAGTGCTTAGTTGAAGCCAGTGGAGGGGGATGTTTTTGAAACCTGCTGCATCTTGTGCAAGAAAACTATTAAACTCGAGACACTGGGGGTAAAGGCTTTAGAATCGCACGGTCACTCAGAAAAAAACAACACCCACTGAAAAGCCAACAACAAATGCCTACCATCTGTTCGGTGTTCATCACTGCTACAGGAGCATCAAGTGCAGTAGCTCCCGCAACAACATCAGGGATAGTCGACCTGTGGACGACGTTTGGGTCTACACCAGCCCTAAAAGCGGAGGTGCTCTGGATGCTAAATACTGTAGCTAAACTCCATTCCTACAGCACCACCGAGGGCATAGGTGAGCTTTTTAGAAGTATGTTCCCGGGTTCAGAAATAGTGAAAACATTCGTTTGCAGTGGTGATAAAACTGCCTACATCACGAAATTTGGTTTAGCAGAATACATCAAGAAAGACCTCGTCTCTAAAGTAAACAATGGTCCATTCGTCTTCATGTTTGATGAAAGTTTGAACCAGACGACCAAAACCAAGCAGCTGGATCTCCATGTACATTTCTGGGAGGAGGGGAAGTTCAGTCGAGGTACCTGGGGTCGCAGTTTATGGGACATGCAAAAGCACAGGACTCGTTGGAACATGTCAAAGTAAGTAATCAGTTATTGACCATTACATTTTTATATGTATTTAACATATTTAGTTTTTGGTGTTTAGTTATACATTCGATTTCAGCAATACTATGACTAACACACACACACAAACACACACACACACACACACACACACACACACACACACACACACACACACACACACACACACACACACACACACACACACACAATACACATACACTCAGTATTCTATGAAATGTGCAGCTGTGTATAGACCAGTGTATGACTGGCAGATGTAAACGCACACTAACTGTCCCCAAACTCCATTCATACCCCCACACAAGCTGTGCTCTGTAGGAGGTGCCTGTACTGTAGTTGTTTTTTTAATGCATGTTCATTGAAAGAACTGTTCTGATGGAACATGATGTTGTTCTCGTTGAATGTTAATACATTTACTTTGTAAGTAATTCTGGGGCTTTTTTATTTTTTCATAGTAATTTTCCTTCATTCTTTTTTGCTGTGAAATAGGTCTTAAATTTTATTCAAAGTGGTCTTAAAAGGGTCTTAAAAAGTCTTAAATTTAACCTGTTGAAACCTGCAGGAACCCTGTCTTCTACCTCCCCTGTTTGTTGTAATTGATTGTTTACTGTGTGGATTCTCAGGTAGAATTATGGTGTGTATTATAACTCAGAGCCATTAAATGACCTGCAGTTCTTGAGATGACCCCGTGGACAACTTGCCAACCAGACTTTATAAGGCAGTGTTATCGCAAAAGTCGAGTGTTTGGGCCTAAAAGAGCCTTGCTGCCTCTGTTTACCCATGGAATGCAACTCTGACATTGTTTACCAAGAACTGCGACAGAGTAGTGTACAAAGCTGCTTATAGCTCACCAATGTTGATAGAGAATGGCGTGTTTAATTGCAGAGAAGAACAGACTACAAGAAACTATGTAAGGGATAACCTCCAACCTCCCTCTCTGCACACACACACACAGTAACTTTTTTTGTTCTTTCTTCTAGTCTCTTGATGTAATTTTGTGTCGCCCACAACCTCTGATGCCGTCTTTCTCTCCTCCCCTGTCTTTCTATCATTCCCAGCATATCTCCCTCTCCTGTTTCCATGCGCTACATTTCTCCTTCTAGCTAGAGTTGGTGTTGTTGACAGAATCAGGATGTTTTCTCCCAGAGGGGTGCAGGAGTGTCAAGCTGGGACACAAATAAGGAGGGATGCAGGGCTCACATCGACTTGTAACCCCGCACACACACACACACACACACACACACACACATGCACACGCACACGCACACACACACACACACTCTCTAACAGTGTCCCATATGCTCATCACTATTCATCACCAGCCATCTGAATCGCTTCAAGATGAGGAGAAATAGAGGGAAACAGGGAAAGAGACAGACGGGCAGGCAGGAAAACAGACAGACAGGTAAACAAGCAGTTAGGAACATACTAACAAATAGCATGACAGACAGACAGACTGGCAGGCAAGCAGACAGGGAGAGAGAAAAAAACAGCAGGACAGAGAATGATGGACAGATCCACAGACAGGCAGGCAGATAGAGCCACCGACGTGCAGATGGACAGACTGAGTGATGGACAGCAAGACAAATAGAAAAGAAAAAGGATAGGAAAGAGAGTCTGTCCTTATCACTGTAATACTCATTGCATTACTTTGACATGAGTGGGCCTCACAACACTTTGGACCACAGCGATGTTTATCTTGAAATGTAGAAATACAATTTCAAGTTTAAAATGAGAATCCAGCCATAATTCAACAGCCGGGGCTGGATTTGAACCCAGGACTTTGTGAGTAGACCTGAGCAGAAGCAGTGCTCCTTTATTTAGCTCATCTCTGATCAGTGAGTAAATGAATTAACCTGAGCAGCTGTGATGCAGCACAAAGGCCTGCCTCCTCTTTCCCTCGTCCTCTTTTTAACTATGTAGACAGAAAGAGCTGGAGGAACATACATTTTAAGAAGACAGCCCTCGCTGTCTGATTCAGTGTGTGTGTTTGAGCTTAAACAAAGGACAACAGTTCATTCCTGTAGGTGTTGACAAATGTGTTTATTTCTCATGCATGAGAATAAAAGGCTGAGAGGGAAAAAAAGAGCAGAGGAATTTATCTCTGAACTTGTGAGCTGTTTCGGGATATATTAAAACAAAGAAGAACATAATGAAAGTTTGCCCTGAGTTAACCCCCCCCATGCTTACCCCTTTCTCCCTCCCTTTTGCTTTTCGATCCCCCCACTCTTCTTTTTGGCTCTGCGTAACTCCTCTTTCATCTGCCATTGATATTGTTTCCTTTTATGACGCTCTTCAATAGGAGTTCATCAGTGGAGTGAGTGTGTGTGTGCGAATGTGTATACAGTATGTAAACATCTGCGTGCCAAACCATGTGGAACATTCAGCTTATAGATGCAAACAGGATACATCTGCAAGGTATTAGATATTAATAAATGGACCAAGCCCACATACACACCAGCACAGAGAAGGCAATCAAGCAAAACAAAATGGATATTCCATCCTTAACTCCACCATTTAGCAACAGCCAAATATAGACCACATGGTCCACACGAGATGAACTCACTCACTCACTCACTCTCTCTCTCTCTCTCTCTCTCTCTCTCTCTCTCTCTCTCTCTCTCTGTCTCTGTCTCTCTCCCCCTCTCCCTCTCCCTCTCCCTCTCTCTCTCTCTCACCATGTCTTCCCTCTCTCTCTCTCGCCATGTCTTCCCCTACCAGTCTCTCTCGTCCCCTATCTTTTTTATTTCTGCTGGGGATGATGGGAGATAACGATGTGTCACCATGCTGTGCTACTGGAGAGGAAGGCGAAGATGGAGCAAAGTTTAAGTTGAGGAGAGGAGAGGAAAGAGGAAATAGAGTGAGAGATAGAGGGACAGGTGAGGTTTGAACAGCAGTGAGAGGAATTGTTTGACAGATGGACATGCAGACAGACGTGAAGGGAGAGAGGGTTATTTTTTTCTGCCAAGAAGAGACTCTTGACTTATATCTGTTTATTCTGTCCTACGTGTTTGTGTCCATGTATAAACAGGCCGACAGATAGCCAACATGAAGAATCCCAAAGAAATACAGAGTCCCGGTCCAAGTTGAGGAACTTTACTGAAGAACTTTGAGAATTCAACCTTTTTTGTAAAGCTGTATAGGGGGGCAATACAGGGGGGTCCTGTGAGCCATGTAGTGTTTGTTAGCTCGGCGGCAGGTACCGATTGGGTAGCATGATCCGCTGGGTTTTGAGCTGTGTGGACGTAGCTCCACTGTTCTGGTTTGGTGAACTTCCTGATTCGCTGCACTCTGTTGCAGACGTACACATAGAACCGCCTGGTCTGGTTGTATATGTACCCTAAGACAACTTTGCTGTCTGTGTAGAACCGCATCGTGTCTACAATGATGTCCAACTCCCTCTCCACCAGCTCTGCCATTTCCACTGCCAGCACAGCAGCGCCGAGCTCCAGTCTTGGGATAGTATGAGCGGACGTAGGCGCCAGTTTTGCCTTTCCCAGGACAAAACCGACATGACACTCTCCATCACTGTCGATCACCTTGAGGTAAGCTACCATGGCGATAGCCTTCACTGAAGCGTCAGAGAAGACGTGGAGCTCATTCCTTTGCGCAGTAGACAGGGTGGTGGGAGTGTAGGCTCTTGGTATCCTGATATCTTTCAGGTCTTCTAATGAATCTTTCCACATCCTCCATTCTGCTTCCTTTTTGTCTGGTAGAGGGGTGTCCCAGTCGAGAGCTTCATTGCAGGTGAGTTCTCGCAGCAGAAACTTTCCCTGAATGATGACTGGAGCGACGAGACCGAGGGGGTCAAACAAGCTGTTCACCGTGGCTAGAGCAGCTCTGCGGGTGAAGGGCTTCTCTGTGGCCGTTGCTCTGAAGGTGAAGATGTCGCACTTGAGTTCCCAGCTGAGTCCCAGGCTGCGTTGGATGAGGGTGGAGTTGTCGTCGAAGTCCAAGTTTTGCAGTCCCTTTGCATGGTCTTCTGGAGGGAAGGCCTCCAGGATATCAGAACTGTTTGACACTATCTTATGGAGTCTCGGGTTTGAGGCAGCAAGCATCTCCTGTGTCCTTTTCAACAAGTCGATGGCTTCTGTGGCTGACGGGAGCGACTTGAGGCCGTCGTTGACGTAGAAGTCGTGTTCCACGAAGTGCTTTGCATCCATTCCGTGTTCCCTGGAGCCGTGTTCTGCTGTTCGGTGAAGTCCATAGATGGCGACAGCTGGGGATGGTGAGTTGCCGAATACGTGGACTTTCATGCGATACTCGACAACCTCTTGGTTGGGGTCGTTGTTGTTGAACCACAGGAAACGCAGGAAATCTCTGTTGTCTTCTTGAACGATGAAGCTGTGAAACATCTGCTCGATGTCTGCTATGACAGCCACTGTTTCTCTTCGGAAGCGCAGCAAGACTCCCAGCAAGCTGTTGTTCAGATCCGGGCCGGTAAGTAGCACATCGTTCAGGGAGATGCCGTGATGTTGAGCGCTGGAGTCGAGGACAACCCTGATCTTGTCTGGCTTTTGAGGGTGGTAGACACCGAAGATAGGTAAGTACCAGCACTCACTTCCCTCCGGTAGTGGTGGGGCCAACTCCGCCTGGTCGTAATCAAAGATGTTTTGCGTGAAGGTGACGAAGTCGGCTTTCATCTTAGGCTTTCTTTCCAAGGTGCGGCGGAGAGAGGTAAGTCTGCTAAGAGCTTGGTCTCGATTGTTCGGGAGCCGTCGACGAGGGGATCGGAATGGGAGAGGCGCCACCCAGCTGTTGGTGTCGTCCATCACCATCTCTCTGTCCACGAACTCCAGGAACAGACGATCTTCGATGGAAAGCCCCACTTTGTCGTCATCTTTAGTACTCTGGAAGATAGTGCTGCCTAGGCTGCAGTCATCAGGGACTGGGGTGTCATGTTTGACGCTGTAAGGACGAGAGGTGCTGTTCTGTGCTTTGGAGCTGAACCTTTCCTTGACCTGGAGACGGTTGGGGCATGGAGTGAGGAGAGATGGCCTTCCGTTTTCGAGCACGCTGGTGCGATAGGAAGTCACAGCTGCTGGCTTGTGGGCTGAACCCAGGCACACGTCCCCTATAACCACCCAACCCAGGTCTAGACGTTGGGCATAGGGGGCGCTGGGAGGACCATTGCGTTGCTCCCTGACTTTATGGACCTGAAGGATGTCGCGTCCCAGAAGTATCAGGATCTGGGCTTCAGGGTCCAGGCGAGGGATTCTGCGAGCGATGGACTTCAGGTGGCTGTGGTGCTGTGCAGCTTCTGGGGTCGGGATTTCTGACCGATCGTCAGGCATATGGTTGCACTCGATGAGTGTTGGAAGCACCACACATATTTTTCCATCCAATGACTCTGCCAAGAACCCAGTGGCTCTTCTTCCAGATGTCTCGGTGACTCCTGCACATGTACGCAGGGTGTACGGTGAGTCTGAACCTCTGATTTGGAAGAGGTTGAAGAATTCAGACCTTGCCAGAGATCTATTGCTCTGGTCGTCCAGGACGATGTAGATGTTAGTAGCTCTGTCTGGGTGTGCTTTGGGGTATACCTTCACCAGGCAGATTTTGGCACAGGATCTGAGGCTTTGGCCTCTGCCACAGACTTCTGTGCATTTAGAGGTGACTGCTGGTGGAGGCGCCTCCTCTTCACTCTCCCCGCCATGCTCTGAGGTGGGGTCCTTGTCTTTTTTGTCCCATGGAGGAGGTCCAGGGTGGAGCGCCGCTATGTGGTCATCGCTCTCGCATTTGCTGCACTTCAAAGTTGCCTTACAGTTCTTCGCCAGGTGAGTTGTGGAGGAGCAACACCTGTAGCAGGCACCATTCTCTTTCAGAAAGGCTTTGCGCTCCTCAAGAGGCTTGCTTCGAAAACCCCGACATTTCTTTAGAGGATGGGGCTTCTGATGGATGGGACATTGTTTCCCAATGTCGTCAGGCTTGCTGCTCGAACTGCGTGACTGAGAAGCTGAGTGGTTTGTTGAGACCTCTGCCTTGTGGGTGGAGACATGCCTTTTGGCGTGTCTGGATTCCTTTTCTGATCGCTCATGTTTTGAGGACCCTGAGGAGGACTTGTTGGACGTTTTCAAGGGAGCTGAAGGGAGAGTAAAGCTGGGGTCGTTTCTTCTGCGTGCCTCGCTGCAGATAAAGTCTGCGAAGAAGGTGAATGGGGGGAAAGAGACATGGTGCTGCTCTTTGTACTGGGAACCCTTAGTTATCCACCTCTCTTGTAGACTGTGTGGCAGCTTCTCAACGATCGGGTTGGCACCCCTGGCGGTGTCCAGGTACGAGAGCCCCGGCAGGTAGCCCTCATACTTAGCAGAGTCTAACTCCATCAGCAGGTCTCCCAGTTCCCTCAACTTTACGGGGTCTTTCTGAGAGATTTTTGGAAAGTTCTCTAGCCTCTCGAAGAGCGCTCTCTCGATCACTTCAGGGGAGCCATAGTACTCTTCTAGGCGTTCCCAGACAAGTTGTAGGCCCACAACAGGGTTGGCGACGTGCACAGAGCGAATCCTTGTAACGTGCTCTGAGGACATTTTTCCTAACCACTTTGTCAAGAGGTCGAGCTCCTCACTGGCAGTTAAGTTCAGTCCTTCAATGGCGTTGAAGAAAGAGGACTTCCACGCCCAATAATTTTCTGGGCGCTCGTTGAACTGGATGAGACCAGAATTCACAAGCTCTCGGCGCACCAGGTACCTCGCAATGTCATTTATACCAGTCGTGTCATCACGACGTGGCTGCGGTGAGGCTCTGAGAGGAGAGTGGTGCAGCTGAGCAGGAGGAGGCTGAGGAGGGGAGAGCTGAGCAGGATGTTGGTGATGTACTGCAGGTGTTGACCTCGCAGGTTGCTGTGCCGGAGCTGCCGGCGCTGACCTCGCAGGTTGCTGTGCCAGAGCTGCAGGCGCTGACCTCGCAGGTTGCTGTGCTGCAGCTGGCATCGACCTCGCAGGTTGCTGTGCCGGAGCTGCAGGCGCTGACCTCGCAGGTTGCTGTGCTGGAGCTGCTGGCGTTGAACTTGCAGGTTGATGTGCGGCAGCTGGCGTTGTGGTTGCAGGTTGCTGTGCTGGAGCTGCTGGCGTTGAACTTGCAGGTTGATGTGCGGCAGCTGGCGTTGTGGTTGCAGGTTGCTGTACTGCATGAACATCGTTCGTGGCTGAGAGGTGAGGGCTCTGAGCGGCGTATATCGTTCAAGTTCTGGGGGCTCCTCGTAACTAGTCTGTAGCTTAGAGTGGTGTTCGACGGAGTCACGTGTGCGTTGAAGGCTGTTGCTAACCGATTTGTATCGACTCTTCTCGCTTCCCTCACGATCTTCAAGTTCAGCCGCTTCTTCGAGAACTTGAGCTTCTGCTATAGCTGCCGCTACCTCCTTCTCATGCCCCAATGTTGATAACTCGGCGGCTATTTGAGCTTCTTTAACTTTAATGTCAGCTGCTAGACGAGCCTCTTCTAATTTCAGGTGAGCTGCTATACGGGCCTCCTCTACCTTTAATTCAGCTTCCCGTTGACCATAGGATGCACGTGCGCGGGCAGCTTCGACTTTGGCGCGAGCCCTGATTGCAGCTTTGCCAGTTGAGGAGGTTTTAGATCCAGATGATGAGGCAGAATGTAGAGATGCAGCGTCAGGTGAGCGGTCCTGTTTCGTTTCATCACCTTCAGTGTTTCCATTGGTTACGCCGTTGTCCGTCATTGTTTATTGATCCTGTTGCTGTAGTGCCCGCCGTGAAGTCGTCTTTTTACTATTCTGTCCTACGTGTTTGTGTCCATGTATAAACAGGCCGACAGATAGCCAACATGAAGAATCCCAAAGAAATACAGAGTCCCGGTCCAAGTTGAGGAACTTTACTGAAGAACTTTGAGAATTCAACCTTTTTTGTAAAACTGTATAGGGGGGCAATACAGAGAAAGAATGTTTCAATAAACATTGCATAAATTATAAAATGTTATCACATGTCTATGACATAACTACATAACACATGTAAATAACTGCACATGACTGCATGTAAATAATAATTGTAGGCTACATAACTGCATGTGAATAGCTGTACGTAACCTAGGAATTACGAAATCACACATGACTTATGAATGACTTATGAACCAATTGTAAATAATGTACGTATAACATAGATCAGTATGCTATAATATAGGCGGAATACGGGCAGACAGAATAACGTGACATTTCTACCACGGAGCTGACACAGCTAACTAGCAACCGAAAGCCTGGCTGGCTAACTAGCTAACAGAAAATGGGAGAAGCTAACGTTACACATAGCTATTTTCGTATTAACATGAATACAACGAAGTTCTTATGACGGACATCATCAATCACTTAAATAATGTCGCAACTGAACTTACAGACGATGCTCTCCAAGGCACAAACGTAGATAGAAGCAATAAACACAGGAGCTGGGCAAACATATCATACTCCGCATGGAAAGCTGGACTGTACTGTTACCATGACTATCAGGCAGCAAACTATTTCCTGAATTAAAGTCACGTGAGGAAGGCTAGAGGGAGAAAATAAACTTCAAAATAAAAGTACTCTTCTCACATTCTAATAAAGTAACGTCACACTGTTCCTTCATTGTCTCTCAGCTGGTTGGTTTCTCCACAGGCAGAAACCCATGTCAGTGTAATGGGCATTCTCCCTCTCTCATCATGATGGCAGCACGGGAAAGCTGATTACTAATTCCTTGCTTGATTTCCTAAATTACTTCAGGATGTTTAGAGATTACATATTGCATAATGTTGGATATGATATCAGACATCTGAGTTATTTTAAAATCTTAAGATGTGTAGATACACTGCAATATCAACTGTTCAGCTAGTCATTTTCTCTACTTCATCGCTTCCATCCTGATGATTTACATGCAAACAAATATCATTTCCAATCCATTTTGGGATTACCAAGTCAGGTCAATTTTATTTGTATAGCCCATTATCACAAATTACAAATTTTCCTCAGTGGTATTTAAAACAACACAACATCCGGTCCTTAGACCTTCGCATCAGATAAGGAACAACTCCCTAAAAAAAAACCTTTAACATGGAGAAAAAATAGAAAGACACCTCAGGGAGAGCAACAGAGGAGGGATCTGGGGCGTCTGGGTAGCTTAGTGGTCTTCCGTTGCCTACCAACATGGGGATCTCTGGTTCGAATCCCCGTGTTACCTCTGGCTTGATAGGGCATCCCCACAGACACAATAGGCCGTGTTTGTGGGTGGAAAACCGGATGTGGGAATGTGTCCTGGTCGCTGCACTAGTGCCTCCTCTGCTCGATCGGGGCACATGTTCAGAGGGGAGGGGGAACTGGAGGGGATAGCGTGGTCTTCCCACATAATATACGTCCCCCTGGTGAAACTCTTCACTGTCAGGTGAAAAGAAGCGGCTGGCAAATCGACATGTATCGGAGGAAGCATGTGGTAGTCTGCAGCCCTCCCCGGATCAGCAGAGGGGGTGGAGCAGCACGCGGAACGGCTCAAAGGAGTGGGGTAATTGTCCAAGTACAACTGGGGAGAAAAACGGGGGAAAAATCCAAAAAACAAAAACAAAACGTCTCCAAAGATGGACAGACGTGCAATGGATGTTGTGTATAAATAAACACAATTTACAGAATACAACATTGAAAGAGGTTAACAGAATTATAAGGGAATTATAATATTTATGAAGAATATGATGAGGAGGATGCCAAACAGTGTCCAGATGCCACTGGAACAGCCCAGGACCTGAGCCACACGAACACCATCACCATGTAGACCTGACAGGAGGACAGACTACACATGCACTCAGAGGAGACTCACATCACACCATTCACATACACAGGAGAAGAGACAAGAAAAAACATTATTCACACATCTTAGTGAGAGAAGGATACAACATTGAAACAGGATAACAAAATTAAATGGATTCATAAGATGTATAAGAAAATGTGATGAGGGGGATGCCATGCAGTGTCCAGGTGGTGACCACCATCACCATGGAGACCTGGGAGGAGGACAGACTACACGTGCACACAGGGGAGACTCCCATCAAACCATTCACACACAGAAGAGAAAGGAGAAGACATCATTCAGAGAGAGAAAAGACATGAGAGAAGAGAACAGTTTGGGATAACAATCTGTACTCTATAATATTATAAACACCCCCACCTTGTTTATTTGCCCAAGCTACATGGGCATAAATATAGTCGGGTGGGGAAACTTCATTTAAGAGAAGGAAAACATTTGGTTTCAGCTATGTTTCACATAACCCAATTATATCAAAACTATGTTCAAGAATCAGATCATTTATTAGTAAGGCTTCAGTAGACTGTGATCTGATATTTATAAAAACCAAATTTAAGCATCTTTGAAGTGACCAGTAGTAGACATCAGTAATCGGAAAGCTCAAAAGACTCAAGTCCAGGATCCTTGAAAGTTGAGGTTGATCTTAAACTTAGTTCATTAAGTTAAGATTCAGACACAAGCACAGTTGATACTGTCTTAGCTGTAGTGTACTTACGACAATACTTGACCCATGAGCATTTACATCGCAAAGGCACTTGAAGTTGTAGATCTTAATGGAAACCTTGAGTAAGGCTTTCCTGACAAAAATGATATGGTGCATAACGTTTTACATCTTTTTCATAGCAGCCAAATGTGGATGAATAGGGCAGCGGCGAGTTTGAAGAAAAAGCAAAGTTGTGCCTAACAAGCAGATATGCTGGCAAAGCCTATAAAAAACCTTTAAGAGCGAAAACTTTGGTTTTTACAGTGATGGGGAAGGTGCTGACACACCAGCATCAGCAAATCCATCGCTGAGATTCAAACACCACTACAATGACCACATATTATCATAGGTGTCATTTCGTTAAACAAGAACAATGACCTTCAGGACTGGAACTTTTAACTGTAAAATTTAAAGTTTAGTTGAATGGAAGCGTTCCATAACGATGTAATGGGATTTTGGTTGTTCCTCTGGTTACGGTCAGTATAGTAATTCCTACTCGAATCTAGAAACCTATGAGCCATGACCAAATTTCTTTCGAAAGCTGTAAGTTAAAGACTGAATCTTTATTATCCAGATTGGATTTCAGTGGATCTTGTGTGTGTGTGTGTGTGTGTGTGTGTGTGTGTGTGTGTGTGTGTGTGTGTGTGTGTGTGTGTGTGTTTGTTTTTTTTTGGTTTTTTTAACAAAAATAGAACTCATTTGTCTGCTAAAGCTCAAATTACCATCCTGTCATTCTGAGCTGAGCCGCTCGGAAAAGTATCCCTGTCCAATACTGCTCACCAGCACACTCACATACATGAATACATATTTACACTTGGCCCTTATCCTTACCAGGGCTCCTGTTCACCAGCTGCACACACACTGTCTTATCTTGTGTACACGTATATGCCTGTTTTTTGTTTGCTTTTTTTAACTTCCAACCTGATCTTAGATAATGATAATAATAATAATAATAATAATAATAATAACAATCCATCCATCCATCCATTATCCAATCCACTTATCCAATCAGGGTCACGGGATGCTGGAGCCTATCCCAATAATAACAATAATAATTATAATAATAACAATACATTTTATTTGTACAGTGCTTTTCAAAGTACTCAAAGACACTTTATATATGTTAAAATAAACATAAAAGCACAAAAACATGTAACACAACATTAATCACACATTGAAAGCAATTCTGAAGAGGTGTATTTTAATTAATGATGTGAACATGGACAGATCAGTGCAGCCTCTGATGTCTTTGAGGAGAGAGTTCCAGAGCAAGGGGTCAGCTATGGAGAAGACTGTTGCCCCAGGTCCAGTGCTTGGTCTTATGTAGTGGAGACAGGAGGTTGGCATCGGAGGAGCAGATCGGTGAGGTAGGAGAGGTCTGGTTATGGAGGGCTTTGTAAGTGGGGAGAAGGATTTTTAAATCGGATCCGTTGTGGGACAGGGAGCCAGTGGGGGATCTGGAGGAAAGGAGTGATGTGTTAACGGGAGCGGGAGCGGGAGTGGGTGAGCAGGTGGGCAGCAGAGTTCTGGATGCACTCGAGTTTGTTTAGGACTGATGAGCCGTAGAGAATGCTGTTGCAGTTGTCAATTCTGGATGTGATGAAGGCATGGATCAAAGTTTCAGCAGCAGAGAAGGAGAGTGATGGGCGAAGATGAGTTATGTTTTTAGGTGGAAAAAGGCAGTTCTGGCTATTTGATTGACGTGGCGTTCAAAGGAGAGGTTGCTGTCGAAAATGATTCCAAGGTGGATGTGTGGGGAGGGAGACAGAGTGGAGTTATTGATGGTAAGGCAGAAGTTGTGAGTGGTTTTGGCAAGGGATTTGAGACCGATGATGATTGTAAGAGCCATCTTTTAAGAGAAATAGTATAAAGCTTAATATTGTGATCTTCTATCTTGAGCAATATGATTTGAAATAGTGGTTTATTATTGTTGAAAAATTAGTGATATTGAATTAAGAAATTGTGTGGTGTATTATATTTACTTAATACTGCAGAATACATTTGTGTGGTTTCATGTATATACTACACTTTCCCTTTAATTGCACTGCTCTGCCCTGTTTCCTGACTTAGGCTCGTTAAGCTCAGTTGGAGCGGGAGAAGCTATGAAGCAGCACAGTTTTTTTTGTTTTTTTGCCAAGACCATATGACTGGAACACAAATAAGATAAATTCTGTAGCCTTAATTTTTCAGTAAAAGTTCTCAAAGGAAGTTACTAGTCTGGAGATTCATTCGCACCAGGCGTTGCTATTTTTAGATGGTTTTCTCTCACAAGTAGTGGCACATTTGGAAACATTACAGCGAGTGCAACGCCACAGAAGATTTTGACCACAACACGGCGCTAAAACCCACTGAAAATGCCTTGGAGGAGAAATTACATAGACTTACAGCAGCTAGAAGAGGAAAAATTAGCTCAATTTACTGGCAAGATAAAAGAAATCAACAGCCTTGAAGAACATGATGGTAATTTGAGTGTGGTTGAAGGGTTAATTCAACAAGACTTTGCCGAGCTGTATAAAGAATTCGGAGCACTCAATGTGGAAGTATTAGGCTCTCTATTGGATAAAAATGAAAAAGAAACAGATCAGCGAAATCGGTTTGAACCCAGATCAGAGTCCATAAGGGAGTTTGTTGAGAATGTCGAGAAGTGAACTGCCAGACTGCACAGTGGCAATACAGAGAATGTAAAGAAAGATGATTCTGGGGGACATGATTCTACAGACAAAGAGGATATAAAGACAGAAGATAGCAACTCCAAATTTGCTGTAAGGAGACATAGAACTGGAAGAACACCTGGCTCAACAACTACATGCCACTCAATTTCGTCATCTGCTACTTCTTCGGGGTCTTCAGCACACATGAAACAGGAAGTGGACCACGTAGCGTTAATTGCATGTGCTCTAAAGAAGAAGCTGATCCTCAAACTTGAGGAGGCACAGCTGAAAGCAAAAAGGGAACAATTGGAAATAGAGACATCAATTGCAGAGTCCAGTGCAAGGCTTAAAGTGTTTGAAGAATGTGACAACACACAGGATGGCATGAACAGTTATTACATGTCAAAGAAGTTGTCTAATATCATCATGAATGAAGCTATTTGTGAGGATTGTCAACACTCGCATCCATCTTTGGGAAGGAACGTTTTTCCAGATCCAGCTATGTTGATGCAGCCTACAGGAACACAAGCTACATGAAGAGATCAACCAGACAATGACAGTAACCAGCTTACTGGAAGAAATGATAGTGATTTCTATGCAGTTATGCAGAGACAAAGTGTGGCCACTGAAATGCTTGTCAAGCAGCAGAACATGTCTCACCATTCTGGTGTTTAAAGGTGACCCTCACAGATCTGTCATCATGGCATTCCAGCATGCAGTGGATAGCAAGACTGAAAACCACTAGGACAAGTTTTACTACTTGGAGCAGTCTTCTGATGGAGAGCCACAGGAGCTTGTCCAAAACTGTGAGCACTTGCCACCAAACAAGGTTACCGAGTGGCCAGACAGTTACTCGAGAAGCATTATGAGAATGAGCTAAGATGGCAAGGATGTACATAGACAAGGTATTAAAGAGGCTGCAGATCAAGCCTGAGGATAGTAAGGCATTGAATGTCTATGCTTTCTTCCCAATAGGCTGTAAGAACACTATAGATGACCTTGAGTTTATGGATGAATTGGACAACCCTACCAAAATGCAAGACATCATTTTGAAGCTGCCTTACAGACTGTGTGAGAAGTGGGGAATGATGGCGTTTGATATCCAAGACAGAGGATTAAGGTGCGCAAGGTTCTCTGATTTAGTTGAGTTCATAGAGAAACAAGCAAAGGTAGCCATGGACCCCCTGTTTGGGAGACATATTGGAAAGTCGTCCACCCACAGAGGGAAAGGATAAACTCACCAAAGTGAAATCTGAAGAAAAGTGGCCGGAGAGGGAGCAACTTTGCCACAGATGTCATTGTGGCTGCTGAAGAAAGAACCTACGATGCAACAGTTAAGAAGAGAAGCATAGCTAAAGCTGTTAACACATTTCAGAAGCCCTGTGCTTTCTGCCAGAAGAACCCCACTCTCACTGTAGGAAGGAAGCTCGAGGAACTATCAAGTGGAGAGAGAATAAGTTGCTTGACGTCTAAAGGTCTATGCTTTGGATGCCTTACACAGGGGCACCTTAGCAAAGACTCCAAAAAGAGAATGGAGTGTCAGACATGTGCTCAGCATCACCCAGACATACTACATGTCAATAAAGAAGTCAGTGTTGTACCAGACAAAAATGAAGAAATCAACACTGAGAACAACTTTTTCCACCAAGTAACCAGGCTTTTGAACAAAGAACGTTAAAGACACTAAGCCTGATGCTGGACTGACTGGTACTGACTTATGGTCTTCAGTGGCTAGTCAGTTTACACACAAACACACACACACACACAGATGTAGCTTGGCACACACAAACACACACAAATATACAAACAACTACATACACATATGTTCATTTACTAAGGCTGGGCCTACACCCACACACCCCCCCACACACACACACAGCACCCTACATACACCACATACTACTTATTATTATTATTGTTTTTTGTTCTCTTTTGTTGTTATTTTATTTCTATTGTTGCTGCAGTGTCAAGGAGCCGAAATACAAGCATTTTACTGTCTTGTACTTGTATATTGAGAGATAACAAATAAAGAACCTTGAATCTTGAAGAAATCTCCACTGCATGTGTATCATTAGACAAATAAGCATGTGGATATACTGGGACCAGAGAAGAGGAATATGTGCTACCTGTGGTGCCAGTGAAGATCAAGTCACAGTAGAGCGAGAGATATGTGGAGACATACACTTTTATTTATCCTGGCAGCACTGCAACATTTTGCACTGAAGACCTCTCAATACAGCTGAACCTCAGCGGTAAGAGGATTCAGATTCTTCTAAGTACAATCGATTGTAACAAGGCTGATGGTCAGAAAGAGAAGAACATTTATGTCCTTACAGGCCTAGAAAGCAGAGGTTGGTCTGCTCATAGGTACCAACATCACTAAAACAATGGAGCCATGGCAGGTTATTAATAGTGATGGGCCCTATGCGGTGAAGATTGCTCTCGGGTGGGTGGTTAATAGACCTCTAAGTTGAGGGGAGGGTCTAAAGACAGATGGTGGTAAACTGTAGAGTTACACAACTAATTGTGTTTCAGTCATGGAGATATAGGATCTGTAAATTCAACAGTACAACACAGATTTCCCAGAGTGTCGCTGTGAAGGGAAGGAAGAAATGTCACTGGAAGATCACCAGTTCACGCGCTTGGTGACGGTGTCAGCAAAACTGGGAGATGGACATTATTGCATTAGTCTACCACTGAGAAATGAGGACGAGAAGATCCCAAACAACCATTGCATTGTGGAGCAGTGTGCCATCAGTCTGAAGAAGTTCAATAAAAGCCCACAAAACATTCATGAAAGGCATCATTGAGAAAGACTACACCATCAAAGTGTCCAAGGAGAAGCTGAGTCGCAGTAACGGGAGAGTGTGGTACATTCGTCACCATGGAGTGTAACACCCAAAGAAAAATTAGATCTGTGTAGTCTTTGATCGTATTGCTCCATACCAAGGAACCTCCCTCAAAGAGAAGCTACTTCAGGGACCTGACCTCAAAACACACTTATTGGTGTCCTGACAAGATTCAGACAGGAGCCGATTGCAATGATGATTGATATCGAATCAATGTTTTATCAGGTGAGAGTTCCAGATGAAGATGCTGATCTTCTTTGATTTCTGTGGTGGCCAAAGGGCAAGCAGAGTGGTGAAATAGAGGAGTATGGGATGACAGTTCATCTTTTTTGGAGCCACATCTTCACCTAGTTGCCCCTCTTATGCTCTGAGAAGAACAGCAGAAGGTGGAAGAGACAACAACTCCAGAAGCTGTTGATACAGTGTTAAGAAACTTCTATGTTGATGACTGCTTAAAGTCTGTGTCATCAGAAGACCAAGCAGTTGAGCTGGCAAAAGAACTACAAGCTCTGTGTTCCAAAGGAGGTTTCCACTATACCTGGTGGTTGAGTAACAGTAGGACTATCTTGTCATCTACCACTGATGAACACAGGGCCACCCACAGATGTTAAAGATCTAAGTCTCTGGATCTAAACCACAATCCACTGACAATGGAGAGGGCTCTTGATGTTCAGTGGTCTAGAGACAGACAGCTTTAAAGTCCAGATGAATGTGCAGGTCAGGCCAATCACAATGTGTGGAATTTTATCCATCATCAGCTTAGTCTATGATCCCTTTGGATTCTTAGCACCAGTCATATTGCCAATGAAGCTCATCTTAAGAGACTTGTAAGAAGAAGCATGACTGGGATTAAAAGATAGGAGATCTCTACACCCAGAAATGGCACAAGTGGTTGGCGGACCTGGAGCTACTTGCAGGCTTTAGTCTAAAACGATGTGTCAAGCCAGGGGGATTTGGACTTCTACAGTGGGCACAGATACACCATTTCACAGATGCCTGTGAGGACGACTATGGCACCAGCACCTACCTTGTCCTTACCAATAATAAGGGCAAAAGGCACTGTTCCTTCTTGATGGGGAAGTTGAGGGTCGCACTGCTGAAACTTGTCACCATACCGTCACTGGAGCTGACAGCAGCCGTTGTTGTAGTTAAGATAGACAAGATGCTGAGACATGAACTTCAAGTCCCACTCCAAGAATCTGTCTTTTGGACTGACAGTACTACAGTGCTGAAGTACATTTCAAATGAAAACACTCGCTTCAAGACCTTTGTGGCAAACAGAGTCACTATAATAAGGGAGCACTCTCAGCCCTCACAGTGGCAGTATGTTAACTCTGCACTGATTCCAGCTGACCAGGTGTCAAGCGGATTGAAAGCTGAGACTTTCATCCAGAGTAAAAATTTGGATTCAAGACCTATGTATCCTGTTGAAGCCAAAAAAAGGAATGGCCAAAACTAACCAATCAAGTAAGTGTACTCTCAGGAGATGATGCTGAAATCAATGTGTGCTACAATTAGTTTAACAAATGCAGAGGAGAAAGTTGACCCAGTGAACAAGCTTATCGCTCACTACTCAAAATGGCTAGGGCTGGAAAAAGGCAGTTGAATGGCTTCGTAAGCTTAGAGAGGTGCTGCTGAACCTAAGGAACAAAAGGAAAGAATTACAAGTTACAGTCAGTCTGTCTGAGAGCAGCCCAGAAAAGCAAAAGATATTACAGAGCATTTTGAAGAAATACAAGTCAACATTGGAGCCAAGCTCACTCTCTGTGGAAGACTTATTGAATGCCAAAACAGAACTCTTACACTTTGGCCAGCTGCGGGAGTTCAGTGAAGAAATCAAAGCCCTCCAGAAAAATGCTCAGGTGAAAAAAATAAAAGCCAGAGCTACAGAGCGGCCCCCATTCTACAGGATGGAATATTGAGAGTTGGTGGAAGGTTCAAAAAATCAGCAATGTCAGAAGAGAACAAGCACCCTGCAATCCTCGCTAAAGACTCACATGTTACCATTTTACAACAAATCCATCAAGAAATTTGACGTTGTGGGCACAATTTCTACATCAAAAATACCGAATCCCCCAAGCAATTCAGCTATGAGAAAAATCATCTCAAGGTGCACAGTGTGCAGAAGACCTATTGAGCCAGAGTGTCTGAGGTGTGAGTAGTGGGTGGACCGGGCTGTGATGAGAGCATCTTTGTATTGTGTAAAATAATCTGTGTAAACTTGGAGATGCACTGTAAAACCAGTTTTCTTGCGTCTTTCAAGGTGGCACTTACGGGATTTCATTTGATGGATTTCAGGAGTATATCAGGGAGCCGAATGTGTGAATGAGACTATTTTGGTTTTGATGGGGATCAGCTAATCAAGACAGGAGTAGAGTGAGTTATTATAATAATTGACAAGATCGGAGGGATTATCAGACAGTGGGGGAGGGGAGGCAGACATTTTACTGACAAGAGAGGCAGTAAGAAATGAGGGAGCAATAGTTTTTTGGGGGGGGGGCGTTTCCCCCCTCCCTTTCTCTCCAATTGTATCCGGCCAATTACCCTTCTCTTCCAAGCCATCCCGGTCGCTACCCCACCCCCTATGCCGATCCGAGAAGGGCTGCAGACTACCATATGCCTCCTCCGATACATGTGGCGTCACCAGCCGCTTCTTTTCACCTGGCAGTGAGGAGTTTCGCCAGGGGGACGTAGCACGTGGGAGGATCACGCTAATCCCCCCAGTTTTCCCTCCTCCCCTGAACAGGCGCCCGACTGACCAGAGGAGGCTTTAGTGCAGCAACCAGGACACACCCACATCCGGCTTCCCACCCACAGACACGGCCAATTGTGTCTGTAGGGACGCCCGACCAAGCTGGAGGTAATACGGGGATTCGAATTGGCGATCCCCATGTTGGTAGGCAACGGAATAGACCACTACACTACCCAGGTGCCTGGAGGGGGAGATAGATTTGAGATTTCAAGCATATGCGTTTAACTTTTGGGGTGGGAATAGGGATGTCAGTGTCCATGGGGATTGCCAGGTGGTCAGATATTGAGGTTGGGGCAGGAGAGTTGATGTATTTTGAGACCAGTGAAGCAGACCAAATCCAGGATGTGGCCATGGCTGTGAGTGGGGAAGTTATGTTGTGTGAAGTTGAAACATTGTAGCAGTTCCAGGAATTCTATGGCAGATTTACAGTCGATGTAGTCAGTGTGGATGTTAAAGTCACCCAGGAGGAGAACGGAAGGTGAGATGGCACATAGCTGGGACAGAAAATCAGAGAAGTCAGAGAGAAGGAGGGGTTTAGCTTGGGGTGTTGATAAATAACAGCAGTGACCAAGGGAATGGGACCAGAAAGCTTGAAGGCAAAGTGTTCGAAAGAATTGGTGACAGAAATTGAAATGGTGGTTGTTTTAATGTCCTTCCTGTAAACGGCAACACCACTACCCTGCCCGTCAAGATGAGGTTTATCAATGTATGTGAATCCTGTGGGTGTGGTCTGGTTTAGTGAGAAATAGTCCAGGGGCTTATGCCAGGTCTTAGTGAGGTAAAGGAAATCAAGGTTACTATCAGTTATAAATTCATTCAGAGTGAGGCTTTTGTTATTGTGTAAACTTGTGTTGAGAAAAAAGTTTCAGATGACATTGCTTTATGATAGGTTGTGAGGACTGAGGAAGGGGGCGGAGATTGGACTGATTCACGTGTTGTTTATTGTGGTAACGGTGAGGGTAGTGATGTCTGTTGGTAATACGGTCTAAGAATGGGAAGAGGTCGAACAGCAGTGTGATCATACCACAATGGGGAGCTAGTGTGGGTGAAGCGTGCGACAGTCATTGTTGTGGGCAAAGGGGAAGAAGAAGAGGGTTCAGGAAGGCATGTATGTGATGTAAATGGTCAGTCCCATGTGGAGGACAGAACAGCTTGCTGCTAATTAGCAGCAAGCTTGCGAATACCTAGCATGTTCAGGTGAAGACCGTCTCTTCTACGCATAAAGAGAGAGCTCATTATTAAGGTTATTGTATAACGTTTTTTAGGTGACGTGTTGTATGGACAAAGTCTAATGTTCAAGTGGCTCTTGATGACATCACTAAAAGAGAGTAAGCCTCATTGGCTTTGGGGGTTGGGAAACATTTTTGGTAGAGGCTGTAATTCTCATAAAGAAAAGAGGAAAATGGAATTTCAGTTATGAGGTTCTTGAACGAGAATAAAGATATGAGGATTTTGTTTTGTAGCAGTTTTCTGGACTGGACACGATTCTCTTTAAGGCATGAGGGAATGATTAGTGTGAGAGGTTTATTGTCCAATCAATTATTGATCAGCTAACTGCAGATGTGGGTGGCTGTGGGTGGTCTTACTGGAAAGCACCAACGTTATTGGGTTCAGGACACAGGAGTATGTAAGGGTTGAAAATATCAATTCTCCTTCATAGTTATTATGATAAATTGTGCCATTTATGGGATTGGCGTACACCAGCACATTTCCCTAAATGTCTCCCTCAGCATTGGCTATCTTTCCCCTCTTTTTATCTTCTCTCCCATCTCATTCTCCACATCAATCATACCCCTTTTTGTGTTCCTTTATTTCCCTCTCCACGTCCAACCTCCACTACTCCCATCCTCTCCTCCATCTTGTTCTGCATCAGTTTTCCTCTCCCTCTTTCTCACTGATTCTTCTCGGAACCAAAAATCAATATGGAAAGGACTAAAACTGCCTGCTCTCTCAGCTTCTGTTCAGTGGAGCAATTATTCTTTTCACATAGAGAGAAAAAGAGGACCTCTGTTATGTTTGATTGGCTGTTTACAGCAGTCACCACAGTAGGGGAGAGAGAGAGAGAGAGAGAGAGAGAGAGAGAGAGAGAGAGAGAGAGAGAGAGAGAGAGAGAGAGAGAGAGAGAGAGAGAGAGAGAGAGAGAGAGAGAGAGAGAGAGAGAGAGAGAGAGAGAGAGAGAGAGAGAGAGAGAGAGAGAGAGAGAGAGAGAGACCTCACTCCTCACTCAACAATCGTTCATATATACATACAAATTTCCCAGAAGGTTGAATCAGTTCATCTGGACACAACGTTTAGTGGGAGAATGTTTCATCACTCATCTAAGTGACTTTGTTTGTCTCAGCTGAATGCAGGTATCCCCACCCTTATCCTAACAGTTGTACAATGACAGAAACCAACGATTGGTTTCATATGCAAATTGCCATGACCATTAATTACAGTTACAATGGCCTTGTGTACTATTCACAGAGGACTGGGGAATAGTACACCCCCACCCCACCCCCTTGGTTCAGGGATGGTCATTAATACCACTCTGTCTGTACCTGAGGCCGAATCTCAGGTGGTCCCTATAGTCTGTCATTTTATGTTCCATTCCCTTGTACTCACAGGTTTAAGGCAGTCCTCACTAACATGAGTCATGAGTCATTTTGGCGAGGCCATTGTTGTACATGGCCATTGTAACTCTAATTAATTCTATTTAAGATCCTCCTGTGGCCTGAGGAAGATCAAACTGATCTAAACATTGCTGAATAAAATAGATTTGGGGAGCAATTTAGTCTACAGTCCTTACTCCTTTGTTCTTGTTTTGCTATTTTTGTCTTGCACCTTAATATTTTCTGGATGTGTGCATACTTATTTCCTCTACCTCTTGCCATCCATCACCCAGGCTTGCAAAGACGTGAGTGTTAGCTGATTGGTGTCTAAATTCAGGAGTTACCAGGTTCTACACTGGTCTCTGAGACAAACTTCAGGACTAAAAAACTCCGTCGGTTTGTAAGAACAAATTGATGAATGAGTTTGTGTGTGTGTGTGTGTGTGTGTGTGTGTGTGTGTGTGTGTGTGTGTGTGTGTGTGTGTGTGTGTGTGTGTGTACATGTGCACATTTGTGTTACTTGAAATGATTATACTGAAAACTCCTTTTTCATTGACAAACCAGATTCTTTCTAAAAATTGCGGTAATTATTGTGCTTGGGTACAGCTGTGAATTTTCTCTTTCAGTTCACACTCAAACACACACAGAGGCCTGTGGGTACATGTAATGAAACCCATGTATATATAAACAAGTGTTCAGCTCATCATTCCCAGCATCATGACAGACCAACAAAAGAAAAGAGCTGCTTGCATTTAGTCCGACATTCTGAAAGTCTGTTCTAGATGTGAGTCTGAGACTATGTTCACACAACAGGAATAAAGCTTGATTTTTTATCAAGCATCAGTGCAAACAGATGTGATTGAGTAGCCTAAATCAGGATTAAAAAGATACTTTGTCGTGTGGATTTTGTGCTAAGACACTTTTCCATGTCTCACATATGTTGGATTTAATGTGAATGTAGCCTAGTAGTGGGGGGACTGTCTGTATATCAAGAAAGAAATGGTGGTTTGATGCATGCTCAATAGTCCAGGTAAAGAAAACTCAGAAATTTCAGTCAGTTCATCTGGACACAATGTCCATCCATCCATTTATCTTAACCACTTGTCCTGCTGTCAGGGTCGCAGGGATGCTGGAGCCTATTCCAGCAGTCATTGGGCAGCAGGCGGGGAGACACCCTGGACAGGCCGCCAGGCCATCACAGGGCTGACACACACACAGTAATACCTGGGGACAATTTAGTACGGCCAGTTCACCTGACTTACATGTCTTTGGACTGTGGGAGGAAACCGGAGCCCCCGGAGGAAACCCACGCAGACATGGGGAGAACATGCAAACCCCAACCAGAGGATGACCTGGGATGACCCACCAAGGTTGGACTACCCCGGGGCTTGAACCCAGGAACTTCTTGCTGTCAGGCGACCGCGCTAACCACTGCGCCACCGTGCCGGCTCGGGACACAATGTTTAGTTGGAAAAACGTTTCATCACTTATCTAAGTGACTTCATCAGTCTCAACTGCAAGTATCCCCACCTTTATAAACAATACTGTGGCATAATGACCGAAACCAACGATCGGTTTCATATGCATATTGCTGTGACCATTAACTAGAGTTACAATGGCCATGTGTACTATTCACAGAGGATTGGGAAATAGTTGCAATCACAGCATTGTGATTGCAACTGTTTCCCAATAAGCAACAGATGTACTCTTAGCTCTTTAATCTTCAGACAAGGTGTTAGGGAAATACGCATCTCAACTGTTCTGACACTCCCGCCACATATGGAATCACCACTGGTTTACATTTAGGCAGCTGTTGTCCTCCTCTCTTCGATTGGTTGGTGCTCTGTTTGGACATCTTCCTGGCTTTGACCCCACTAAACCAGGGCCTGTTTAATGTGGGATTTCTTCCTTTTCCTGGCCACTGTGTCAGTGGTGACGTTGTCAGCTCGGTGGTACAGCATCCTGACGACTCCTAGTTTGTGCTCCAGTGGATGATGAGAGTCAAACCTTAAGTACTGATCAGTGTGTGTTGGTTTACGGTAAACATCAACAATCAAATGTCCCGCATCACCAACTGCAATTTCAGCCTAAGAAGATTAACCTGTAATTTTTCACATCCTGCCTGGTGAACTTTATGTGGTTGTCCACAGAGCTAATGTGGTCAGTGAAATGTGGTACATCCTGAGATTTAATTTTAACCCAGGTGTTGTCCACAAATCTGAACTAATGGCTAGGTGGTATCCCTGGATAGGACATCAGAGCCCTCTTTTCTACTCCCTCCATATACATAAGTTGGCCACTATAGGTGAAACTAGGAAACCCATAGCACACTCATGCCTCTGCCTATAGTACTGCCCCCTGTATTTGAAGTAGGTGGACTGAAGACAGCTTCAGGAGCAGACACACTTGGTCAGTGTTAAGGGTGGTCCTATTGCTAAGGGTGGGTTCATCTTGTAATTTCATAGACTACCTCCACTGCTTCATCAACAGGAACATACGTGAAAAGAGACGTAACATCATAAGAGACAATAGTTTCATCTGCCTCCACAATAATGTCCCTCATCTTAGCCACAAAATCCATACTGTTTTGAATGTGATGTTCATTACTGTCTACCAACAGGTTAAGAATAGATGCCAGGAACTTAGAGATGTTATAGGTCACTGAATTAATCATACCAACAACAGGTCGTAATGGCTCATCCTGTTTATATATTTTAGGTAAACCATACAGACTAGGTGTAGCTTCCCCTGGGTATAATCTGTGGTACAAATTTATGTCAATAGCATTGTCCTGTTCTAACAGCTTCAGACAATATATCACCTTTTTCTTGTAACCACTGCCTGGATCTTGTTTCAGGGGCTCATAAGTATTTATGTCGCTAACATCATAACTTTTTCATGATAGTCTGTCTGGTTTAAGAAAACAGTGCATCTGCCTTTGTCTGCTGGAAGGATGATAATGTTATTATCCTTACTGAGAGTCATGAGAGCTTTCCTCTCATCTCTACTGATGATGGACGGCAGTGCCTTTGCATTGCTGAGGCAGGCTGAAACTTCATTCACAGTTGCTCTGCTTCTGGGTCCATGATGTTGTTGTTACGGCCACGATCAGTTCCACTAGCGGGATTTGCCTTGGTGTAACTTTAATATTCAGTTTCTCCACCTGGATGAGTTGTCTGTCGGACAGATTCTTCTCCCACTTGCCCACATCACCGGTGTGTGTCTGGTGTCCATCTCTTTGTCTGCTGTTGAGGATGCCGTCCATTGTTTGCCGATGTCTCTGGCTTGCAGCAAGTAAGTCGAATTTCTTTTGCTGCCTGATTTTCGACTTTCCATGTTGTGCTAGATGAGCCTCCTCTGTGAACCCCATCACTTGTTGGAAAATGGTCTCATGTAGACACGAATATCATGTCTTGGTTGCCTTCAAATCCCAAAACACGCTGTGCCAGAAGTTGATCCACCCCAAGGATCAGGTCCCCGGCACAAACAGAGCAATATAGTGTACGCTGTTAAGTGCCAGGAGGATTGCAGTGACTTATACATCGGGGACAGACGCTGGCCAAGATGGCACAACACAGAAGAGCTAATGTGTCAGGCCAGGACTCTGCAGTCTACACATCTACAGCCCAGTGGCTACTCTTTTAAGGATGAGAATGTGCACATCCTTGCTAGGGAGGAACGCTGGTTTGAACGGGGAGTCAAAGAGGCCATCTACACTATATGTACAAAAGTATTGGGACACACCTCTTAATCATTGAATTCAGGTATTTCATTCAGACCCATTGCCACATGTGTATAAAATCCAGCAGCTAGCCATGCAGTCTGCATTTACAAACATTTGTGAAAGAATGGGTCATTCTGAAGAGCTCAGTGAATTCAAGCATGGTACTGTCATAGGATGCCACCTTTGCAATGAGTCAGTTTGTGAAATTTCTTCCCTTCTAGATATTCCACAGTCAACTGTAAGTGGTATTATTGAAAAGTGGAAGCGTTTAGGAACAACAGCAACTCAGCCATGACATGGCAGACCACGTAAAGTCACACAGCAGGGTCAACGAGTGCTGAGGTGCATAGTGCATAAAAGTCGCCAATGCCCTGTTGACTCAATAACTGCAGAGTTCCAAACTTCCTCTGGCATTAACATCAGCACAAAAACTGTGCACCGGGAGCTTCATGGAATGGGTTTCCATGGCCGAGCAGCTGCATGCAAGCCTTACTTCACCAAGCACAATGCCAAGCATTGTATGAAGTGGTGTAAAGCACGCTGCCACTGGACTCTGGAGCAGTGGAAACGTCTTCTGTGGAGTGACGAATCACACTTCTCTGTCTGGCAGTCTGATGGACGAGGCTGAGTTTGGCGGATGCCAGGAGAACATTACCTGCCTGACTGCACTGTGCCAACTGTAAAGTTTGGTGGGGGAGGGATAATGGTATGGGGTTGTTTTTCAGGGGTTGGGCTACGCCCCTTAGTTCCAGTGAAGGGAAATCTTACTGCTTCAGCATACCAAGACATTTTGGACAATTTTATGCTTCCAACTTTGTGGGAACAGTTTGGGGCGGGCCCTTTTCTGTTCCAGCATGACTGTGCCCCAGTGCACAAAGCAAGGTCCATTAAGACATGGTTGGGTGAGTTTGGTGTGGAAGAACTTGACTAGCCCACACAGAGCCCTGACCTTAACCCCATCGAACACCTTTGGGATGAACTAGAACGGAGACTGCGAGCCAGGTCTTCTTGTCCAACATCAGTACCTGACCTCACAAATGCTCTTCTGGATGAATGTGCAAAAATTCCCACAGACACACTCCAAAATCTTGTGGAAAGCCTTCCCAGAAGAGTGGAAGCTGCAAAGGGGGGGGGACCAACTTCATATTAATGCCTATGGATTTAGAATGGGAAGTCATAAAAGCCCCTGTAGGTGTAATGGCCAGGTGTCCCAATACTTTTGTATGTATAGTGTATGTGAAGAGGGAATGACCATCCCTGAAATGAAGGGGGGGGGGTGTCTAAGAGTACATCTGTCACCATTTTACAATGCTGCAATTGCAACTATTCCCCAGTCCTCTGTGAATAGTGCACATTGCCATTGTAAATCTAGTTAATGATCATGGTACTTTGCATATGAAACCGATCATTGGTTTTGGCCGTTATGCAACTGTACTCTTTATAAGGGTGGGGATACCTGAGGTCATTGGCAACTGAAGAAGTCATTTCGATGAGTGATGAAACGTTTCTCCCACTAAACGTTGTGTCCAGATGAACTGATTCAACTTTCTGGGAAAGAAATTGTGGTTTTATTTTGGAATTCAATAAAAGCTCATCTGTCTATGAAGATGCTATGAGAGAAGCCTAATTCAAAAATCAGTGATAAGAACATGCACACAAGTATGAACAGTATGAGATCATGATGAATTCGACTGGCGTTTGAGCTGTGCTTACTGCAATGACAAATTTAGGACTATCCGATTGATTCAGTTTATTCAAATCAGATCAGTTCAGATTTAATTTTACTGAACCTTTTGAGAAATTGGGTTATCTCAGCATTTGTTACATCTGCTACTGGGACATCGTCTGCCATGCCCTCTACCTCTAATTCAGTGTCTCCCTAACCTTTTACCACTCCCTGAGTGATTGTGTGTGTTTGGAGACAAGTGTGCTGGAGTCAGAGTAGAGCCCCACCAGCTGCAATCAGTTTCATAATCAAGACCTATCAATACTCAGCCTTGCCCCTTCCATTCTGCCTGATCGTAGGCTCAGCTAACTGCCAGTGTTGCCATGTGACGGGCCAATTAAGTTACCAGTTTTGTTATTCAGTGTTCAGTTCCTGTTGCCTGTTTCTCCAGTTCTCTATTTCACAGTCCTGTCTGTTCCGACTGTGGCCCCTATTTCCTGCCTCTCATCTGGTCAGCCCTGCTTCTCCGCTCAGAAGCCCTGCACAACTCAGCCACCTTGAATCCCTCTACCTCAGCCCCTAACTGCCCCAGCCTCTGTTCCTGGTTCTCAGCTATCAGCCCGAACTTCCCCTAACCTGCACCCCATCTTCCCCGGGCCTTGCAGTAAATATCTTTTTACCTTATTCTGTTCTCCACATCTGTATTTGCACCTGGGTTCACCTGTTCTGTAGCCCCACGTAACAGCAGTTCAGTTAAGCCTAGACAAGAAGAAATTTCTGAAGGGGATAATTCAGCCAAATAATTGCTACCACAGCAGTAAATGGAGACACTTTATAGTTCGTCCCTGTTGGAGCATTATTCCACAGGTATGGGCTGGCAGTTAGTGTGCCGACTTAAACACGATGAATCATCAAATACTGATATGGGCTAAAGAATTATCCCTATCTTAACTTTTTTCTCTCTCTTTGTGTGTGTAAACCTCTCTCCAGGCTCCACAGTGATCTGACTCATTCTGTATGTGTGTGTGTGTGTGTGTGTGTGTGTGGGTGGGTGTGTGGGTGCGTGTGTGTGCGTGTGTGTGTGCATGTGTGTGTCTGTTATGAAAGGACTGTAAAAATGGTGAATGATTTCATTGCCTTCCAAGCCTTTTTTATTCCCTGTTTTACAACCAGCAGGGTGCGATTCCACCATGGCCTGCCAAAGCCAGGAAAGGTGAGATTTCATTGTTTTTCTACAAACAACACACACAAGGCCTTTTGCACTAGAAGATTGGCTGAAAATGAACACAGCCAGACCAGTGTTTCACACCAACTCAACTACACACAACATCCAACACAACAAGTTAAGTGCAGCAGTGGTTGGCATGGTTCGGCCATTGGCTCGGAGGCAGGTAGAAGTAGCTGTAGCTCATCTGGCCCATGAGGAACACCAGTGACTAATTAAGCTTTCTGTGTGTGTATGTGTGAACAGGAATGCGGACAGTGAGGTGAGACTGGAAACATAGCAAATAAGTTTGAATTGGAAACTGTTGCCTGAAAAGAGGAGAATTATTAATGAATAGACTTTGCTTGAAGGAAGCCTGAACTGAATACCCAGCTTGTTTTGTCAGCTTCTGTATCAGTGATAAATTATACACAGAATATTGTTTTCACCCCGTTAGGTCCCTGAACCTTCTTTACAGTGATTTTTTTTTTGGTCTCCTATCTTTTTGTTCTTCTCTCTTCATTCCCTCCTAATTTTAAAGTCTTACTTTTTCAACCTTCCATTTCTCCCTGCACCTCATCTTACAAGCCCATCCACCCGCCTACCTCCACCTCAGTGTTACAGCAGCAATAACAGTTGATAGAATTACAGTGAAAATATTTATCTGCGGCTGGCTTTGACACTGAGCAGATCCCCACGCTTAGCTGCCACCTTTACTCAAGTTTCATGGCCTGTTTTTGTTGCTGCAGAGGAAGAGGAGGGCGCTATGGATTACTTGTGATGACATCACAGAAATCTGGTTACCAGAGAGAGAAGAAAAAAAAACTTTGGCATGACATTCTGTCTTCTTCATTTATGGACTATGATGTTAATGAAGTTATCAGTCATTCATAACTCATTCTGTTTTTAGCTTACACGTTTCAGCCTTGTGGGAAAGCCTTAGACATTTCAGAGAGCCAGTCTTGGTCTCTATAACGCTCTGCATATTGTGTATATTAGCATATAATACATACAACACACAAAGGGGTGGCTCGGTGGTTATCACTGTCACTTCACAGCAAGTGGGTTCAGTTCCAGCCCATCTGTGTTAACTTTGCATGTTCTGCCCAGTTTGTGTGGGTTTCCTATTCCAGTATGGAGAGACACATGTTGGGTGAATTGGAGTCTATAATTTGCCCATAAGTGTAAATGGTGTGTGAATGACTGTGTGCATGTGTGTAGGCTCTGTTCAGACTGGTCACCTGTTCAGGATTTTTCCTTGCTTTCTGCCTATTGCCTGCTGGGATATAGGCTCCAGCCGCCTGAAACCCTGAATTGGATTAATCGAGTTCCATGCACATACACCACACACACACACGTGTGTGTGTGGTGTATGTGCATGTGTGTATGGTTAGGAATGTTGTCTTGCAGTTATGGGCCTGATTATATACCGCTGTCAGTGGAAATTTTTAATGCTATGGATTTGGTGTGTGTGTGTGTGTGTGTGTGTGTGTACATACACACAGAGTGTTGTGATGCGTCTAGTGCAGCAGTGTGTAGTTGGACGGAAGGTGCATGTGTTCTTCCAACCCGCTTGTGTCCTTCCTGCCCTTAGCTTGCTGCCGCTGGCTAGCCTTTGTGGCGAATAGGGAAGCATCCTAGCGTGTAAGCCTTCCCTTGCCAGTACATAGCCTCTCCTTCACCAAGACTCCTTCCAGGCCTCCCCGTGGCCACACATGGTAACTGGGGTCTTGCGGCCCCAGGCTAACTTGGCAGGGGATCTCGGAGCAGCAGTGGGCCCCAGAGATATGGTGTGCAGGCCCACCCTGGTGGACACACCCTGGCACCTATCAACCACTGCCCCGCTGCCTTGTGGGTGAGTCTGGAAGACATAAGGCTAAGGGAGCTTACCCCAACAGAAAAGCAAGCTGTGGCGGCACGCTTCGAGGCGGTTTCCGAAAAACTGGATTTCCGGCAGCCCCCTGCAGTTGTGTGGAGGTGCCGGTCGTCTAGGGATCCCCCTTGCCATCGGAACCATCTCCTCTACAATCAAGTCATGTGGCGTTGGGAGATGCGCACCCCCCATGCCACTTTAAAAACCATCTCTGCGCAGGTATCTTCTGCTATCTGAGTCCTCAAAGGACCCACAAATAGAAGAAGATGGTCATCATCGGGCACGATGGACAACCAGCAAGCAAGCAAGTTTGTGTGTTCAGGCTTGCAAAGATGAAAAGGATGATTTAGTCATGACTGCAACATTTTCAGGCACCGCTTCACTTACTGGACCTATAAAATACTTTTAATATACTTTTATCAAGTAACAACTTCTGTCAAACACACACACACACACACACACACACACACACACACACACACACACACACACACACACACACACACACACACACACAACACACACACACAGCATGATTAAGACAGGATAATGGCATGTAATCTCCTGCCAAAATCAAAGCTATGTTTCTATCAAGACAGGATAATGGCAAGTAATCACTAGCCCAAACCAGAGATATAGTTTCTACTCTAATTTTTGTATGTGTGGGACACTACACAAATTAATAGACAAGATATTGCTAGCAGAGCATACACCAAACTATAGGGGGATGGTCAACAAAGTCAGTTGCAGACACTTACATCACTGTTTCCTGAAAAGACATGTAGATCTACTATAATAGGATCCACTTAGAGATAAAACTTCACATGCTTTATGGGAAGTGGACACACTATACCTTACTTCTGTCAAACTAGTAAGGTAGAAGTGATAAAAGAATACAGGGGAACCTTGTTTGGTTGGTGCTGCAATGTAGTTTTGTCTCTGAGTTGAGGACTCTGGTTACCCACCACTCCCCTTCCCCTTTGAAATGCAGGCAGCGAGTGAACTAATCTAATTTTCTTCCCCGTCTCTGTCATTGCCACTGTTTATATGAAGCTGATCAGAACTCGTGTGTGCGTGCACATGCGTGTGTGTGTGTGTGTGTGTGTGTGTGTGTATGTGCGTTCATGCCCACATTAAATCTGGTTTCGTATCACATTTGAAGTAGCCCAGTTACAATTGATGATACCAGCTGTCTTCCATTGGCCTTTTTCTTAACCCCTGGACTGCCCTTCTCGCTGGCCCCAGCCGGCTCACCTCATGTCTGGGCTGGATGATGATACGGGCGGCCTCTGGTTCCCCACTTCTCTGATCTGAACCACCCAGCAGGACCTGGAGTAACTTAATCTGCTGTTGCAGCGGCGAAGAAAAATATGAGAGCTTGGGACAGACATTTGCGAACACACGAGAGAGAGACAGAGACCGAGAAAGAGAATCTCTCTTGAGAAAGTAACTGTGATTTATGGTGATACAAATGAATTTGTCTTGAGAAGTTTGTTGAATACGTGAGCACGCTAGGTGCGATTGCACCTTATGAAGTGACTGAAAACCATCAGGATTGGTCTAGAAACCAATGAGGTCATTCTGCGAAGAAACGGCTCCCCAGCATCAAAACAACACAGGGTGGTGAGACTCATGTTAACACATGTATGTAGTAAATTCCTTTCTACGACTACACCAGTCCTGCCCTGGGCGTAGTTATCTTTTCTGCATGGAAAACGTTTCCATATCACTGCCACTTTGGTGGGTTGAGGGTCACAGCACTTTCAGTTGGGCTGAGCTGCTGGCCCAGGAGTTACAGAGGGGGTTATCTCGCCACACTCTGTGCTCCAGCACTGGGGATCCTCTGGCACAAAGACGGAAAAAGAAGCCTCTTTTTGTGGCTACTTCATTGTGAGTCATAGGAATGGAGAGGGCCAAGTTTAAATCACCACTGTCAGGGAGGTAATCATCTTTCCTGGAGTCCATTATTCTTCAAAGGCCCTTGTCCATTTTTAGTAACATGTCGTTCTCAGAGTTTGTGATGTCACCGCGGTGTTGGCTTTAAGGCCTGCTCTTTTAAAGCCCAGATTTTGCTATAAAAACTGGCAGTAGTCAAGCAGAGCCGAGGGAAAATAAACCGATTATTCACCCTAGTTCCGCCCATCGGGGTGAGACGTTATTTCCTGTGGCTTGAACCGCGGGGTTTGTGGGAGTAGATACCAGTGAATCGTGAGTCAAACAACAGCGAGAGCAACCATGGGACAGATAGAGAAAAACTAATGCAACCAGGGTGGAGTTTTGGAATACAGCAGAGGTGCTTTGTGAAGGTACTAAAGATGGTGGGAGAGGGTGAACTCATACTGGATCTATAAGGCAGGAGTGATACAAGAAAGAGGAACTCGCTCTTGAGTTGGCTAATCGTGCTTAAAAACTATAGATCTTCCCCACAATAATGCACTGCACCCGAGACGTCCCCTCCTTCCACAGTTACACTCAAAGTGTCTTAGAGCAAGGCATTTATCCTGCAATGGAAATCAATTCAGCAGGCTAAGTATATGAACGAGTATTATGTTTGCTTAGAAAACCTTTCCTGGATGAATAAAGGAAAAATACCGATAATAATTGATAATAGTTTCATTTATAATGCACCTTTCTAAAATGCATTATGAATAACTTTTCTCAATTGTTAAATGATTATATAAAAAGCACAATAAAGAAAGGCACAAAAAAATAATACATGGAATAAACGGTACAGTCTAACACGCAGACAATAGCAATATAGCATGAGCACTGTATAATGGCAAGCAGCCACACCAGAACGAAATAAAGTGTAATAGTATCTGTGGAGCTGGAGTAGGATAACCAATAAAATGTCAAGAAAAGACAAACACGTAGTCGCTTAATACTCTAGCTATCGCTGAATCCTCATTTAAAAGACGGTGGTGGTCTGCTTAGCAGCAAACCGGATGCGGAATTACTCGCCAGTTTTTCTAAATGTCGTATTCAATGTCTGTGGTTTAGCTGTGAGTGTGTGTTTGGGGGTTAGAAGAGCCCATATTGCAGGTTTAACAGTTAGTACCGAAATCAGAACAAACAGGTGTGCAAGCTGTAGAAGTTCAACTCGCCCTTATCTTGAACCCAGAAATGAAATAAAAGCATGGTCCCCCCCCCCCCCACACACACTCATTTCTCTCCCCCCGATTACCTTCTTCTGCTTCTGCAACCTAATGCTTTCAGCCTCTCCTCCCCCATTCCTCCGCTCTCTCTCTCTCTCTCTCTCTCTCTCTCTCTCTCTCTCTCTCTCTCTCTCTCTCTCTCTCTCTCTCTCTCTCTCGTTTTTTTTCCGGAGAATTGATGTGATTTACTTTTTTTAAATATTTATTTATTTGCTTGTGGTTTGAATGATTGTATATATTTAAAATAAAAGTTACTTTTTAAAAATCAAAAAATCTCATTTTCTGGAGAATTGATGTGATTTACTTTTTATTTTTTTACACTATTTATTTGCTTGTGGTTTGAATATGATTGTATTTTTCTAAAATAAAAGTCACTTTTTAAAAATCAAAAATCTCTCAGAGCGGAGCGGAAGTTTGAGTGAGTACGCGTCTCGGCATTTTCTACCTTTACTAACTTTTCTACTTTTCGTTGTTTCGTGTTTTTTGGGGGTTGGTATTTTGACCGGTTTGTTGTCGTGATGGTGTGGTTTGATAGCGGAGCGGGTTCGGCCGGCCCGGCTGTGAGTCATGCAGACTCGCGGAGTCGGAGGCGCGGGGTTGGAGGAGCTCACACGCCGACATGGAGTTAAACTTTGTCCGAACTTCAAGCGCTCGGTAGAAGACTGCTGCTTGGCAATCGGAAAACTCGTGAGTTATGACAGTGTAAAGTCCGCGTCCAGAATGAATAGTGGAGTCGTTGTGTTTCTCGACAGTACTGTTTCAAACCAAGCTCCGACCCGGGTCGGACCAGGGTTGATTTTGTGTATGAAAGGGATAACCCGGGTTGTCCGACCCCGCTTGGCGACCCGGGTCGAGAGGTGGGTCGGACACGGGTTGACTTCAGTGTGAATTTGCAGCACCCGGGTCGCTAACAACCGGGGCGGGACAAATTAATCTATTGGTTACGAATGGGGACGCACAGCAGTGACGCAATTATAGGTTGCCACTGTCCATAAACAAACGGTGCGACGCTGGCGGGATTGTTTTTTCAAATACATTGTTGGTGAACGTGGAATAAAGCAACATGGGGAAATGGCAAGATGTCGAAGTGCGGGAGCTCCTCGCGGTGCGTGGTGAGGAAGAGATCAACAGGCAGATGACCGGGACGGGGAGGGACAACGTTGTGTACGCGAACCTAACAAGGCTGCTGCACCAGAGAGGCTCCCGGCGATCCCAAAAACAGATCCCAAACAAACTGAAGGCAGTTGAAACACCAACTCCAAACAAACAGGCGATGCTGCGGTACTCCCCGGGTGTTGCAACCCACCATAACACAATGGCTCGTCTGCGCCGTGGATCAATGGCTTCACGGTAGTTGGTTTTTTGACATTGCAGTGCTGGGCCGACCAGTTCAAGTAAAATGTCGAATGTCATGCGCGACATGCGAAAATGTGCCATCCACTGTTCGTTGTCGAAACGCTGAACTGATTCCCAGAAAGCTTGTCCATGGCTTCGGTCCCGGACCCACATTCGTCGTTTTGGTACCAAGGGAAACCACAGTCGCCATCGGAGACATTATAAAAGCTCTTCTTCTTCTGAGGTACTCACGGCGACCTCTTATTACTTTCGGCCATGAATGCTGTTCGTCTCGCTCTTAGCACAGCTTGAATTTTGTTCACCTCCATCAGCAACTTATTTAGTCCATTCTCTGGTGACTGCGTGAGGACAACGAATCCAAGTACAGACAAAATCTGAAGAATTTCAGCATTGTCCATGATTGTTCTTGCTCGTCTTCGTTTGTTGCGCTGTTGTCTCTGTGCAGTGCAGGAATTGACCACTGAATATGACGTGTTGTCCACCCCGCCCATTCCCAGATAGGACCCGGGTCTGAATTGTCCTGACCCGGGTTGAACCCGTGTTGACTGGCTTGGTATGAATTGACAAAAGAAGGGTTTAACCCTGGTCGAATAACCCTGGTCCGACCCTTGTCCTTGGTCTGAACGCGGTAGTAGTTGTGGAGCAAGGCATGGTTATCCAGGACACCTTTGTTCAGGTGGTGCCGCTGGTCAATCCGGACAAAAAGGTCATTTTGTCCAAAGTCCCTCCGATCATTAACGTGTTGTGGAGAGAACTGGCGAGACAGAAAATTAATGTCACCTATAAAACTGATCAATCTGAGCTGCGAATCTCCACTTTTAAAACCTGTCGTTACCTTCAGAAGGCAGGTCTTTATGGTTCTGAGGAACAAAGCGGAGTTAAATCTGATTTTGAAATTCAGAGTTGTTGGTTTTGACTACGATGTGTATGTATCATCAGAGACAATGAAATGTTTTGGCTGCGGAATGGAGGGTCATCTCATCCGTTCCTGTCCAGGGAAATCAACTGCTGAGCCAAATGAGGGTGAGACGGCAGCACAGGGCCCCGAGCAAACTGGGACTGCGGCGCCGAGCTCAAAGCAGGGAGAAACGCAGCAGGGAGAAAACCAGAGTGAAGCTGAGTTTCTGGCTGCTGGTTCAGGTGCTGCTGTTCCTGGTTCGGCTAACCCAGAGACTGCTGGTTCGGATGTTGCTGATCTGGGTTCTGCTAAAGCAGGGGCTGCTGGCTCGGTTGCTGACGATCGGGTTCGGCGAGTTCAGGGGCAGTCGGTTCAAGTCCTGCTGATCCAGGCCCTACACAGGACAATACTGTTGTAGAGGTTGTTGAAAAGTGTCCCACAGATACTACTACCTGTGATGTAATGGACACACAGACTGAAACTAATGAAGCAGAATGTTCTCTGGAGGAGGATTGTGTGATGTTGGTAAAGGAAGGCTCTTCAAATGTCAAGGATAAAAAGAGGAAACCTGATGAGGAGTCTCCGCCTTCTGGTATAGCGACAAAGTTTTCTCGTCAGAGTAGGGGTCTGCGGTCGGATGAGAGTGAAGGTGATGAAGCCAGTGATGTGGAGTCTCTGGCTGCCTCGCAGACGGGGACTCAACAACAGACTGGATACTTTGTAGTGAGCATTAAGAAGTTCTTGCAGGACACTAAGGGGGCCAGAAATGTAAAGGTTGACAAAGTGTTTCCTGATTTGCAACTCTTCCTTGATTCAGTGAAGATTTTTCTGAGAAGTCCTGGTGGAGAAAGCTTTCACTGAACAGGAAACTTTTCGTTTGAAAAAAATAGTTCAAAAGGTCAGAAAGCAGTTAGGGAATGATGAATAAGTTTTTCAATTTATTGTTTTTCTGTCCACTTATATCTGTTTTGCAACTTTTCTGTATTATTGAGGACATGAGAATAGGGAGCTTAAACTTAAATGGGGCACGGAATGGTGGGAAAAGGGCCTTCTTTTCAAGCTGTGTGCTCTTAAAAAGTTAGATGTGCTTTTTGTACAAGAGACACACAGTGCCACTGATAATGAGGCTGACTGGCGGAGAGAATGGACTGGTGAAGCCTTTTTAAGTCACAAAACCAGTAACAGTGGTGGAGTTGGTATTATTTTTTCCAGGAATTTTATTCCTCAGTCTGTCGAGTCTGAGGAAGTTATTAAAGGCCCGCCTGTTAAAATTAACAGCAGTGTATGAACAAGTAAAAATGGTGTTTATTAATGTTTATGCTCCAGTTGTGGGAGTGGAGAGGTTAGTCTTGCTGGATGTTTTAGATGAAGTTATTGAGAATTGTACCAGTGGGGACTATTTATTCATTGGTGGAGATTTCAATTGTACTGAGGGCAGCAGGTTGGACAGGAACCATGCAGAGCCTCATGCTGCCTCTCGCAGTTGTCTCGTTCGTCTTATTGAGGCTCATGAACTGTGTGATGTGTGGAGAGGGTTTCATGACAAACAGAGACAACACACCTGGACACATGTTAAGGATAATGTCTATGGCCAGGCTTGATCGTTTCTATTGCTTGAAACATCAGTTTAATGTGTTCAAAAGTTGTATCATCAGCCCTGTCGGTTTTTCTGACCACTCACTAGTAATGGTTTCTGTCTTTATAAAATGTGTGAAATCCAATAGTGCCTATTGGCATTTTAACACAGCCTTACTGGAGGATAGAAACTTCAAGGACACTTTTGTCTGTTTTTGGAGAAACCACCAAAGTACAATATCGGATTTTGTGTCTGTACAACAGTGGTGGGATATTGGAAAAGTCCAAATAAGACAACTGTGTCAACCGTAAACTCAAAATGTCACACGAACCTTAATGACTTCAGTTAAAGCTCTGGAGTGTGAAGTAGAGGAACTCACAGGCTTCGCTGAGGCCACAGGGGACCAACACCATACTGCGGCACTCGCAGCGAAAAAGTCTCGTTTGACCAACCTGCTGGGTGTTTCAGCTCAGGGCGCTTTGGTCAGGTCCTGCTTTCAACATGTAGCCCAGATGGATGTCCCATTACACTTTTTGTTTGGCCTGGAGCATAAGAATGGGCAGAAGCGGTTCATTCACAGCCTAAGATCTCACACTGGGCAGGTGCTGACTGACCATACTGCGATTCGCAAGTGTGCTGTCAGCTTCTAGCGTAACCTGTTTAGCTGTGAGCATAGAGAGGAGCAGGCAGTGGCTCAGAGTTTTTATACGGCTCTCCCTCAGGTGGACCGGCAGAGCAATGTAGAATTGGAAGCAGCTCTTTCCTCTGGTGAACTCTATGCTGCTCTGCAGAGTATGCAGAATGGGAAAGCTCCTGGTATTGATGGTCGTCTACCTGTTGATTTTTACAAATCTTTCTGGTCAGTGATCGGGGGGGGATCTGCTGGCGTTGCTAAATGACAGTCTCGCCAGAGGGCGTCTGCCATTGAGCTACAGGCGGGCGGTTCTCACCTTGCTGCCCAAGAAAGGTGACCCACTGTCCATTACAAACTGGAGGCCTGTGTCACTGCTTTGCACTGATTATAAGCTCCTCCCAAAAGTGTTAGCAACCAGGCTGAGTAAAGTGATGGAACAAGTAATTCATTGTGACCAGACCTACTGTGTACCTGGCAGGTGGATTTCAAATAACATCATTTTGATTCAAGACTTTTTAGAGATCTGTAAGCTGTTTGGCCTCAATGCCGGCATCATATCAGTTGATCAAGAAAAAGCCTTTGATCGTGTTGAGCGTGGATATCTATGGCGTACATTGAGGGCCACTGGTTTTGGTCCTGGCTTTATTAACAAAATTAAGGTTCTGTATTGTGTGACAGAGTGTGCTGAAAATTAATGGTTTGAGTGCTCTTTTTTAAATGCAAAGTGGAATTAAACAAAGCTGTGCCCCCTCAGGTATGTTGTATTCCCTAGCATTTGAGCCTCTGTTACACAAGCTTAGATCCGACCTTGAGGGTATAACTACCCCAGGCTGTAGTGCACCCTTAAAACTGTCCGCCTATGCAGATGATTTAGCAATTCTGGTGAACAGTCAGCAGGATATTGACATACTGGTGAGGGACATCGTCCCGTTTGGCATAATATCCTCAGCCAAAGTTAACTGGATCAACAACGAAGCTGTCAATGTTGAGGGTGTACTGGAGAAAAAGCTCCGTTTCCCTGGGGGGTTGATTTGGAAAGTGGGGAGCTGAAATATTTAGGAGTGTTTCTAGGTGATCAGTCTGTTTGTTGTGGGTCGGAAAGGAACCAGTGCAGGGGTCCGGCAGGGTCAAGCCCGTAGGCACGTTTATTTCTATTCAGGGAAGGGAAATGCGGGATGCGTATGGTGCAACTAGAGTCCTGGATGTGGGGTGTGTAAAAGACTATGTGTCTGTGTGCAGGGCGAGTGTGGTGCGTGTGTGCAGGAATGTAAATGACTGGATGGTGTTTGTGCGTGTTGGTGAAGCCAAAGTCCAGGAGTTCTGCGGGAGGCAGTGTGGGAGCACAAGGGAGGGGTCCGAGGAACACAAGGAAGACGGAGCCCGAGAAGCACCGGGGGGTTTAGATGGCACAATCTGGCAACGATTGCATGTCAGCGTCCTCTCTTATAGCTGGCTGCAGATTGGCTTCAGGTGCGCTGATCACCGATGAGCCTCTGGTGCGTAGCTGCGCTCTCAACGAGCGCGCTGATTGAACCCTGCCGGTAGACTCAGGCGGAGACGCGCCTTGCGTCTGGACCACAACACTGTTCTTAAAAACTGGGAAATTTTTCTTGAAAAAGTCAAAGGTCGGTTGGCAAAGTGGAAGTGGATTTTAACCAGGATGTCCTACAGAAGTCGAGTCCTGATCACCAACAAATTGATATCATCAATTTTATAGCATCGCCTGTCAGTTGTTGACCCCCCACCAGACCTGCTGTCCAAAATCCAGGCTCTTCTTGTCAGCTTCTTCTGGGACAAACTGCACTGCGTGTGTCAGAGTATGCTGTATTTGCCGAGGGTTGAAGGAGGGCAAGGCCTGATCCACCTGAGCAGCAGGGGGGCTACCTTCCATTTCCAGTTCCTACAAAGGTTTCTGTATGGTCTTGCTGAGTTAGTGTGGAGGTCGCTGGCTTGCTCCATTCTGAGTCAGCTAGGTGGCCTGGGCCTCAACAGATTTTGGTTTTGATAGACTTAAAGCAGCTTAGCATCAAGGACCTACCTGACTTCTACTGTGGGCTGTTCAAGGTGGGGGAATTTGTTAAACAAAGAGAGATTGAGACAACATGGCTCTTTGTTTTGGCTGCTCCAGGAACCAATCGTACATGGCACCTGTTTCAGTGCAGTCTGACAAGTGGGGCCAACTCTACTGAAGCAATTCTGTGTGTCAAACGTGATGACTCTGGGACATGTAGTTCAGCTTGCAGGCCCAAACATGGACAGTGCAACTCATCTTGCCTCCCGCTTACAGCTGAGATCAACTTGTGTCATTACTCTGCTGCTTAACAAATGGAGGGAAGCTCTCACTAGTGGTGAGCGAACACTGTTGATCCAGTATTATAATGGCATTGTTAGACCTGATGAGAATGATGTTTTCCCTTCAATTAACATTTCTCCAGATTTTAAGGACTATACATGACCTCTTTTAAAAAGTGGGAATCCCTTCTCGTTTTCTTTTCAGGATCCAAATGGAAGGTCAGTGTACAAAATGTTTGTTAAAGTTCTGAACAAGTTCAAATTACATGGTAAACCTGCCCACCCCATGGAGGGCTCACTTAGGTCTGAGTGACAGTGTTTGACCTGTGTGTAGAGCGCTGTACAAACCACCATTGATCAAAAGAGCTGCAGACCTGCAGTGGAGGGTTTTACATGGTATCATGGCGGTTAATGCATTTGTCTGTGTTATTAATTCTGATGTTAGCCACGAGTGCCCATTTTGCACTAATCGTGAAACTGTTTTTCATTGTTTCATGGAATGCTGTCGACTGCTGCCACTTTTTACATTGCTGGAAAATGTTTTTGGATATTTTGGGGAAGTCTTTCCCAAACCCATGTTCATTCTGACCTACAGGTACGCTCAGAAAAACAAGGCCAAATGCCAGTTTTTTAATTTCATTCTGGGGAGTGCAAAGATGGCTGGGTCGCTGAGCAGAAGAAACGGAATGGAGAAAGCTGGGGATGATTATGCTGTTTTTGTGTTTATAAAAATGTTAAAAGCATGTTTAAAAGTATATTTCTGCTACCTCAAAATGATGGAAAATCTGGAAAGTTTTCGCAGAGTGTGGTGTTACAAAAATGTGCTTTGCTGTGTTGTGGATGATGAGCTGATCTTTGGGAGTGTACTGAGATGATTTAGATTCCGTGAATCTTATGTTACTGACGATGTTGGTTTATATTCTGCTTATTGTGTTGTAAATTAAAGTATTGTTGAAAAATCAGATCTCTCTCTCTCTCTCTCTCAGCCAAAAATGCCCTTGTACATGGATTCTTCAGTGACGTCACCATGCCAGTTCCTCATCTGCGACTCTGAGGAATACAAAATGATTTTTTTCAGTTTTTGTAAATGATATCAAAGAATAAAGGATGTCCCAAGCCTCTCTTTCTCTCTCTGATAGCCTCTCCTACATATAGATAGAGATGAATGTCAACTGGAGCCCCAGTTCATCTGTCTACGTCAACATCCGATTGATTGAGACATGATGGCTGGTTAACCATGAACGATGGTGACCGTGCCGTTGTCAAGCCGCCATGAAAGGAGTGGAGGTCACGAAGAGCGCTCTTGAACGACTCCCTGTTTTAATTATGACTGTCGAGTGTGCGGTAGAACCCATCAATTATATTTTTACCCCCTTCAGCTAGGGCTAAAATCAATGGGTCAGCCCAGTTCGGGAAGCTAATTATGAAAAAGTTAAGACTACAAAACATTTTTTACTTTTCTGATGTTCCCTTGTTTACATGCGCCAAATGTGCGTGCGCAGGTTGTGAGGCAAAAAGGGGACACGAGTCTTGTGTTTGTAAACGTTACTACGTTCATTTCGAAGAGATCATGACGGGGAAATGGATTTAAAACGAAACGAAACGCCTCACAGTTGTTGCGCTGTCGGCTGTACAAATCGTGAAAATGATAAAAACAAGCATCTGCGTTTTTATCGCATGCCGAGAGGGAAAACTCCAGTCGCAAAACGAAGACGACAGGCGCCGGTTCATGCGATCCGTCAGGAGGACTGGAAGATGTGAAGGTTTGCGGAGAACATTTCATATCTGGTATGTATCCGTTTCTTACACAAATAAGTATTGTGATTGAACATACTCAAGTACCAGCTCTAAATGTGCTACTGTCGTAGTAGAGCAGCTGCCAAACCAGAGTTTGAGTTGTTAATGCCTAGCCTTCCTCAAGTTCGACAACGGTTCCATCAGCTCTCTTGTGTCATGGTGCTTGAGGTCATAATTTGACTCTAGCCTCGATCTCATAACCGTACAAACAATTAAACTACGAGGGCTTACCTTTGATTTGATGAAACAAAACTTGTTTTCCTTCGATAACGGGTGGTAAAAGCAGTCTAACAGAACACAGTGAAAAAATATGTACTGGTAGGGAGTGATTTTTTTTTCTTTACAACATAATCATTGATTTGTGAAAATAAAGTCAGGCCTATGGGGTGCTATATAGTCAAACCATTTTTTTCCAGTATAAGGCTAATTGTTCCAATTTATGATTGACAGATGCTGTTATCCTCTCCATTTTATAAATGTCCATTGTAATTTCCATCCATGTATTTAAAGTTGGGCTCTCCTGTGATAACCATTTCCTGGTAAGAGTCTTTTTACTAGCCACCAGCACTATATTCATTAAACATTTATCTCCTTTCAACCATTCTTGGGGTATATACCCACATATATGGTCTTAACTATCTAGGAGTATTTCACATTTAAAAATGTCTTGTAGGGCATTGTGTATTGCTCTCCAATAGTCTTTGATAACGACAATCCCATAAAATAGGGTAGTGGTTTGCATTTTGGTTTCCACAGTTTCTCCAGCAAACAGTGAGGTTACTATCATAATGTGATTGGTGAAAGGATGTAATAAAATACCTTATCAGGTTTTTCCACCAAACTCCCTCCATTTCTGCTAACTAGTACACTTCCATTGATACCTCCATATTGTTGTCCATTCTTCCTCAGATATAATTGGCCCTCCTTCTCCCATTTTGTTTTAATGTATAAAGTCGAATGTGTTTCAATGTTTAACAGACCCTTATGTATGCATGAAAGGATTCTACCATCAGTATTTGAATTATATGCTTTTCTAAACAGTTCTATCAGACTAGTACTTGCCTGGGTTGCGTTTTTCATATTCATATTAACATAATGTCGCATCTGCAGATACCGATAAAAGTCTTGTTTTTTCAAATAAGTGTTTCTTTTTAAGCATTTCAAAACTGAGCAGTGTCCCTTCTTTCATTATATTGCATAGAGCTGTTATTCCTTTAGCTGTCCAGTCCTTAAATCTAGTATCTGGTTTATTTGGTGTAAAATTGAGTCACATGCACACCATTTAAGAATTACAATATCGCCCTCTAGTTTATATTCTTTTATAATAGTTTTCCATGTTTTGAGAGTGCATTTCACCCATGGGTTATCCATAGTATTTATATAACTTTGTAGATTGTTATCAGCTAAGATTGCCTGTATGGGGATGGAAGGTGTCCTCTCTTCAATATTTTTTTTCTTCCGATGAGCATCACATGGTAGGTTGCACCAGCATATCGTAGCTCTCTTTCTTTTTTATAAGTGGATCAAAAAAATTATAAATATATATATAAAAAAGCACCAGCATATAGAGCAAAGACGTTCCCAAAATGCTTTCCTAAATGAACCTGGTAAAGAATCTTCACATCTATTTAATCTGTCAGACCAGCCTGATTAAGGTAGGTCATGGAATCTCTGTGGATGCATTGTTGCCCCAAAGCAAAACACCAAAATATGAAAGTCATTCTGGAGGTTTAGCTGTTTGTACCAAGATTATTCATTTAGGGACGTCTCTTTGGTTTCCAGGTTTGAGCTGTAGAATGGGTCACTTGCTGACTCCTTCAAGGACTGATGATCTGCTGACGGACTTTACAATCATTAATGTCGCAAATGCTGCAGAGATGATGCTGTGCTTTTGTTAATTCATCGCTGTTTTAGTTCTCGTTTGTTTTTCGTTTTGTGTTTTTGTTTTTCCCCCTTTTTTCTCTCTTTTTTCCTTTTTTTTTTGTTTTGTTGGTCTTTTTACGTAATCATTTGTATTTATGTTCCTTAAAGAAACTCCATAAAAACTTAATTTTTTTTTAAAAAAAGGAGAAGAAGCAGTCTTGGTCATGTCCACCAACAAAATAATCATATGTTGCTAAAGACGTGTATGCTTTCATTGATTCTTTGGTAAATATACTTGGTATGTCTATGAGGTAGTCGGTCACATCCCTCCAGTCGATGTTTGGCAACTTCGTGATATCACTTGTCCACTGAGCTTCAGCACGCATGAACTGATCGGGAGGCTTTTCTCCAGTGCTTGGCGTAGGTTTCAACTCGTACTGCTTTCTGGCTTAGACCTTCAACATATTGTAGCGAATTCGGGGGGTAGTTCGGGAATCGCCACAGCCGGGACGCGAACCCGTATCTCCCACGCCGCAAGCGACAACGTTAACCAGTTGACTAAAGTGTCCGCCCCGTTAGTCAAGGACCAAGTGTCTACTTGTAACGTGCAAAATCTGGTGTTGAAAATGATTGAAAATGATTTCTCTTTGTCTCAAGAAATGAGTCATGTCGAATTGGGATCTCATGTTTTCAACTCCTTTATTATCACAATATTACGAACTTACATCAGTGTAATTTGTACAAGTCTCTTGAGAGATGTCCTCTTTCGCGTAGCTCCTCCAAGCGAAGCGATAGTCCATCACATACATTTCAAATAGTCCATGGGCCAGAGCCCAAAATTTCCTATTTCGGTACACTCAAGGTGGCAAAACTTACTTATAATTTTTGAAAGGATCCATGTCTGTAGATGATATTTTGGTATGATAACCATTCCTGAGTGGCAGCTGTATCACAGTTATCAGCTCATGAAGTTAACCACCCCCTAAAGTAAATTGCATTTTAGACGCTGGTGCATATCCTGGTTTAGCCTCATGGTCAGGACATTTTTCAATGTTCTATAATATTGTCTTTGGTATCATTTTAAAGGGGACCTTCTTAGCTTTCATTCAAGCCCTGTTGTGGATATTTCTCACAAATATAGAGGTCACTTGAGCTCTTCAACCCGTCAATAACACACATCTTTCTGCAATGTTCGCCTAAACTATATACTTTCTTTTAGCCCTGTGGCATCTATGAATATCAGGGACACAAAACACAAAAACTGGAATACTCACAGGACTGTAAAGATTCAGGAAATGTATAATATACCCATACTATTTCATTGTGTGAGGTGATTGTGAACCTTAAATTAGAAGGGCATTATTACTAAGAAACTAACTAGACCAAAGCCAGTTAGTCCATGGGTCAGACCAGATATCGATATCACCCAAGGTGACACAACTTCACTGGTGCCATTTTATTTGGTACACTAACAGAAGTAAAATAATACATGATAACCTTTCCAAATGAGCAGCTATTTCATTTTTCTTTCAGGAAACCTGTTTCTGTGCCTCTCACGATTGTGTATTTGCCCAGATTTTTACAAATATAGCATTTCAACACCCCTGGTACTGATTAGCCTAGCTTAAACTCTGGGACAGTTCTTAGTTGGCCAACAACCAAGGATAACCAGTACTGTGTACTTCCATTCATTGTGCTAAGCTAGGCTAACGTGCAGCCAGATAGCTTTCTACTAAACGCATATAGAGGAAACTGGTATCTATCTTCTTGTCTCACTCTGGAGAAGATTGTAAGCTAATTTCCCATAATGTTAGCATGTTCTTTTAATGTATATGTTAATATGATTAGTTAAAGTGGCTACGAGGAACTTTCATCTTGTGTTGATTTTAGCGGCCTCATGTGGACAAAATACAGCTGTTGCATAGCAACTAGGTAATGTATCTATTTGTGGCTATGTAAGATAAATAATGGTAATATGACGCTGGTGAAGCAAAGTAAACTTTATTTTAGTAGTGTTCATACACCTAAGTTACATGTATTTGTTTGTATGTGGCAGGTGAAAACTGACTGAATATGGCCACTGGTGAACAAGCAAGTTTTTACCCAATACCAAAGCGCCCACGGGTGGAGTGCATTATCCACTGTTCTGATGATACAGATAAGCTGGTTTCACTACAAAGCGTCGACTCATGGAGAACTCTGCTCAGGGCAGCTCAGATACGAAATCATGCACCAGTTTTGAAACTGGCAAAAGACATTCCTGAGGGACAGATTCCAGCAATCTACTACCACAGAAAGTGTCGCAGTATCTTCACTATGAAGCAAATTCTTGATGGCCTCCTTGCAAAAGAAAAGAAAAGTTGTGTCTCTGCTGAAGAGAAACAATCTAAGAGAGTAGCTCGACATGCTCCAAGTACATCTAGGACTTATGATGCAGAGTGCATATTTTGTCAGAAAAACAGCAAATATTCCAAGAGACAGAATACGAGAGAAGTACTGGTGCAGTGTCGAGAACTGCGAGCTGATGCAAAGATCAGGAGTGCAGCCACAAAGAAAAGGGACAGCAGAATCCTTGCCATTGTGAGTAGAGACCTTGTAGCAGCTGAAGGGCACTACCACAGGTCATGCTATAGACTTTACACCAAAGAAGAGGTTTCCAAAGGAGAGGTTGCCAGCAATGAAGATGATGATGCTGCAGCCCAGTATGAAGCTGCTGTGAATAAGGCATACAATGAGCTGTTCCTCTTCATCAGGATGGAGCTTTTTGGCAATCCTCAAGTGATGACAATGACTGATCTCTCTTCTAGACTGGTAGCTTCAATGAACTCCCAAGGCATTGCCCAAGTCAAGGAATCAACCAAGAAGCACATAAGGCGAAACCTGGAGAGTGAGTTTGCTGGAGCCTTGCAGATATTCCCTGATGAGAAAGGAAAATTCCTCCTCTATCCCGATAACTTGTCCATGAGGGAACTTGCCAAAGAAAATCAGTCTCTCAAAAGGGAGCTGCAGACCCTGAAAAGTGTCAGTGCACAAGATGTTATAGCCAAAGCAGCCATCAAATTGAGAGCAGACATTAAAAGTCAAGATGTTCCTCAAACCTGGCCGCCTGAAGTCAAACCAGAAGCAGAATGTCCTACCATTCCAGAGTCGCTCATTATCTTCCTGTACTCTCTACTCACAGGCTCAAATGATCCTGATCATGCATCCCAGAGAGTGCAGTGCCTTCTGCAGTCATTTGGCCATGACATAGTATATGCAGTGACATGTGGAAATACCAAGCCTTCCAAGCACATTGTTCTGCCATTCAGTGTCAAATCGTTGACAGGAAATGTAAAGTTGATAAACATCCTCAACCGACTTGGTCACAGTGTGTCCTATTCACAGATGGAAGAGATCAACACTGCCCTGTGTCTCCAGAAACTCTCATCATCAGGGAGTGGCATTGCCCTTCCAGCTAACATCCATCCTGGCATATTCACAACTTTAGCCTGGGACAATATCGACCGTCTTGAAGAAACTGTCAGTGGTGAGGGAACATCTCACAGAGTCAATGGGATTGCTGTGCAAGCAAAGCCAGTCAACCCACTTCCTGTCCAACCCATGCCCACTGTTCCCAAAACAAAGAAGAGAAGCATTGATGGACCCCCACCAATGTTACCAACTTACAATGCTGGACAACGGGTAGGGCCACCACAAAGCAAAAAGTCAGATGCCGATACTGCAGCCAATACTAAGCTTGCCAGAGAGAAAACCCTTCTTTGGGTCCTAGCACACATGTCACAACAAGAAGAACAGTCAGTCAGCAGCTGGACAGGCTTCAACATCCTGACTCGAGGAGAGATGACAGTCATCCCCGACAATATAGGCTATCTGCCTACCATCAATGCTCCAGCGACACAAATGTCTACTGTCAACGAGGTGCTTAACCAGTCACTGAGCATCATGCAGTGCTTAGGCCTGAGGAAGATTGTCTGTGTCTTTGACCAAGCCCTGTATGCGAAGGCTGTCGAGATCACATGGAAACACCATGACAAGTTCCATGATATCATCGTTAGGCTTGGGGTATTCCACACCATCTGCACACTGCTGGCAATAATAGGAAAGCGTTTCCAAGATGCTGGACTCAAAGACCTCTGCATTGAGTCTGGCATGATTGCAGAAGGCTCAATTGCTGGTGTTATGGATGGCCGCAAGTACAACAGGGCAGTGCGACTACACAAGCTCTTGTATGAGGCTCTCATGCGACTGACCTTGAATGGTTTCCTGTCCTGGTTGGAAGAAACTCACAGGAATGACATGGTTCACCTGAATGAGACACTGAAGACCATTGACAGCCTTGGGAAAGAAGTCTCACAACATGCTTTGAAGGAGGTCCTCGAGAATAGCTCTTGTACACGCATCATGGATCTATTTGAAGTCTACCGTGAGTTCCTTAGAGGTGGAAACGGCAGCCTCTCGAACTTCTGGATGTCCTATTTGGACATGGTTGAAATCTTGTTGGGGCTCATCCGAGCATCCAGAGAGGGAGACTGGATGCTACACTTGGCTAGCATTCGAGCAATGATCCCATGGTGCTTTGCTTATGACAGGATGAATTATGCACGCTACCTCCCCTACTACTACGCCCAGATGTCTGAGCTGCCCATCACACACCCAGATGTGTACACAGAATTCATGGAAGGAGGCTTCTCAGTCCAACTGGGCTCCACCAATCCCTTTGGCCGAATCCCTGTTGACCAAGCTATAGAAGAAACGGTGAACAAAGACACCCAAACAGCTGGAGGGACAAAGGGATTCAGCTTGAAGCCAGGAGCTGTGACCAAATATTATCTCACAGCTGAGTATAGAAGCATGTACCTCAGACAGCTGAGAGACCTGACAGGTCAAGGCAGGTGCAAATGGTCTCATCCAGATCTACAGAGTCCAAGGATCAAGAGAGATGAAGCAGATGTCCAGTCTCTCATGGACCTTATGGAGAATAACTGGCTCAATCCTATGTCCCCTGATGAGATTGATTTGGTTAGCCTCTCCACTGGCAACATGGCTCCACCTGATGTGACCATAGATCTCTTGAGAGCTCTTGAGAAAGGAGAAGAGGCCTACCAAGCATTCCAGCAAACAAGGTTAGATGCAGACCCACCACCTGTGAAATTCCACGACAAGATGACCAAGCAAAGTCTGAAAACATTCTCCAATGTCAGCACAAAACAAGCTCATGGAAAGAAAGCACAGGATGTGGTTCTGAAGGCAGATAGAAACCTTTTCAGTCACATGATCCTGGTGGCTGAAAGCAGGAAGGTGAATCTGAAGGATGTCCTTGCCTACCCATTGGGCCCACTACCATGAGCACTGGCAAATGCTGATGGGTCCTTACGAAAAACAAACAAGGCTGCACTTGCCAGAGAGCTTGAAAAGAATGTATCTCCTGCAGAAGACATCCCAATCCCATCTACTTCCATCATTGATGGGATGAGCCTGGTCCAAAAAATGAATGGCAACAACAACACCTTTGCACAGGTGGCAGAGTCAGCCTTGACCCAGGTCCTCCATGAGGGAGCACAGAGTGGGAGGATTGATGTTGTTTTTGATGTCTATCACCAGACTTCGATCAAAGATGCTGAACGACTGAACCGGGGTGGAGACATCACTCTCCAGTACAAGAATCTTGCAGGGGGACACCACGTCCAGCAGTGGAGAAAATTTCTGTGCAGTTCCTCCAACAAGACCAGTCTCATCAAGTTTCTGGTGGAAGAGTGGAAACTCCCACGATACAGAGCTATGCTGCATGGCAAGGTGTTGTACATGACCTGTGAGGAAACCTGCTACAAGTTGACAGAAGATGGGTGTGAGGAAGCAGCAGAACTGCACTCCACACATGAAGAAGCTGACACCCGTCTGCTCCTGCATGCATTGCATGCAGCAAATGCGGGCTCAAAGTCAGTTATCATCACAGCTGAGGACACTGATGTCATGGTGCTTTGTCTTGGCTTCCAGAAGGACATCACCTGTCCCATCTACCAGAAGTGTGGGACTCAGAACCGCACACGGTTTGTCGACATCACCAAACTGGCAAGTTCACTTGGAGACAGCATCTGTGACAGCCTAATTGGCTTACATGCCTTCACAGGCTGCGACACTGTCAGTGCATTCGCTGGTCGAGGGAAGCTGAATGCCCTGAAGATAGTGAGAAAGCACACTTCCTGCCAAGAGACTTTTAGTCAACTGGGACAGACATGGAATGTGAGTGATGAGCTGTTCCAGAAAATTGAGCAGTTCACCTGTCGGATGTATGTTGCTAATAGCAGCACTGCTGAGGTGAACAAACTGCGTTACCAGCTCTTTTGCACCAAAAGGGGAGAGGTTGAGTCCAGCCAGCTGCCACCATGTAGAGACTGTCTCTTTATGCATGTTCAACGAGCCAACTATCAGGCAGCAATATGGAAGTGCTGTCTGCAGGCTAATCCTGTGGTGCCAAGCCCTACTGAGTATGGATGGACAGACGATGAAGGCAAGCTGGCCATTTACTGGATGCGCTCCCCACCTGCACCAGATGTGGTCTTGGAAATGCTAACATGCAAGTGTGTGCATTCATGCAAAATGCCAAGCTGCATGTGCCTGTCAAATGGACTTCCATGCACAGACATGTGCAGGTTACAGACCTGCAGTAACCAAAAACAGCAGGATGGTCCAGAACTGGACTTTGAACTTGGGGAGTCAGATGATGAGAGAAACGAGCAGTTTGATGAATGACAGTGTGATGATTCTGACGGTATTACTGTGGTAGTAGTCTATTGATGCACAGGATGTTGATTCTGGACTTGGTTACCCAGAGCTTGATAACAATAATGTAACCATATTCACATATACCCATTACCCTACCCATTACCATTACATATACCCACTAATGATATGGGATTACATGTATCATTGACTAAGTATATATAAATGTCAATGTTGTTTAAAATATTAAAATAGTTCATTACCTCACTATGGTATTCCTTTTTATCATGTATTTTGATTGTGTATTTAAACAAATGTATAGAGACCAGTTTGTGACCTAACTGGCTTTGGTCTAGTTCTCATTTAAGGCTCACAATCACCTCACACAATGAAATAGTATGGGTATATTATACATTTTCTGAATCTTTACAGTCCTGTGAGTATTCCAGTTTTTGTGTGTTGTGTCCCTGATATTCCTAGATGCCACAGGGCTAAAAGAAAGTATATAGTTTAGGCGAAAATTGCAGAAAGATGTGTGTTATTGACGGGTTGAAGAGCTCAAGTGACCTCTATATTTGTGAGAAATATCCACAACAGGGCTTGAATGAAAGCTAAGAAGGTCCCCTTTAAAATGATACCAAAGACAATATTATAGAACATTGAAAAATGTCCTGACCATGAGGCTAAACCAGGATATGCACCAGTGTCTAAAATGCAATTTAGTTTAGCGGGTGGTTAACTTCATGAGCTGATAACTGTGATACAGCTGCCACTCAGGAATGGTTATCATACCAAAATATCATCTACAGACATGGATCCTTTCAAAAATTATAAGTAAGTTTTGCCACCTTGAGTGTACCGAAATATCGTCTGGCCCATGGACTAAAAAGCGCGGTAGTCGAATCAAAGATTGGGATGACGTGTTGTGACGGACCAATCAGAAATAGAGGCGGGCGTGTCTTTTTAGAGTCTTGGCGGGGCCATAGTAGGATTCGTAAATTCGCCTCCGGCTGGCAGTCTCGAAGGAGACGCCACGCCACTTTCGTGACAAGGCGAATCCAGGCCGAACCACTGCTTTTTCCGACACACCCAGAGACAGATTCATGTGACGAAACCAAGCCGACTCCGCCCCCCTCCTGAAGACGGCGTTGCCAATTATTGCGGCTTCATCGAGTCCGGCCATAGTCGGATCCGATGAGACCGGGGCGCGAACCCCGGTGTCCAGTGGGCAACTGCATCGACACAAAGCCGATGCTTAGACCGCTACAACACCGCGGTCAATTTTAAGTTTTACATGCTTTCATCTGTGAGTTTCATAGGTTCACACGTTGTTTCTCAGCCATGTTTTGCCACACATTCTGCGTGCGCTTCTTGTTTACAACGCAGCTTTTACGTCACGCGATAAGGGTCTATAGACCGCTATGCTACCTGGACGCCTTTCCTTTAAAAAGAGGAGAGTGTCTTGCCTCTTTTTAGTTTTCCAGTGAAAATACACTATTAAAGTGTAGCCCCCCTCCCCTCCATCACTGCTCTGTTGATATGTAACATGCATAGTAATCTCAACCTCTTAGGTTGTAATGTCTTTTCTAATTTGAGAACATCCCAAAAGCACCTTGGTACAGACTATTACCTCCCCATTATTACCGTCTCATCTACTCTTATGCAGCACGCTTATCAGCTTAGTCTCTATAACGCTTTAGGGAACAGATGTCCGGGGACTTAAGCTGAATCTGAAGAACAACTTATCTGAAGACAAGTTCAATTTCAGTTTATGACCACTGCCATACAATACCTTCTCTCTCTCTTTCTCTCTCTCTCTCTCTCTCTCTCTCTCTCTCTCTCTCTCTCTCTCTCTCTCTCTCTCTCTCTCTCTCTCTCTCTCTCTCTCTCTCTCTCTCTCTCTCTCTCTCTCTCTCTCTCTCTCTCTCTCTCTCTCTCTCCTGCGAATGATGCAAGAAAGAAAGCCACTGAGCGGTGTGTTGTAATGCAGTGTCTCAATGGATGTTTTACGCTTGTTGACTGACCGTTGTTCAGTCTCTATCGCAGTGTCCCCCGACCTTTTGCATGTTCCCTGTCTGTCTATACTGCATAAAACAAGACTATGTGATAAAACTGCTGAGATAACTGACTTAGCATGCTGGATAGCCCTGCTCCAGGTTTTTTTAATATGTGAATCACCTCATGAACCTGTCTTATAACTCACTCACTCACTCACTCACTCACTCACTCACTCACTCACTCACTCACTCACTCACTCACGTCACTCACTCACAAACTGATATTTAGTCTCATGTTTGGCTGTACCATCGTGTGTATATGTGTGTGTGTGTAAAAAAAAGTGTCCTTGTTTTAAAGACAAGTAGTTTACAGTAATGAGAGAGACAAGAAAGGTGGGTGAGAGAGGTAGAGACCAGGTTAGCTGGTCCAGTAGTAATGTGGAATGATATTGAACTGGCCAAAATACTATAAAGTCCCCTGCCTCTCCTCTTAAATCAAAAAACAAAAATCAGGGGGAATCCAGAGCTGACCAAACATCGGTGGTGTGAGCTGGTGATGTGGGAAGGCAGGCCTGTCAAACCTCAGCAGAGACCTGCTACTTCTGGGCTCGCTAGACCGGACTCCACTGCTCCCCCTGTCAATCAAGACAGTTAGCCTCAGGCGGAAAAAAGCACACATCTGCACACAGACCCACACGCACGCGGGTGGACACAAGCATCCACTTACACCAACACAAACCTACACAGACACAACGCATACATACGCACACAATCAGCTATGATGAAATTGCGCTGGCCATGCCAGAAGGCTTTTATCTGACTACTGTTGGGGGGGGGGGTAACTGAAGGAGAAAAGCAACAACTATGAAATGAACTCACATCTGGCTGAGCATTAAAACACCTGTCAGCTACCATGATACTCCCCTCTGGGTCAAGTGTTCAACATTTTGAAAGGAAATTACTTGTAAGAAATCTGTAGTTTTCAGGTAGTTTTGCCACTTATTTTTTGGGGTTTTCTTTATTTTACTTGCTGCCTAATCTGTCTTATGTTTTATGTTCTCTGCGATCATTTTCGCTTACTTCATTTTATTTTGAGTAAAGTGCGTCGAAGCCTCGCTGTGATAAGTATGCTGAATAAAATAAATGTCAACTTGAACGTGGGTAACTCCTGCTCATCTTTGGAACAGCTGAATTGCATTTGTCTACAAGGCCACTCAGGTTGGTTGTAACTCTGCAGCAATAAATTACTATACTCTACGAGGTCATACACACTATATGGCACTCGTGCATTAACATTACTTTTATTAGATATTGCCTTTTAACAACACTCTCCATTCGGCTAATGTACAGGGAGCCAAGGAGGGTTGGTGGGGGGTTGGAGGGGTAATTGAAAGCAAAGAGGTGAGAAGTGAAAGGGGGAGACTGACAGGGGTGACAAGGGTATGTAACCACATGAGAATATGCAGTCTGTTTACCCAAGTGATGTTTTAATTTTAGCTCTGGGCTTCAGTTCTTTTTTTCCCCCTCCACTTCCTTTCAGCATGGATCGTTTTTTTTTTCACCCTCTGAAACCGGGCCCCATAACGTTACAATAACATTGACTTTGGCGCAGGGGCACCGGCCTGGGAAGTGACGAGACTCTTAAGAAAGTATACTGCCCCTTTTCCTCTCACAGCCTCCCCTCACCTTCCCCTGCCTGCGCTCGATGTCGCATCATGCTTGACATTCACAACAATCAGACGTGTCGGCCCGCGTCCCCCGATGTCTTTTGGACCTCCGTCCCATACTGATGAGGTCATAGACTAGAGGTCAGCTCTACAAAGGAGCTGCAAGCTTGTGAAAACCAGTTGAAAGTCCATGTGAACTTTGTGTTTGAAGGAGATGAATTTTGTTGTTGCTGTTGTATCATGGAGTGGCTGGGTGACTTGGTGGTTAACACTGTTGCCTCTCAGCAAGAGGGTCCTGGGTTTGACCCCAGCCAGGGTTGCCAACTCCTTGAAATGAAAATAAGGAACAGGGGACAGGGACGGGGGTGGGATGGACGGGGCGGCGCGCGCATAACAAATATAATGTGCCTTAGACTACACACACACACACATGTATGTATATATATATATATATATATAAAGGAACGATTCCTTATTTTAAGGAAAGGTTGGCAACCTTAACCCCAGCCTATATATGTGTAGTTTGCATATATATTCTGTCTGTGTCTATGCAGGCTTCCTCTGGCTACTCTTGTTTCCACCCACAGTCCAAGGACATGCATGCTTGGTAAATTGTAGACTCTAATTAACCTGTAGGTATCAATGGAAGTCAAGAGTAAATTGTGTCATTTTCTGCAATTGACTGGTGACCTGTCCAGCATGTCATCTTGCGCTGTGCCCACTGCTTTCTGGGATGTGCTCCATCCCCCACCCCACCCCCACAACCCTGAATTGGATTAAGCTGGTGTAGATATGGGTGGATGGATGGATGGATGGATTGAGGTATATACAATAAATGAATGAATGTTATACTATGGCAAAAGACTAACTTAAAGTTTCCCATTTCTCTGTATTTGTGTTGTAGTTTGGTGGAAAAATCAGCTGCTGATGCTGTTCATGTGTTATTGTCTATTCAGGCCAAGACACGACACAGAGGACTCGCTGATTAACGTTTATGTGTAATGTCTCTCCTGCTGAGAGGTGAGACCAGAGTTCTGCTGCCTTTAATAACTGAGTCTGGAGAGAGAGAGAGAGAGAGAGAGAGAGAGAGAGAGAGAGAGAGAGAGAGAGAGAGAGAGAGAGAGAGAGAGAGAGAGAGAGAGAGAGAGAGAGAGAGAGAGAGAGAGAGAGAGCAAGCAGCTAAACCCCAAACCCAGAACACAAACTAATTGTCCTGCCTCTGTTTACTGCACCCAAGGGTGAACTTTAATGGGGCAAATGGTGATACAACTAAACCTTTCAGCCTTAGGCTTGATCTGTCAGCAGAGGAACAGGTTCAAATCTTCTGATGCACTTCTATGCAGCAAAGAAAAGCTTCACAGCATGGAAAAATCCCCCTTCCTACACTTTCAGCTGATTCAATGATGTCCTGATATGACAAGCAAGTGTACAAAATATCACCAAGTGTTGTGTATGTTCATCTCTTATAGAGGCTTTAACGATATGAATCTTTATGAGCCCAGCATAAATTAGATACACTTTCTGTACAAAAGTATTGGGACACCTGGCCATTACACCTACAGGAGCTTTTATGATATCCCATTCTAAATCCATAGGCATTAATATGGAGTTGCCCCCCCCCCCTTGCAGCTATCAGAGCTTCCACTCTTCTGGGAAGGCTTTTCATACGATTTTGGAGTGTATCTGTGGGATTTTTGCCCATTCATCCAGAAGAGCATTTGTGAGGTCAGCCACCGATGTTGAACAATAAGACCTGGCTCACAATCCCCGTTCTAGTTCATCCCAAAGGTGTTCGATGGGTTGAGGTCAGGGCTCTGTGTGGGCCAGTCAAGTTCTTCCACACCAAACTCACCCAACCTTGTCTTAATGGACCTTGTTTTGTGCACTGGGGCACAGTCATGCTGGAACAGAAGAGGGCCCGCCCCAAACTGTTCCCACAAATTTGGAAGCATAAAATTGTCCAAAATGTCTTGGTATGCTGAAGCATTAAGATTTCCCTTCACTGGAACTAAGGGGCCTAGCCCAACCCCTGAAAAACAACCCCATACCATTATCCCTCCCCCACCAAACTTTACAGTTGGCACAATGCAGTCAGGCAGGTAATGTTCTCCTGGCATCCGCCAAACCCAGACTCGACCATCAGACTCCCAGACAGAGAAGCGTGATTCGTCACTCCACAGAAGACGTTTCCACTGCTCCAGAGTCCAGTGGCAGCGTGCTTTACATCACTCCATCCGATGCTTGGCATTGTGCTTGGTGAAGTAAGGCTTGCATGCAGCTGGTCGGCCATGGAAACCCATTCCATGAAGCTCCTGGTGCACAGTTTTTGTGCTGATGTTAATGCCAGAGGAAGTTTGGAACCCTGTAGTTATTGAGTCAACAGAGCGTTGGTGACTTCTACACACTATGTGCCTCAGCACTTGTTGACCCCGCTGTATGACATTACGTGGTCTGCCACTTCATGGCTGAGTTGCTGTTGTTCCTAAACACTTCCACTTTTCAATAATACCACTTACAGTTGACCGTGGAATATCTAGCAGGGAAGAAATTTCACAAACTGACTTATTGCAAAGGTGGCATCCTATGACAGTACCATGCTTGAATTCACTGAGCTCTTCAGAACGACCCATTCTTTCACAAATGTTTGTAAATGCAGACTGCATGGCTAGCTGCTGGATTTTTTTTTTTTGTGGCAATGGGTCTGAATGAAACACCTGAATTCAACGAGCAAGAAGTGTGTCCCAGTACTTTTGTACATATAGTGTATGAAATGTCTGCTTTTATGATGTCGATGATATTGATTATTTTTGGGTTATACTGTCCACTGTATGGATGTAGGCCAATCTAATGCAGAGAGCTCCAAGCTCACTTGACCTCAGATTCTCCTTGTAAGGGAAACACTGTCCTTTTGAAAAGAATAAATAATGGTTTCCGTACTCTCGTGGATGCAGTATACACATACACACATGCATGCACAATTGACACTTTGCAAAGTGAATTTGTATCCCCCACTAGAGACCTCTGTCTCCTGCTTTTCCTCCGTGAAGTAACACTCCCCCTGTGACGCTGACTTTCAGCAATGACAACCGTTGCTTGGAGGCGGGCACGTCAAGGTGACACTACCCGGGGAAGAGAAACTGAGGTGGGGGGGTAAGAGAAACGGGGGGGGGCAGGAGAGGGACTTGGGCACATATCTGAGCCATGCTAATTATGAACTCATATTCAGCGTGCTTCTATTGTCATTGATACTGACACTAACAAAATTAGGAGTGATGAAAACAATGGAGATGTAGTTTTTGCTAAGTTTATAGGCAGACAGGAGGCAGCTGGTGAGGCTGAGGAAAATCACATCCAGCACCTGGACAATCAGCACGGGTACCCCCCAGGAATGCTCTCTTCTACTCTTCTCCCTCTACACAAATGACTGCACCTCAGGAGCCCCGTCTGTTAAACTCCTGAAGTTCGCGAACGAAACAACCATCATTGGCCTTATCTGGAATGGTGACGAGTCTGCATATAGACAGGAGGTTGATCAGCTGGCCCTCTGGTGCGGCCATACCAACCTGGAACTGAACACGCTCAAAACAGTGGAGATGACAGTGGACTTAAGGAGGAGCCCCCCAACACTGCCCTTCTCACCATACTCAACAGCATGGTGTCTACGGTGAAAACCTACAGATTTCTGGATTCAACAATGTCCCAGGACCTAAGGTGGGCATCCAACATAGACACAATCATCAAAAAGGCCCAGCAGAGGATGTGCTTTCTCCACCAGCTCAGGAAGTTCAACCTGCCTCAGGAACTGCTGATTCAGTTCTACACTGCAATAATCCAGTCTGTCCTCTGAACATCCATCACTGTCTGGTTTGGCTCAGCCACCAAACAGGACAGGGACAGACTACAATAGACAGTTAAGTCTGCAGAGAAAATCCTTGGTGCCAACCTGCCCTCCATTCAGGATTTATACATCTCCATAGTCAGGAAACGGGCAGGCAACATCACTGCAGACCCATCACACCCTGGTCACAACCTGTTCCAACTCCTCCCCTCTGGTAGGTGCTGCAGAGCATTGTACCCCAAAACAACCAGATATAAAAACAGTTTCAAACATTTTGTATATACTATACTGTACATTGTACATATACTGGTACGCTCTGTCATGTCCATCTACCTCATATATGTATGTAAGTAACCTGCTAACATCTATTTCGGCATCTCTGATATATTCTCTGCACCATTGCACTTTATCCCCTCTTATTTTGCCTGTATAAGTCAATCCTTGTGTATATATCTGAAGATCATTGTGTTGCAGTGAAACAAGACTACAACACAACAATCTCCAGACTCCAGATATATTCTGTTAAGTACACTGAGAGAGCCATGACACCAGAGTCAAATTCCATGTATGTGCAAACCTACATGGCCAATAAACATGATTCTGATTCTGATTGTGGCATAAAGATATATCAAGTTATAAGAGCCACTTTTGTGGACAGGCAAGTAATTTTATAAAAACCAAGAATTTGATGGGATACTTGGCATACACTGGCACAGTGGTCCAGTGGTTAGCACTGTTGCCTCACAGCAAGAAGGTCCTTGGTTTGAACCCCAGGCCATCGCATGTCCTCTCTCTGTGGAGTTTGCATGTTCTCCCCGTCTCTGCGTGGGTTTCATCTGGGTGCTCTGGTTTCCTCCCACCATCAAAAAGACATGCATGTTAGAATTAATACTTCTGTCTGTGTCCCTGAGCAAGCCAATGGAAAGAAGAACTGGAGTTGGTCCCCGGGCACTGCAGCTACCCACTGCTCCTATACTATAGGATGGGTTAAATGCAGAGAACAAATGTTATTGTAACCTGTACAGTGACAAAATAAAGGGGCTTTCTTCTTCTCTTCTACTTCATAAAGATATAAGGTCGTGATCATTGTAAAAAGAAAAAAGTCTAAAACACCTAACATCAAGTATGTACCTAACTAAATGTCTAATTTTCCACTAAATAAGTGGGTAATTGGTTTTGGGGATATATTTTGATGAGATCAATTTGGTAGTAAAGATTGTGGTGTAGATAGATCACTTGTTTGGTGGTATATAGCAGTATTTCCCCCCTTCTACTCCAGTAGAACAGGTCATAATGGCTTTCCAGTTAAGCCATGGAGGCCATGGAGATGTACAGGAAGTCCCTGAAATGAAGTCTTCATCATATTGAAGTTTCCACCCCCTTCGCTTAAATCTCTAAAACAGCACCATGGTGGATCCATTTCACACCTGGAAATAGTTTCCTCAGCATGTGTGGGTTTGCGACAGACTCACAGATGGGCAGGCGGAGGAGGCAGAGAACATATAAGCCTCCATCAAATAACGGCTTTGTAATTTCACAGTGTACGGCTACATCGAGCCAATCTCCGCCACTTCCTTTTACCTCCGGCTCTGTCTCCATGGCTGCCTCCCTCTCTCTTTCCTTGTCTTCCTGTCCCTTTACACCTCCACCCCCTCCCGCCACACATACACACACACACACACACACACACACACACACACACACACACACACACACACACACACACACACACACACACACACACACACACACACACACACACACACACACACACACACACACACACACACACTTACCTGACTTAGGACCTAAATCTGACTCTCTGGTCCTCTTGCCCCCTCTATCTCTGATGGCTACAGGCTCTATTAGCTGTGATTGGTTACAGTTCACAGCCATGAAATGATCCTCTCACAGTACATGTATAAAAAAGTCCCCAACCTGAACATCTCACATTAGCTGTAATATGAAGCCCACTGTATCTGTAAATGTGGCATTTGAAAAGTAAGGAATTATCTATTGGTATTATTTCAACCTGCCAGACCCCCCCCCTCCCCATATCTGAATAAATTACTGCTGTTTTTACAGAGATAGGATTACTGAAAATCTGGCTGTCTTTTGACTGGAAAATCACCGTACAGTATTGCAGTGAGATTTTTAGTGGGCTTCTCGTTGCAACATTTTCTAGAAGGTGTTACCATTGATGGTGTAAACTCCTCATGTGGGGTTTGTTTGAACTAACCTGTCAGGACTGTTTAGGTTTTTGTGCTTTTTTGGGGGGGGGGTGTTGATGGAGGGCAGAATATTCTGTCAGACACCAGTGACATGGCATACTGCCTGCGAAACCCATGAGCTGAATGTGCGAACCAAAAAAACATTGACATCATATTTCAACACCAACTCAAAAGACACACCTGTGGCTTGCTGGGCTAACACATTAATATTCCTTCTGCAGCTGATACTATGAACGCTACTATGACTACTACCACCATAACTACTCCGACTACTACTATTACTACTACTACTATGTGTGAAGCATGTGAAGCGCTTTGGGTACCTAGAAAAGCGCTCTATAAATGTAATGATTGTTGTTATTATTATTATTATTATTATTAATAACACTACTAATCTACTTAGCCACTTCAAATACTATAGCAACTACTACTATAACTACTAGTAGTAGTATACGCCCATTTCACGCCGTGGCCATCTTGGATTTTTAAAAAACCAAGTGGTGGGAATTTAGCCACGCCCCCTTCTTACTCAATCGGAAATCAATGCAGCCAGGGCCAGCAGCAAACATGGTTTGGACTACCAACCTCGAGCACCTACCGTCATTTACCACAATATGAAAACTAAGCTGGATCTTTTCTTTTTCGAGTACTTTCTGCCTCTCCTGTGCCAGTGAGGAGAGACACACATACAGGGCTGTATTCAAAGAAGCTGTTTACTCACAATAAAATAAAAAATAAGATACATTTCATTTTTATACTGTACATTCAATATTTATACATTAGATTGTCCCATCTACAATATTTTCATTCTTTGTCCTTTAACTTTAACAAAACTGTTGGTTCATTTTAAACTAAAATATGTTCGGTCAACTGTCATTCTGTTGTAGCAATAAACTGGAACTCGCTACCAACTCAAATCATCAATTGTTTACTAAACTAAGATAGTGATTGCTCATCTCAAGGTGTGGGCTAAAAAATGGGACTGTACTGAAATTAAGTTAAATATGTTTCAATATATCTAAGGTTTGTGTGCACTATTTTCTTGTCAGCTGAATTTAACAAAGGTTTAAAACAGTGGTCCCTGAAAATTTGTTAGGAGAGCACACACAGTCCACAGTTGGTTGACTGTTCCACTTAGTGAAAGGGGTATGACTCCATCAAAAATGTGGTACTCCTTTATGCGTCTTATTGACCGTTCGACGTGTATTCTCAAGCCAGCAATACTCTGTGTGTCTGTGAGCTCATCACAGCTAAACTGCCCACTTGGGCCTAAAAATGCAGGGATGACAAGTTTTACATCTATTTCATCAAGTAGGTCTTTGATAAGGAAGCCCTTATCAGCCATGACCTCATCACCTGACTCTAAGAGATCCAGAACACCTGACCTCTTAGTTATCTCCTTATCAGAAATACATCCTGTGTATAGATTACTTACCAGGCTAACTGACCCTGAGGGAGTGATCCCAATTAGGGATTTCAGTGTAGTGTTACTTTTATAATGGGAGTATTTCATGGTGTTCAAAACCTTCCAACTAGCTGCTCCCGCTGCTCTACTAGGCCATATTGGGAGGGTCCCTAACATAAAGAGCAAATAGTTGGCCCATGTCGTACAGTTCCTGCTGACTGTGGCCGGCGACACATTGAATCGTACAGATAAATCCAGAGCAAAAAAGCCCTGCCTCACACAGCACAAGAACAGGAAAAACTGATCAATCAGCGATAAATGCTCTGCATGGAAGCCAGACACAGAAATGTGTTCTAGGTTATGGCTGTTCCTTTGCATTTGAGTCCATCGCACCATGGACTCTGCAGTAGGCTGTAAAGCTAGGAAGAGTGCTTTGATGGTGTGGTAATCCTTAAAACCAGTGTAAAACCTGATCAGATTGGGCGCACACTGGAAACGTTCTAGACCAAAATGCTCACTTTTCAGCTTTTTATTTTCGTCCTCCAGGAAAGCGATGCGTTTCTTTACTGTGTCAAGCTGGTCTTCCACAGAAAGGGGCTTCACGTCGCCCAAACCTCACTGGACAGATGAGGATATGTCATACATGTGGGAAGCAATATAAATCCACACATTTTCCTGTTATCAAGATGATGTGTCAGAACAGAGCTATCCACTATTGAAAATTAGTGAATGTATATATATATATATATATATATATATATATATATATATATACACTACCGTTCAAAAGTTTGGGATCACATTGAAATGTCCATATTTTTGAAGGAAAAGCACTGTACTGTTCAATGAAGATAACTTTAAACTAGTCTTAACTTTAAAGAAATACACTCTATACATTGCTAATGTGGTAAATGACTATTCTAGCTGCAAATGTCTGGTTTTTGGTGCAATATCTACATAGGTGTATAGAGGCCCATTTCAAGCAACTATCACTCCAGTGTTCTAATGGTACAATGTGTTTGCTCATTGGCTCAGAAGGCTAATTGATGATTAGAAAACCCTTGTGCAATCATGTTCACACATCTGAAAACAGTTTAGCTCGTTACAGAAGCTACAAAACTGACCTTCCTTTGAGCAGATTGAGTTTCTGGAGCATCACATTTGTGGGGTCAATTAAACGCTCAAAATGGCCAGAAAAAGAGAACTTTCATCTGAAACTCGACAGTCTATTCTTGTTCTTAGAAATGAAGGCTATTCCATGCGAGAAATTGCTAAGAAATTGAAGATTTCCTACACCGGTGTGTACTACTCCCTTCAGAGGATGGCTCTAACCAGAGTAGAAAAAGAAGTGGGAGGCCGCGTTGCACAACTGAGCAAGAAGATAAGTACATTAGAGTCTCTAGTTTGAGAAACAGACGCCTCACAGGTCCCCAACTGGCATCTTCATTAAATAGTACCCGCAAAACACCAGTGTCAACATCTACAGTGAAGAGGCGGCTGCGGGATTCTGGGCTTCAGGGCAGAGTGGCAAAGAAAAAGCCATATCTGAGACTGACCAATAAAAGAAAAAGATTAAGATGGGCAAAAGAACACAGACATTGGACAGAGGAAGACTGGAAAAAAGTGTTGTGGACGGATGAATCCAAGTTTGAGGTGTTTGGATCACAAAGAAGAACGTTTGTGAGACGCAGAACAAATGAAAAGATGCTGGAAGAATGCCTGACGCCATCTGTTAAGCATGGTGGAGGTAATGTGATGGTCTGGGGTTGCTTTGGTGCTGGTAAGGTGGGAGATTTGTACAGGGTAAAAGGGATTCTGAATAAGGAAGGCTATCACTCCATTTTGCAACGCCATGCCATACCCAGTGGACAGCGCTTGATTGGAGCCAATTTCATCCTACAACAGGACAATGACCCTAAACACACCTCCAAATTGTGCAAGAACTATTTAGAGCAGAAGCAGGCAGCTGGTATTCTATCGGTAATGGAGTGGCCAGCGCAGTCACCAGATCTGAACCCCATTGAGCTGTTGTGGGAGCAGCTTGACCGTATGGTACGCAAGAAGTGCCCATCCAACCAATCCAACTTGTGGGAGCTGCTTCTGGAAGCGTGGGGTGCAATTTCTCCAGATTACCTCAACAAATTAACAGCTAGAATGCCAAAGGTCTGCAATGCTGTAATTGCTGCAAATGGAGGATTCTTTGACGAAAGCAAAGTTTGATGTAAAAAAATCTTATTTCAAATACAAATCATTATTTCTAACCTTGTCAATGTCTTGACTCTATTTTCTATTCATTTCACAACATATGGTGGTGAATAAGTGTGACTTTTCATGGAAAACACAAAATTGTTTGGGTGATCCCAAACTTTTGAACGGTAGTGTATATATATGTATATATATATATATATATATATATATATATACACATACATACACACACATATTACACAATGCAGTAATCTACTTGTTTGAAAAATTGTATTGTACTGACAGTAACAACTCACCTATCTCCCTCATGTTCCTCTTCATGTCACGTATCAGGAAAGAACCCAAAAGCAGACGGGACAACCAGGTAAGGGTCGAATCAAGTCTTTATTGAAGTAACCGATCTCAGGGGTAGAGCAGGAGTTGGCTCAGTGGCAGGTAGGCAGGCAGGCAGAAGTCCATGAAAGGCGACGTTCCAGCGAAGACTGGTCCATAGTGGAGGCCTTTTAAGGGTGAGGGCGATTGCTTGATGGTCAGCTGGCGTGCCGGGGTGAAGGGGGGGGGTCAGCGATCGTCAGCTGGCGTGCCGGGGTGAAGGGGCGGTCAGCAGATGTCAGCTGGTGTAGCAGGTGTCAGTTGGTGTAGCAGGTGTCAAGGGCGATCGCTTTGATGTCAAGGGCGAGAGGCTGTGACAGTACCCCCCTTCCGAGGGGTGCCACCGGGCGACCTACCAGGCCCGTCAGGGTGCGTCCTGTGGAAGTCCCGGATGAGGTTCGCATCCAGGACAAGGCGACGAGGGACCCAACACCTCTCCTCCGGGCCATATCCCTCCCAGTCCACGAGATACTGCAGGCCGTGACCGCGGCGACGAGAGTCCAGGAGACGACGAACGGTGTAAGCCGGATGATCGTTGATCATACGAGGAGGTGGGGGCGGGGGGGCCGGAGAAACTAGAGGGCTGGTAGAGACAGGTTTGAGGCAGGACACATGGAAGGAAGGGTGAACCCGGAGAGTGCGGGGCAGCTTCAGACGGACCATAGAGGGGTTAATGACTTTGACAATGGGAAAGGGACCAATATACCTGGGGGACAGTTTTTTAGCGTCCGATTTCAAGGGTAGGTCCTTGGTAGAGAGCCATACCTGGTCACTGGGGGAGTAGTCCAGAGCGGGGGTGCGATGACATTCCGCCAAGCACTGGTAACGGCCCGAGGCCCTGAGCAGTGCAGCACGGGCTCGCCGCCAGGTCCGACAGCACCGACGGACATGGGCCTGGACCGACGGAACCGGAATGTCTACCTCTTGAGAAGGAAAAAGGGGGGGCTGATAGCCGTAAAGGCAATGAAAAGGGGACAACCCAGTAGCAGACGATGGCAAGGTGTTATGGGCATATTCTACCCAGGGAAGTTGTGAGGACCAAGAGGACGGGTTGGCAGACACCAGACAGCGGAGAACAGTCTCCAATGCCTGGTTGGCCCTCTCGGCCTGGCCGTTAGTCTGAGGATGGAACCCCGATGACAGGCTGGCGGTGGCACCGATGGCAGAGCAGAAAGCCTTCCAGACAGCAGAAGTGAACTGGGGGCCACGGTCAGACACTATATCACAGGGAAGATCGAGGACCCGGAAAACCTCCCTGAACAGCAGATCCGCAGTCTCTCGGGCCGAAGGCAGTTTTGACAAGGGCAAAAAGTGAGCAAATTTACTGAAGCGATCAACAACAGTCAGTACAACGGTGTTACCGTCGGAGGCGGGCAGACCAGAGACGAAATCCAAGGACAGATGCGACCAGGGACGGTGAGGAACAGGCAGGGGGCGCAGCAGACCGGCACTGGCCTGAGTGGAGGGCTTATTCTGGGCACAAACAGGACAGGCAGAAACAAAAGACCCAGTATCCTCCGTCATGGAAGGCCACCAGAACCGCCTGCGGAGGAAGGCTAGGGTACGGGTTACTCCAGGATGGCAGGTAAGTTTGGAAGATTGAGCCCACTGCAACACGCTAGATTTAACAGCGTCTGGAACAAACAAGCGCCCGGGGGGACCGTTACCTGGGTCAGGCTGAGTCTGTTGTGCTGCCATGACCTCCCTTTCAATGTTCCAGGTGACAGCCGCAGCCGCAACCACACAGGTAGAGGGAACGATGGTGTCAGGTTGGAGCTTGGGCTCAGACTCCTCCCCATGCACACGAGACAGAGCATCGGGCTTGGCATTCCTGGAGCCAGGTCTGTACGTCAAAGAAAAATTAAAACGACCAAAAAAGAGCGCCCACCTGGCTTGGCGCACGGTGAGTCGCTTTGCTGACTGGATGTATCCCAGGTTCTTATGGTCAGTCCACACTATAAAAGGAAGGTCAGACCCCTCCAGAAAATGTCGCCATTCCTCCAGTGCCAATTTCACCGCCAGGAGCTCACGATTCCCCACATCATAGTTCCTTTCAGCTGGGGAGAGACGGCGAGACAGGAAGGCACAGGGGTGCGTCTTGCCATCCTCACTGGAGCGCTGAGAAAAGACCGCCCCCACCCCAATCTCAGAGGCGTCCACTTCTACAACGAACTGCTTGGTTAGGTCTGGCTGGATGAGGATAGGAGCTGTGGTGAAGCGGTGCTTGAGGGCTTGGAAAGCTGCCTCTGCTAGAGGGGTCCACAGGAACGGTCTGGAGGTGGAGGTAAGGGTGGTTAGTGGGGCCGCAACGCGGCTGTAATTGCGGTTGAACCGTCTGTAGAAGTTGGCAAACCCGAGGAACCTCTGAAGCTGCTTACAGCTGGTCGGGCTTGGCCACTCAAGAACCACTCTGACTTTGGCAGGGTCCATTCTCACCTGCCCATCGGCCACGATGTAGCCCAGGAAGGTGACTGAAGGGGCATGGAATTCGCACTTCTCTGCTTTTACGAAAAGGCGGTTCTCCAGAAGCCGTTGAAGGATTTGGTGGACGTGCATGACATGCTCTGACAGGTCTCTGGAAAAAATCAGGATATCATCCAGGTAAACAAAAACGAAACGATCCAACATGTCACGTAGGACGTCATTGACCAGACTCTGGAAGACAGCTGGGGCATTAGTGAGACCAAACGGCATCACCAGATATTCAAAATGCCCCAGGGGGGTGTTGAAGGCAGTCTTCCATTCATCTCCGTCTCGAACCCGGACCAGGTGGTAAGCATTGCGGAGGTCTAGTTTAGTGAACACTGTGGCTCCCTGGAGAGAATCAAAAGCAGAAGCCATGAGGGGCAGAGGGTACTTATTCTTGACTGTGATGTTATTGAGGCCTCTATAGTCAATACACGGCCGGAGGGTCTTGTCCTTCTTGGCCACAAAAAAGAACCCCACACCAAGGGATGATGATGGGCAAATAAGACCAGCAGCCAAGGAGTCCTTGATGTACCTCTCCATGGACTCCCGCTCAGGCTTGGAGAGGCTATATAGGCAGCTGCTGGGGAGGGGAGCGCCCGGCAGCAGGTCAATAGCGCAATCATAGGGGCAATGAGGAGGCAGGGAGAGAGCTTGCTGCTTGTTGAACACGGCTTGGAGGTCATGGTACTCTGGAGGCACCAGTGACAGGTCAGAGGTCTCAGAGCTTGACACCTGACAGGGGACAGACTGAGGCAGAGCAGACTGGAGGCATATGGCATGACAGACGGGACTCCAACTTGAAATTCTGGCCGATGACCAATCAATATGGGGACTATGCTTAACCAGCCAGGGATGGCCAAGTATAATGGGAACGAAGGGAGAATTGATAACGAAAAAACTTAACTCCTCTTGATGGTTTCCTGACAACAGGAGGCGCACAGGCTCGGTCTTAGAGGTTATCCGGGCCAGGAGACGTCCATCCAGGGCATTAGCTTCAAGAGGCTGGTCCAGACTCACATTGGCAAGACCTAGCTGCTTCACAACACTTGCATCCAAAAAGCTTTCATCAGCTCCAGAGTCAATTAAAGCTAAAAGTTTAGTGGACTGACCTTTAAAACTGATGGTAGCTTGCAACTGGGTACGTGGACGAGGAGACAGAGGGCAGACAGTTGGGCTCACGAGGATCCTCCCCCTCCCTCGTGAGCCTGCTAGTTTGACGGACGGTGAGGGCAGGAGGCGAGAAAGTGACCAGGCTGACCACAATACAAGCAGCTGTTCTCGGTGATGCGGCGTTGACGCTCCTCCGGGTTGAGCCGGAAGCGGTCGAGTTGCATCGGCTCCGAAGCTGGGGAAGAGTCACGCCTCGGGCTTTCTCGGAGGACGGCAACCTCAGTCGAGCGAGCTCGGCCCCCAGAGTTTGGGGGTGTGGCCCGTGGTAAGTTGTTGTGACCAGGAAAGCGGCGCGTCCTCTCTCGCCTCCGCTCCCGGAGACGGTTGTCCACACGAATGGCCAGGGTAACCAATTCCTCCAACCCTCCAGGCTCGGGGTAGGAAACCAATACGTCCTTTATGGATTCGCTTAGCCCGTTGGAAAAGCCGGCCTGGAGGGACTCGTTGTCCCATCCGCTCTCCGCTGATAGCGTACGGAACTCAACTGAGTAGTCGGCGACGCTGCGGGAACCCTGGTGGAGAGAGATGTCTTTTTGACGCATCCTTTCCCCGCACGGAATGATCAAAAACCTGGCGAAAAGCAGTGGTGAACTCAGCGTAGGATGAGGAAGTGGAGGCCCGCATCTCCCACCCCGCTGTAGCCCAATCCAGGGCGCTTTCCCGGAGAAGACCCATGATGTAAGCGACTTTGGCTCCATCCGTGGAATATGACTGGGGTTGCTGGTTAAACACGATCTCACACTGCATCAAAAAAGGGCGACAAAGTCCAAAATCTCCATCATACTTATCGGGCGGGGCAACCCATGGTTCCTTAGCCGAAGTTGATGGCGCTGGGGGTGGCGGAGCTGGAGGGGCGGATCCCGGGCTAGCGGAGGCACTAAGTTGGGTCTGGATTCCGGAGATCTTTGAGCTGAGCCCACGGAGGGCGTCAGCCATCCCCTGTAGCACCCGGCTGTGCTGGCCGAGGACCGATTCCTGGTTGGCTACAGCCTGGCAGACCGTGGCCAGGTCTGTGGTGGAATGGTCTGCTGGGTCCATAGTGGCTGGAACGTACTGTCACGTATCAGGAAAGAACCCAAAAGCAGACGGGACAACCAGGTAAGGGTCGAATCAAGTCTTTATTGAAGTAACCGATCTCAGGGGTAGAGCAGGAGTTGGCTCAGTGGCAGGTAGGCAGGCAGGCAGAAGTCCATGAAAGGCGACGTTCCAGCGAAGACTGGTCCATAGTGGAGGCCTTTTAAGGGTGAGGGCGATTGCTTGATGGTCAGCTGGCGTGCCGGGGTGAAGGGGGGGTCAGCAGGTGTCAGCTGGTGTAGCAGGTGTCAGTTGGCGTAGCAGGTGTCAGCTGGTGTAGCAGGTGTCAAGGGCGATCGCTTTGATGTCAAGGGCGAGAGGCTGTGACACTTCATGTTCCTCTTCATCTTCTTCCGCTATTAAGTCACCAATGTGACAACAAACAGGAGCAAACATTTTTCAACGTCAAACTTCTGTCTCCTTTCTAATGTTTTAGTCACAGTGAAACTGGTCACCCCAATATTATTTAACTGGCTGTACATGGTGCAACCTCTGCAGCTCAATGAATACAGTAACGTTAAATGTACATGCAACCTCTGCAGCTCAATGCATACAGTAGGCCTACATATACATAATGTCTGTTGCAATAATAGCAGGAGGAATAAACATTTAGCCATATGGCATCTTAATGTGTCAGTTGAATTTAGGATGGTACACAGCAGTACATGTTGCTTCCAGCAGTGTTTTCAATTAAGTAAGAAGGGGGCGTGGCTAAGTTCCCACCGCTTGGTTTTTTTAAAACCCAAGATGGCCGCGGCGTGAAATGGGCGTATTGTGGCTACTATCAAGTCAACTTTCTTTTGTAAGACATTGCTTATTACCTTTTTTTTTTTTTTGCTTTCTATGACACCGAGTGAGAGCTCTGCCCCCCCCTCCTTTTCCTCCCAATTGTACTGGGCCAATTACGCCACACCTCTGAGCCGTCCCGGTCGCTGCTCCGATCCGGGGAGGCCTGCTGACTACCACACGGAGGTCGTCATTGATTAAACGAAACTGACTTCCCCATACATGAAAACCTATTGGTCAAGTAGATTGATTGAACGGCCATCCAGCGAATCACAGCCATTTGGCCAACCCACCCGGCCGGCCAATAGTAAAACAGTTGAAGTGCGGAGAAGTTACGTGCGTTCAGAAACTGCTGTGATAGAATATTAGGGAATAACAGATCAGAGGTATGAAACGGCTATTTAACTCGTTAGTAACGTCGAATTTTCTTTTGTAACCTTGTGTGTGATGTGCCAGCTAACATTAGTCACTGAACATAAATGAAATAGGCAAACAAACTTAATGCAAGTTAATGGTAGCTGAACTTATTTAGCTAGATAGCATGTTCACAGCTAGATAACAAGTTAAAGTCTGAATGCCCCCCACCCCCTCTTTTGGGATAGCTCTTGCAACCTCGGTTTACAATGTCTGTTGCCTCAGCAAGCTGCTAATTACTTGGCTAACAGTCTGTAGCAGACCAACGTTGGCTAGCTTGATAGTATTTGCTAGTGTTAGTGATAGTTTGCTAGTGAAATTCGACGAGTTTGACGTTGCTCAACATTCTCATTGTTTTTGTTATGCAAGATAGGGGGAAATGCACAAAAGGAAAAGACAGAAGAAGACTGACTCCTTTTTCAAGTCAAGTAGTCATGTAAGTGGAGTTCTAGTGACATGGGCTTGCTAGGTCTTTGCTTTGGAAGGAAACAGAAAGCTAGCTTGCAATCTATGATTGCAATCATTCAATTTTATAGTAGTACATTAATTTTGTTCTTATGTTAACGCTATGTAGGTGTTCATTTATTTAACTTAAAGCTATTTGTTTGAGCTTAAAACCCATTTTAGAAAATAATTCCTACATCAACTTATCCCTATTACTGCTGTGTTCTACTTGTTTAGGATAGGCAATCACATCAGGCATCAACCTCAGTGAGAGAGGATGAAGTTAACGTTGCACAGGTGTGCAGTCAAACGAAATTAGTTTTAAGGTTTGCCCTCATCTTATAGTTAACATGCTCTGGACATGTTAGTGTGTTTGTGGCAGAGAGGCATTCAGCAGAAGGCAGAGGAGATGGGGGGAGGAAGAAAATGCTCAGGAATATTAAAATTGAGTTCCATTATGTTGAGTGTTTTTTTTAACTTTATTTGTATGATGTTTATGAGGAAGTAGGGTCCAGGAGTCAAGAGGACAAGGGAGAGCAGGGAGAAGAAGAAGAAGAAGAAGAAGAAGAAGAAGAAGAAGAAGAAGAAGAAGCAGAAGAAGAAGCTTGGTTTTCATCTTGTGTATTATGGGTGAAAAAAGGGAATTAAAGTCTTATTCTTTATATTTTTGTGAAAAGCGTGTTTTTGAACAGACACCAAAAAGTCTGAAGTCATTGCTTAATACTATGGTATGTGAATGCTGGTGAATATAGTATCTTGGGGTGATTGTGCTACAATGTACATTTTGAGCTCAATATTATTTGCATATGGTGGTGAAGAAAATGTAGATACGCATGGCATTCATTTTGATTTGGCATGTTGTGCAGACTGGAACAGGGGCCTAAGGCGGGGGGTTGTGGTGCTCATGTCCCACCCCTAGAACACCCACACTTTTAAAATCGCTGCTCCGCCTTTGCCAGGGGGACGTAGCACACGGGAGGATCACGCTATTCTCCCCAGTTCCCCCTCCCCCCTGAACAGGCGCCCCGACTGACCAGAGAAGGCGCTAGTGCAGCGACCAGGACACATACCCACACCCAAATTCCCACCCGTAGACATGGCCAATTGTGTCTGTAGGGACACCCGACCAAGCCGGAGGTAACACTGGGATTTGAACCAGCGATCCCCGTGTTGGTAAGCAACAGAATAGACCGCCACGCCACCCGGATGCCTGTCAGGTTTCTTTTCGAAGACATTTCTTATTATTTTTTTATTTTTTTCTCTTATTGTTCATAGTAGTTGAGTTCGTATTGTGCAGCACAACTTGCATTGAATTTGAACTATACAGTACAGTGCGAATTGAGTTTGAAATGTATAGTAACTGAATTAACTTAAGAGTAGGTGAGAAGCGGTAGGAAAAAATAAGTGTATACTTCCTCCTACTCATGTTCAAACATGTAACAAATAATCTGATGCATACGGACATTTGTTTGCTGAGTTTGATTTGTTGATTTGTTGATCACTTCAGATTATTGGCAATGGCTTATCTGTATGTTATATCCTGCTTATTTACATGTTCGAAATAAATCATTCATTCAAGTAAGTTTTATTTGTATAGCCCATTATCACAAATTATATGCCTCATTGGGCTTTATAGCAACACGACATCCTGTGCTTAGACCCTCCTGACTACTAAGATTCTGACATCATACTTCAACTCGTGTCACCTACTCAAATGCACACCTGTGGGTCGCTTGGCATGCTCATTATCTTCCCCCTGCCATTACTTCTGTTACAGCTACCACTTGTATTACAATAACTATTATTAATTTCCGACCACTATCATCATACTACTGCCACTACTACTACTGCTATTACTACTACTACTACTACTGCTATTAATAATCTTTTACTACTTTAACTACAACTAATAATGATAATATTGATCATAATAGTTTTATAGCATGCACATTTCACAAAATGGGGTTACACATGAAAAAGCTGACAGGAAGAACAGGCATATCCATGAGGGTGAGAGGGGTACAAAACCTGAACAATGTTAGGGCTGAGTATACATACGTAGATGTAGGTGTATTTGTATGAATGCAGATGGCCCGTACAGTTACAGAATACACACCCTTGTTAGGGCAGTGGCAGCAGGTGGAGGGGCTGGGGTGAACTTTGGTGAAGTGCTAGAGGAGTTAGCATAAAAAAATTCCACAGATGCGAAAAGATTATTACTGTAATTAAGTGCTGTATATAAAGATTAAGTGTTTTGGCTCAGAGAAATTCTCCTGCCATTGAGAGAGCAGTGCGTGTAATTCATAGACAGTCGAGGGCGGAGTAGGGGGTGGGGTGCGGATGATTTAATGTGAGAAGCCATAGCTGTGGAAAAGTGGAAATGTTTTCCTAAGGCTAACAGCACTTAACAGCCCTGAGTTTTACACACACACACACACACACACACACACACACACACACACACACACACACACACACACACACACACACACATCCAGAGAGACACGTGCGCGCACACATGCATACAGATACAAAAATACATATGTAGACACACACACATGCATACACTTGCACACATACTTGATATTTTGGACCTTTGGAGTATGGCAATAACAAGGTGAAGATTGAAAAGTGATTGATTTAAGAACCTTGCAATTATGCACATGCACGCACATACACATACACATACACTGAATCTGCCATTCTGTAACTAGAGTATATTTGGCATTTTCAGCTGTGGGACGTCAGAAACAGATCACAGCATGCCTAGAGTGAACATAACAGCACCAACAGCGATGACAAATATACTGGAGAGAGTGGTGGGGGGGGGGGTGGAGAGGACAGAATTTTTTAACTTTTCCACCTGACAACATATTTTAGTACCTCTCAAGTTAGCATTTTGATACCTTGTTCGCTAACTCAGCTGACTGGATATTGCTATGCCGGTTCTACTCGCCTTTCATCATTTTCTGTCAACACATCATTTTCTATCACACACCAATCCCAAAATGGATTGGTGTGTGAAATTGAACTTACATTATTTTCCTTTCCTTATATATGTTATTTTGTGGATCGCCTGTCAATTCTTTGTTAGGAACGAACCCAAACTCAGTCAGAAGCATCTGTTTTCTACATAATTCAAGCGTTTAACTGTGGGATGCTATGTCTTCATCACAGATTTACTCATGAAAGAAGGTCACTGAAGCTCATGTATTATCTATAACCAGGGTCTCCCTATCCATTAACACCATCATTACTGAGGGCATGCCGACTAGAGAGAGGGGTTGTGCATATATGCAACTGTGTCGTGTGTATGTGTGTGTGTGTGTGTGTGTGTGTTCAAAATCTAACACTTTCATATTTCAACATTGCTAAGACAGTTAAGAATATGCCAACAGAAAGCAGCATGGCAGTACCTCTTTAAAACACCTCATGAACATCTTTTGCGTTACAAGGACCACTATAAAGCAACCAACCCAAAAAAAAATGTAGACAAAGCATGCAATGAGCTGAGATGGACTAGTTTTAGGCGCCATGGCTCAGGAGGTAGAGGGGTCGTCTTGTAATCGGAAGGTTGCTGGTTTGATCCTCGACTCCTCCAGAGAGCGTGTCGAAGTGTCCTTGAGCAAGACACTGAACCCCTAACTGCTCCTGATGAGCAGGTTGGCACCTTGCACGGCAGCCTCCACCTTCAATGTGTGAATGGGTGAATGTGAGGCATACACTGTAAAGCACTTTTGAGTGGTCGGTAGACTAGAAAAGCGCCATATAAATGCAGTCCATGTAACATTTAACATTTATTTAGTTGATAGACAAGTTGCTATTGTCATGATATTAACCATCATCCTGTAACATACAAAAATAAATAGAGAAGACTGCCATCCGGGGAAATTACCTGTCAAAGATAATAGCTGTGAATATGATGGAAATTCGATTGATGTTAGTTATTAACCTTTAAAGTGCAAAAACAGTGTAATCTAACAGATTAAGAGATAACTGCAAATTGTTTGATATGCCTTTCAGCCCCAAGTACAATATAGATGTGATGTGAATGCTGAATTCTGGATCTCTCTCTCTCTCTTGCTCTTTCTCTCAGAGTATCTCACACTCTCCCTCTTTCATTTTGTCTGTCTCGCTCATTTATAACAAATTCAACCATTGAGATACACTCAGAATCAATGCTAGCTGCCTAGCTCATCTCCTAGCATATCAGTCCCGTATACGAGGCAATTCCTAAATATTAGTAATTAATAATAATTACTAATTAATAATAATAATTAGGAATTGATACAAGGGACTGCTAGTTAAATAGTGTTCTTGAGTACATGCATGTGTGCACATATGTGCATGTGTGCATGCAGCGTTTCAATTTGTCAAATGAAAACTATTGGCACTGGGAGAGAGGTAGCCTGAAGGGCTTTGAGGCTTTTGTGTGCATCCATTTTCAGAAAAACTGGCAGAGGCAAACTTAATCCCACTCTCGCAGGGCACAGGCAGGTCAGGCCAACAACCTAGAAGCAGAAACAAAGGAAGAGAGAACAGAGCGAGCGAGGGAAGCGAGAATTTCTGATGTCATGGCCTCGTCCTCACAAAAATACGCAACTTAACAAACTGAGGCTCTTATATAGTAGAAAAGGAAGTGGGTTAGCGGGCCATACTAGAGATGCTTTTGTCTTCCTTCTATTCTTAAATTTTGCTGAAAATGAGCCAAAATCCACGCTATTTTTAGTTATGCACAATAAATAATACTGCAAACACAAAGGACAATCATTGCCAAAAGTCTCTGACAGCCAGTCCTTTACTGATATCGATTCCTGCACAGGCCCATTTGCTCTGCTGGCATAATACAAGATTGCAGATTTCACACAGTATTATTAGTAATGATGACCTTTTCTAAATGAATGCCAGTAATGTAAAACTTTGATTGCTTTATAAAAAAAAAAAGAAAATACACATTTTAGCAGTCTGTAATCAGTTTGTGCCGAGCACACCACGGCCCCTCTCCAAATCACCAAATCGTCCCAGGTAAGGACCAGCAGCTACATGTGCACACGGAAATGTTGTAGATTCAGATTTACTCACTATCTCTGTTGCGTGTCATCCTCGCTGTTCTATCTCTTCCATCATTCCTGTCTGTCATCATGTGTACTACGTGTGTGATAACGTTGACCAAAGAAATGCCACGAAAAAAAAAAAGAAAAAGAAAAAAAGCCATCTTTCTTTGCCAGAAGTGAGAGATAATAAATGCCTGAAACAGGAATCCCAGGGTGGGGAAAAAACATAGCAAAACCTTGCAGCACCAGGACAAGACATTTCCAGTTCTTGCTCATTTTTCATTGTGAGATAACATATACTGGACATTTGACTGAGCAAGATACTCAGAGACAAATCTACTACTGCTACTTTTGGCTGCTCCCGTTAGGGGTCGCCACAGCGGATCATCCGTTTCCATTTCTTCCTGTCTTCTGCGTCTTCCTCTGTCACACCAGCCACCTGCATGTCTTCCCTCACCACATCCATAAACCTCCTCTTTGGCCTTCCTCTTCTCCTCTTCCCTGGCAGCTCCATATTCAGCATCCTTCTCCCAATATACCCAACATCTCTCCTCCACACATGTCCAAGCCATCTCAATCTTGCCTCTCTTGCTTTGTCTCCAAACCGTCCAACCTGAGCGGTCCCTCTAATATAATCGTTCCTAATCCTGTCCTTCGTTACTCCCAGTGAAAATTTTAGCATCTTCAACTCTGCCACCTCCAGCTCCGCCTCCTGTCTTTTCGTCAGTGCCACTGTCTCCAAACCATATAACATAGCTGGTCTCACAACCATCTTGTAAACTTTCCCTTTAACTCTTGCTGGTACCCTTCTGTCGCAAATCACTCCTGACACACTTCTCCACCCACTCCAACCTGCCTGCACTCTCTTTTTCACCTCTCTACTGCACTCCCCGTTACTTTGGACAGTTGAACCCAAGTATTTAAACTCAAATGCCTTTGTCACCTCCACTCCTTGCATCCTGACCATTCCACTGTCCTCCCTTTCATTCACGCATAGGTATTCCGTCTTGCTCCTACTGACTTTCATTCCTCTTCTCTCCAGTGCATACCTCCACCTCTCCAGGCTCTCCTCAACCTGCACCCTACTCTCGCTACAGATCACAATGTCATCCGCGATCATCATCGTCCATGGAGACTCCTGCCTGATCTTGTCCGTCAACCTGTCCATCACCATTGCAAACAAGAAAGGGCTCAGAGCCGATCCTTGATGTAATCCCACCTCCACCTTGAACCCATCTGTCATTCCAACCGCACATCTCACCATTGTCACACTTCCCTCATACGTATCCTGCACCACTCCTACATACTTCTCTGCAACTCCTGACTTCCTCATACAATACCACACCTCCTCTCTCGGCACTCTGTCATAAGCTTTCTCTAAATCTACAAAGACACAATGCAACTCTTTCTGGCCTTCTCTATACTTCTCAATCAACATTCTCAAAGCAAACATCGCATCTGTGGTGCTCTTTCGTGGCATGAACCCAAACTGCTGCTCACTGATCATCACCTCTCCTCTTAACCTAGCTTCTATTACTCTTTCCCATATCTTCATGCTGTGGCTGATCAACTTTATACCTCTGTAGTTGTTACAGTTCTGCACATCGCCCTTGTTCTTGAAAATCGGTACCAGTATGCTTCTTCTCCACTCCTCAGGCATCCTCTCACTTTCCAGGATTGTGTTAAACAATCTAGTTAAAAACTCCACTGCCATCTCTCCTAAACATCTCCATGCCTCCACAGGTATGTCATCAGGACCAACTGCCTTTCCACTCTTCATCCTCTTCATAGCTGCCCTCACTTCCTCTTTGCTAATCCGCTGAACCTCCTGATTCACTATCCCTACATCATCCAACCTTCTCTCTCTCTCATTTTCTTCATTCATCAGCCCCTCAAAGTATTCCTTCCACCTTCTTAGCACACTCTCCTCGCTTGTCAGCACATTTCCATCTCTATCCTTGATCGCCCTAACTTGCTGCACATCCTTTGCAGCTTGGTCCCTCTGTCTAGCCAATCGGTACAAGTCCTTTTCTCCTTCCTTAGTGTCTAATCTGTCATACAACTCACCATACGCCTTTGCCTTTGCCACCTCTCTCTTTGCTTTACGCTGCTTCTCCTTGTACTCCTGTCTACTTTCTTCATCGCGCTTACTATCCCATTTCTTCTTTGCCAACCTTTTCCTCTGTATAATTTGCTGTACTTCCTCATTCCACCACCAAGTCTCTTTGTCTTCCTTCCTCTGTCCTGATGACACACCAAGTACCTTCCTAGCTGTCTCCCTCACTATTTCTGCAGTGGTTGTCCAGCCATCTGGCAACTCTTCACTACCACCCAGTGCCTGTCTTAACTCCTGCCTGAACTGCACACAACAGTCTTCCTTCTTCAACTTCCACCATTTGATCTGCGGCTGTGTCTTCACTCACTTCCTCTTCTTGGTCTCCAAAGTCATCCTACAGACCACCATCCGATGCTGCCTAGCTACGTTCTCCCCTGTCACCACCTTGCAGTCTCCAATCCCTTTTAGATGGCACCTTCTACATAAGATATAGTCCACCTGTGTGCACTTTCCTCCACTCTTGTACGTCACCCTGTGTTCCTCCCTCTTCTTGAAATATGTATTCACCACAGCCATTTCCATCCTTTTCGCAAAATCGACCACCATCTGTCCTTCCACATTTCTCTTCTTGACTCCATACCTTCCCATCACCTCTGTTCCCTTCACCAACATGTCCATTGAAGTCCACTCCAATCACCACTCTCTCCTCCTTGGGTACCCTCTCCACCATGTCGTCCAACTCACTCCAGAATTCTTCTTTTTCATCCATCTCACACCCAACTTGCGGGGCATATGCGCTGATAACATTCAGCTATAAACCTTCAATTTCCAGCTTCATACTCATCACTCTGTCTGACACTCTCTTCACCTCCAGCACGCTCTTGACATACTCTTCCTTCAGAATTACCCCTACCCCATTACTCCTCCCATTCACACCATGGTAGAAGAGTTTGAAGCCACCTCCGATACTCCTGGCCTTACTCCCCTTCCACCTGGTCTCTTGCACACATAGTATGCCTACCTTTCTTCTTTCCATCATGTCAGCCAGCTCTCTCCCTTTACCAGTCATAGTGCCAACATTCCAAGTTCCAACTCTCACCTCCACATGCCTACCCTTCCTCCTCTCTAGCTGCCTCTGGACATGCTTTCCCCCTTTCCTTCTCCTTCGCCCAACAGTAGCATAGTTTCCACCGACACCCTGCTGGTTAACAGTACCGGTGGCAGTCGTTGGTAACCCGGGCCTCGACCGATCCGGTATGTAAGTCTTATTTATGATCCGCATATTTGATTTGGCAAAGATTTTACGCCGGATGCCCTTCCTGACGCAACCCTCCCCATTTGTCCGGGCTTGGGACCGGCACTAAGGATGCACTGGCTTGTGCATCCTCAGTGGCTGGGTTAATCTGGTAATACGAGTATCTGAGAAAAGTACAAGGAGATGCAGCGTAAAGCAAAGAGAGAGGTGGCAAAGGCAAAGGAAAAGGCGTATGGTGAGTTGTATGACAGATTAGAGACAAATAAAGGACATAAACCCAAGGTTTTAAAATATTTAAAAAAAATGCCATACAAGTATCTGAGAAAATTTGTGACAGGGTATTTCGTATCTAATGCCATCTAGCTTGGCAAATAAATGAACAAATTAGTGATTGATGTGTTATGTGTCCAGAAAAAATACCCAAATTTATCTCCTCAAACAGGACAAATCTAGTGTCTACTGCAAAGTAGTCACACTTTTGGTATTGCACATTCAGAGTTTTGTATATAACTCAGAATAACTGTGTATATAATGTAATTACCGGGATGCCTATCTATTAGGTAGCAAGGTTAACAGTGAATGCCAACTTCTCCACTTTCAGTTTCTCCCAAATGTCATTCGCTAAATGTTGGATAATCTACAGTGCGCACACAAGCGCACAAACTATTTTAGACATCTCTCACATGGTACTCTCTCCACTATGTTTAACCGCTAATAACAACCATTATTTGGTCCAGTATAAACAGAAATCCTAGGGACCGTAATCAGCTATACGTCAAAACAGGCTTCTTTGTGATGCTAATTTAATACTGGGGCAGACAGGGAGCAGAGACACAGACGCTGGATAAAAGACCACAAACGAGCCCGTTGGAAAGCAGAGCCGACGCGGTTCTTGGAGCAGCATTGCACTCGCCTGGCCGCCGAGGCCAATTTGCAGAAGTTCATTTCCTCCGATCTGTCAGGGCGGACAGCGGGAGAGGGGGTAGTGGGGAAGAAAGGAGGCGATGCAGGGGGAGAGCACAGAGGAGAAATTAGGCTAAATGAGACCCTGGGGTATTGGAGACCACAGGCCACTGGTGCCAGAGCAGCTAGCTGTGTCCCTCTCTCTCTCCCGCCACAGGATCTCTGCAGCTCGCCTCGCATGGCTCATGCTCCCAAACAAACAACCACTTCACATTCACTGCCAGGGTCGAGATAACAGGAATTGTGTTCAAGCACTGCTAGAGCGCTGCAATATGTGCTACCCCTCCCATAAGCAAAACTGATCTTCACAGTAACTGTCTTCTCAGTCCCATGCAGGCTTGTCTCGGCCTCCCCCGAGGAGTCCCGGAGTCCTCACGCTTCCCCAGGAGACATTGTTAGGAGTACCGACTCACTGACACAAACCAGACAGGACCCGTTTGGAGATGCCTCTGTGTTGCCGGCTTTAGAGTAAACGTCTGTCTTAGAGTATACTAAAAACCATTCAGCGGGAATAATCTTGAAATGGTTTGTTAGATAATGTGTACCACTCAATGATGTACTACATATGTATCAGAAATACATTCAAGTTCACCCTTACTGACAGCCAATTAACTTTGCACAGACAAGGAGTTGGTGGTGGTGGGATGCTGAGCATAAAAACACAAAGACTTTAAAGTTGAACATGTTGACATAGGCTATCTAATATTACCAAAGAAAAAGTATCTACACAAAATCATCAAAATATCAAGTTTTGAAAGTGGTTAAAGGAGCTCTTATTTTCAAATGGCTGCGTTATTCAGTAGTGATAGGTACTGTGTACACGGTGCAAAAAAAAAGGCAAATTAGAATTAGCATAGAAATAGGTATTATCTTCTTTTAGAGGGACTGTATTATACAGTGTTTATATCATATCACATATCAAGTTATATCAAAATATCGAACTGATATCAGAAATTATAATATACTTGACAATCCTGGAGATGTTAAGTGTTATGGTTTAGTTGTAAAGCCTTCTGGTGTACTTTGCATATGGTAGCGAGGGTCTTCTAATTCAGATGAAATGTGTGGGGTTGCATTGTGCTGACCCTGTGGTTATGCTAATGACATGTTGCTAGGACCATGGCGCCAGACAATTCAGTAGACCCACGCCACAGTTATTATTCAAAAACACAATATTTTTGGCAAAACATTTTAAACACACAGCAGCTTGTATAAGGCCGTGTAAAAATCAAACAGCCAAGACAGCGCTGGTCTGGGACCCTGTTTTGGAAGATGCTGGAATTTAAAGCACCCTGTTGTAACATTAGACCCAGTGTAATAACTGTGCATATGAGGCTTACTGTGCACAAGAGAGCTCAGAGTTCAGCAACAGCTGAGCAGCAGCCCTGCACGAGGCAGCGCTCAGGATGCTTCACCAGAGAGATTCTGATGCAGATGTAGATGACAAACGGCCCATCTCACCACTTGATCCTCCTAACCCCCTTCCCCCGCTGCAGTGTCAAATAACCTTGTCACCGATTCATGTCTGTGTCGTGTTTCAGTTCAATTAAAAGCCACTTTTAATAAAAACTGTGGATTAAAAATGCTATGAAGTTGTGTTTACAATAAAAAGCAAAAATGAATTACTATAATACAGTAAACTGTGTGTGTGTGTGTGTGTGTGTGTGTATATCGCAGCTTTTGCGTGTCATTTTGTGGTGTATGCGTGTGTGTGTGTGTACTGTGCATATGTGTGTGCATATCGCAGCTTTTGCGTCATTTTGTGTGGTATGTGTGTGTGTGTGTGTGTGTGTGTGTGTGTGTGTGTGTGTGTGTGTGTGTGCGTGCATACGCACGTGTATATCGCAGCTTTTGTGTGTCATTTTGTGTGATGTATGCATGTGTTTGTGTGTGTGTGTGTGTGTGTGTGTGTGTGTGTGTGTGTGTGTGCGCGCGCATGTGTGCATGTGTGGGTGATAATATAAGAGTCTCAGCATGTGTACCCCTCCCCCTCAAATCCCCACCTCCCACCCCCCGTGGCATATTTTGTCCATGCTGGATTCACCTCCACAAACTACCAGCCTGACTTTTCTTGCTTCTGCTGTTTAGGCAAAGAGATGAAGCATGAAATGAATTCTGTGGACAGTGGAAGGACCAGCAGTGTGTGAACAGTGCTCAACACAATGGCCGGGGCCTATAGCAGCAGATGTTGTTACTCTAGATATTAAAATGTTGACTTTTGTTTTTTAATGATGACCGTCAGCGTATACTTGAAGATTGTTTTGCCTACTGCTTAAAGGCAGCAAGGTGTGTGTATGTGACAGTGTGTGTATGTGTGTTTGAGACAGAGAGAGTGTGAAAAATGGAGTGAAATAGTCAGAAAAAGACAGCGAGAGGAGGAAGAAAGGATTTGCAAATGGACTAAAATGTCACAGAGAGAATTTCTTTGGCTCTGAAACTGCCTTTCCAATATCTTATGTGTACTGGGATTCAGCTTTATCGGTCAATGAGAAAGGTTTTGTTTCCAATGCATACCACTTTGATTTTTCTCTTAGGCACCTAAACCACAATCTATCTAGTTTGCACATGAATTTTAGGGTATGCACTATATTTCATGATACAATATGGAAGAATATGGTGATTGTCTTGCCTCCAAATATCAGTGTTTTCATCCTCCGCTCATGGTTTGACTAATTGTGTCAGGATGTGATAAGTTCATAGAGTCCGTTTACGCAACAGGTGCTGCAAATCACTCAGCAAGTATGTACACACCTTTGCACCAAGCCAGCCCACACCCCTCTGCCAAACTGCACCCCCCAGTCTACCCCCACCCCCCACAACACAGGTGTAAGACTTTTTAAATGGAGTCCCTGTTCAAATGCAAAGTGTAAATACCCGCGTCTTTTAGCCAGGAGCCCAACATAAAAGGGAGTTTGCAGGGTTTTGAGCCTGCATTAGCATGGCTCGGTAGCCTATTGACACAGCTGCAGGTTCCACCCTCTGCCCATATCGCCCGAAGAAAAGAGGATTGCGGGGAACACAACAATCTGTTCATTAGCAGGCAGGTTAGAAAGAGAGGGTAAGGAGGGGGAGGAGGAGGGTGTGGTGAGGGGGTGCAGAAGAGGGGTTAAGAAGATATTCAGATACAGAAACCATAAAGGCTTCATCAGCTTTAGATGATCCCGAGCTATTGTGAAGGGTTGAGCCTCGATGGAAAATATAAAACTGTTTGCTGTATGTCAAGTCACACACACGGTTCCCCATGTGCTTAAGCACACATACTGGCATAGTGCCAGTGTGTGTGTGTGTGTGCTTGTGCGTTGTTTTATCTGTTTGTACATGCGCGTGCAACGTTTATGTGTGTCCATGCTCGCCGGCCTGTTCTTTGTGTGCACCATCGTTCTTCGGCTGATGTTGAGAAAGTGCTCGCACTTTGAAAGACACAAAACAATTAGAAGCGCCTTTCCGAGAAGCACAGAGAGGCTGTGCGGCTGACTGAAACGCTGCCTATTTATAGGGCGCTTCTGCGCATTTACAGAGGATGACTAGTTTTGTGTTTGAGATGGAACATGTGGATGAGGGAAATCGTCACCAAATTACACCCTGTTACGCTTCTGGCCTATCATTTTGTTGAAATGTGGAGGGGAAATTCTCTTAGAGCTTTGTTATTGATGACGACAGAAAACTTTTAACCAAAATGAGACCTTGAGTCAAGCACAAATCAATCAGTACGTGAGTCGATGAATAAGTGCACACACGCGCGCGCGCACACACACACACACACACACACACACACACACACACACACACACACACACATACACTCTCTCCATGCAAACCCTTGAATAGCAATAATAATAATGATAAAAATGCATTTTATTTTTGGGAACCTTTCAGAGCACTCAAGGACACCTTACAAAACACCATTAAAAGCAAGCAGCACTGTATCAGACCTCATAAAATCAAACAAAGCAGGGAATATACAATAATAAGTTAATACAACAGATTGGTGTGAAATCATCATCTGTGCAAAACTGAGTGTGGGTGTAACCATTGAACTATGGATCAGACTGAATATTCCAGTTTGAAAAGGAGCATTTTGAGATGGGATCTGAAGGTAGAAAGAGTCAATATTGGGAATGTCTTGTGGGAGAGAGTTCCACCAGTGGGTTGGCAGAACGACTGAAAGCTCTAGACCCCATGGTAGTCCAGCAGGCAGATGGTGTAGTGATTTGGAGAGCAGAAGAGGATCTGAGTGTGCGGGAGGGTGTGTGGATAAGGAGTTCAGAAAGATATGAAGGAGCTAGGTTATGAAGGGCCTTGAAGGTGAGAAGCAGAATCTTGAAGTCGATACGGTATTTAACAGGGAGCCAATGGAGTTGCTGAAGAACAGGAGTAAAATGATGTATGGAAGGAATAGAATAGAATACAGTTTATTTGTACATACATACAATGAAATTCACTCTCTGTGTTTAACCCATCCTAGCTTTGTAGTTCGGATCAGTGGGCAGCCGCCGTGCAGTGCCTGGGGAATGGTTTACCCTCTCCGGGTACTGACAGCTGGGTAGACTGTGCCCGGGATTTGAATTCAGAGTTACCTTCTCCTAGCCTTTGCCTAAAGAGGCATCAACCCACAAGGCAGCAGGTGGATTTGAAATCAGAGTTCCCTTCTCCTATCCCAATGTGTTGGCTGGACTGGGTACCATGGGAAGTACCATACAGGCATGCAGGAGGACCAGATCTATCAGTAGGGACGTCGTCCTTCGCCAAAGGGCCCTTGCTGAGGTAAGGTGCTACCCCTCTACAGCCTGCGGTTGCAGTTTAGCGTCTTACCCAGGAGTTCTGTTATGATGCGGGCAGCTGAATTCTGGACCAGCTGAAGTTTATGAAGACACTTAAGAGGAACACCAAAGAGGATAGAATTACAGGAGTCAATAAGGGATGTAACCAGTATCTGTGTGAGAATGGTGGTGCTGTTAGGTGTAAACGCCGGGCGAGGACAGTGAATATTGCATAGGTGGAAGTGTGCAGAGCGAGTAACGTTGATGTGTGCTTCAAAAGATCAGGAATCAGGAACACTTTATTTGTCATTTCGAAATGTCGTTTCCCCCAGCCCACAGCAGTGCAACACAGAGACAAAAATACATATCTAAAAACTACAAGAACACACATATCCAAACTAACACATATATCCAAACTAAACAAAAAATCACTGTCCAAGGGAACAAATGCCAGCCAGGATGACTGTCGGAACTGCCGGTCTGCATGGGCTAGCAGTTAGCTTAGCCTGCCCCGCTTCCGCATCCTGTCAGACCGCCTTCGGTGTTACCTTCTTGGGTGCAGCGCTGGGATGGGCCGTGATCCCTGGGCCCACAGGATACAGCAGACCAAGCTCTCCCAGCAAATCCAGCGCCAGCTCTCCCAGCCATCAAATGAAAAGACAACTTAGACGCAGATGTGGACAAAGGCACTGCATCAGGTTTAGCCAAAGTAGATTTAGTACCTATGAGGAGAACCTCAGTTTCATAACACACTTGTAAACACACAGGCTTTGATGTAAAAGCACTGATTCTCAAATACCAAAGAAATGTGGTAAGTCAGGTAACATGACCTTGGCATGGCCCTCTCCTGTAACAACTGGATGACAGAGAAAGACAGATGGTAAACATTAGACTAACATTTAGCTCGCTTCGCTGCCACAGGGCCAATGGTCAGTGGTTCCCTTTCAAACCTCCACGGCGCTTTGATTAAACACCTCATGTGAGGCAGAAATCTGATTTCCATCAAATATGCCGTGACACCTCACTCTCATCGTTTTCTGTGCTGTTAACATTTGTTGTGAAATGGATCATGGCTAGATTGGGTTTAATGAAGCAGTGGTGGCGAGCACGGATTTATTGGGCATTTGCAGTGATCTGGAGTGAAATGTACACATGGGCTAGCTGGCTCTTGTGGGTGAAGCAGGGTCGACAGGAGGAACACTAAATCATGAGCAGACTGCTGGTAAACAGTTTCATAACAGCTCTGGCTTTGAGGGCCTGGATGTCAATATTTGGTCCCATTCCTTGTGGTTGGTTCTGTGACGCATTACGGTCAATTACAATTTGTATCAAAGTCCACCCAGCCACCCACACACACCCACACCCACACCCACACCCACACCCACACACACACACACACACACACACACACACACACACACAAGGCAATCTTCATGCATGCCATCAAGCTAGTGTGAGAGAGAAAAACCTGATTGACACTCATGTCTAATCAGTGTCCATAAAGAAACAAGTCATCCAACCTGGTGAAAACCACACGCTGTTATAAAATATTCTCATGACACACTTGTTGATTTCAGTTTAACTTTTCCCTTTTTAGTCATAAAAGTTGTCGTGCCATGACAGTAAATGGTGGAAACATTATGCAAATCTGTTTGTTAGCATGATCTTGTTACAAGTGAGAGTGCTTTGTTTTAGTGTATAACTCGACTTTCTGTGTACAGTAAGTGACAGCTTGGGCAACATATATATATATATATATATATATATATATATATATATATATATATATATATATATATATATATATATATGAGCAGTTCTACACCTTGCACAGACAGACCGGTCGCCTCCTCTTTACGTGTCTATGGACACGCTTCTGCAAGTCACTTATATGTGTTCATTGACACGTATCTCACAGATGCCGCTAGGGGCGCCCTGTAGCCTACTAGGTCTGTCATGACCATGGTCATGACGCAATAGAATGTCAAAAATATTGAACAAAGATGGCAGAGCGATGCGAAGCGAAGCGAATGTTCTTAATATGTGAGTCGTAGCTAAATTTGCTATCTTCAAATTCTTTTTTGAAGCAGATATGTACCACATTATTGAACTAACGTTATATGTATGGTGTTTACAATTTAGGAAACTCCGCAACCCATAGAGAAAGAATTCACGTCTGCTCAATTTGGCTGGCTGGAAGAGTAACGTTAGCTAGCTAGGCTAATATTTAGCTAGCTTGACCGGTAACTAGCTAGCTATCTAGCTAACGTTAGCAAATGGAGTCTGGTAATGATGAGTTTGTAATCCGGTAAAATGGTGCGCAAATCTAGCTATGGGGCAACAGCCAATTCTATAAAAAGGATGTCTAAATTAACATTTTACTTAAATATGTATTAGATGTAACATTACCTTGTGTGGTGGAGAAATTGTGGTGAATCCCGACCGATACAGCTCTGCCTAGACCTAGAAGACAGGATTGCGCCCCCAGTGGCCAGAAGACGGGATTGCGGCCCCAGTGGCAACTAATACGTGTCCATATACACGTATTTCGCTCTCGCAAAAACGTGTCCTCTGACACGTACGTATTGTGATGTAGTGTTGTGCACAGAGTGATTAGAAGCAATTTAATCACCAATCTTGCCTTTGGATGTAATTTCCCTTCAAAACCATATCAAAGCATTTGTAATCTGTATCCATTTCAGCGAGAGTTAATTGAAGGCTCCACCCTGCCCCACCCAGGGCCTCCAGAGATGCCCCAGAATCCCCTCTTCTCAACCCAGGTCTTGGTGCGCTCCCCCTGGGTGTGGAGCCTCAGAGCTGGGACTTCTCTGGTAGAAGCGAAGCCTCCGGCTGTGTGAATCATAGCAGATCTAATAGCGCTCTCTCAACAGCTCTCTCCACCTTTGTGGAGTTCAAAGACGAGATGCCAGCAGGCCAGGTGCTTCAGCTTGTATAGGTGGATTATGTGGTGTGTTTACACCGATTTGGACACAAGTGTGTGTATGTGTGTGTGTGTGTGTGCGTGTGTGTGTGCGTGCGTGCGTGCGTGCGTGCGTGCGTGCATGCATGTGTGTGTGTGTGTGTGTGTGTGTAAAAATCTGTCTTTGTGCTGGTGTGTGTGGGCAGATCATGTCAATTTACATTTACACGCACACACACACACACACACGTGTGTATATATATATGTATATATATTTTTTTTGTTAAAAGAAACACACAATGGGGAAGTTCTCAACAAATAAGGAGCAAAATAATCCAGTGAGTCAAGTAAATTCTTTATGAGACAGTACTGTCTCAGAAAATGTACTTAACTCACTGGATCATATATATATATATATATATATATATATATATATATATATATATATATATATATATATATATATATATATATATATATATGCACACACACATGCAAGAATAACTGCCATTTATGTGGGCAGGTGCATTAACTTCTAAATATCTCACTAAACACAAAGCTTCAGACGTTTCTGGACATCTTGAAATCAAATGACAGGAGAAGCAGACTATTCTAAGACCCAAAGAGGACAAGTTATGATTGGATGTTATGATCTGAAATAACACTAGCTTTGCTTTCCCGAAGAAAAGCCCCTCTCATTTCCACTGGACAAGGCTTTGGTCAAAACGCGGATCTCCATACTTACCAACAAGCCCAATAACTACCAGAGGCAAAAAGCATACATATATGTCAGCGTGTGTGTTTGATTTTGGCCATATGTAAACGAGCCCTTTGTGTGAGCAGAACACGGAGCGAGACGAGCGTCCACTAAAATAAATCTCGCATAGAAAAGCCCTGTAGTTACTCAGCCCACAAAACAGGCTCCTGGGCTCCAACCCATACCACACCAGAACTTTACGTGTGTGTGTGTGTGTGTGTGTGTGTGTGTGTGTGTGTGAGAGAGAGAGAGAGAGAGAGAGAGAGAGAGAGAGAGAGAGAGAGAGAGAGAGAGAGAGAGAGAGAGAGAGAGAGAGAGAGAGAGAGAGAGAGAGGGAGAGGGAGAGAGAGAGAGAGAGGTTTGGGGGGGGGGTCGTGGTCCAGAAAGCAGTCATGGCCATGTGGACTGTGGTATGGTTGGGTTCCCCTGCTAAATTTAATAAGAACGTCTCTGGTTACATCATGGCCAGTCGAAATGGAAGAGAAATGAGTTTAGGGAGAAATGAAGGACTGAGAGAAAAGAGAGAGAGACATGTATCATTTCATTCATCTTATATCCACGCGCCAGCTATCGTAACTTGTTAGAAGAAGAACAATGTTACTGATATGTCCACTTGATAGAACATTTGATACCCCGTTTTGCTTCATTGTGTCAGTTTACTGTCGGGATTGTCTGTATACCTGTGTGTTAGTGGGAGACAGGAAGTAGAGGGAGAAGGGAGAAGGAACTAGAGAATGAGCGAGGGCGAGAGAGATAGGGAGAAAGGAGGAAGAAGATACAGGAAATGAATTAGATCCCATGTCAATGCTTGGAGAATGATAATGTAACCCAGTACGCTGTATGGGAAGGTCATAATGTCATATTTCTGTTCTAAGCTCACATACACTGTTTGTGTGTGAGTAGAAAATCCACCACCACACACACACTAAACATGTTCCCACTGAGCATGCCTGATACAGTGTTTATATCGGTCTCTTTACAAGTGTGTGTGTGTGTGTGTGTGTGTGTGTGTGTGTGTGTGTCTTCCTTATCTTTTCCAGGGTACATCCCAAAATTTGCCCTTAACAGAAATCAAGTTTTCTCTGGTTTGGTGACAGCCCTGTGATGCACATGACCACGTGTCTAGATCAAACCTTTACATATCTTTACCGACTTCTTTATTTACCAGTGGAGGACAAAGTGATAAAGCAATAAGCCCACAGCTGTGTTCTCCCAGTGCCTGCATAGAGCACACGCACAAACACACACAAAGACCTAGCTATTCTGACAGCCATATGTTGCAGAGGCCAAAAGGTGTGAGATGCCACTGGCGCCCAAGAGAGACAAAGATAAGAAGAGACTGAGAGAGAGACAGACAGACAGACAGAAAGACAGAGAGGGGAAAGACAGAGACAGACAGAGGGACCCACAGTCCAGACAGAGGGACCCACAGTCAGACAGACAGACAGACAGGCAGGCAGACAGACAGACAGAGGGACACACAGTCAGACAGACAGACAGATAGGCAGACAGACATCCAGACAGACAGACAGGTAGAGAGACAGCTAGACACAGACAGTCAGTCCGACAGACAAAGACAGACAGTCAGACACAGTCAGTCACACAGACAGACAGTCAGGCACAGACAGACAGACAGACAGACAGACAGTCAGGCACAGACAGACAGATTGGTAATGAATTGAGGAGACTGAATCTGGGAGGCTGTTCCTTTCATCTCTGCAGCCAGCTTGATAGCTTATTAAGTTTGTGAAAATACTATAGACTATAGAAAAAAAGACGATGTCAATGGAGAGAGATACTACCAGCAAAGGGTGGAATATAGCCCTTTGGCCCTGCTGTTGACACATTAATTACCGTAATTAAATGTCTCATCTTCTTTGCCAAGCCTGAGAGGATCTGAAACAGGTTGCAGGTGTTTTCTGCTCCGACCACAAAGACAACAACTTGGACTATACAATCACTACAACTGTAGATGCCATCTTTTTTTAGACCATTTTGATTTGAAGCAGCACTATAGCCTTGTTTAAACATTTTAATTTATTGTTAGGACATAGCTTGGGCTATTGATGACAGGTTTTAGAATAAGGATAAATGGAAGATAGAGCTCTTTTTTTCAATGTGTTTGGCATAGACTGAGTGAATGACAGCAACTTTGACAGCTTATATCAGAATTAATTATTTAGTAATAAGTAAATCAATGCTTATTTTCCACCAGCAGGTTTACTCATGTAAGGCATGTGGAGTTGGGAGGAGGCATGAGCTGAATGAATTTGCGCTTCTCAAAGAGAGAGGTACCGATAAGGATGGGAACTGTAAACTGCTGTCTGAATCCTAGTTTAATAAAAAAAGATAAAAAGGATGCTATTCTGTCCACCAGTCTGCATGCTTGCGCTGAAAGCTCCCTTCATATTGCAGAATTTTATAAGTGGGGATGCACGAAATCACTGCATGTACACTGACTGCTGGCTTGCGTTGCCTCGCAGATATGACGCTAGTCTCTCGTGCAGATTTAATGAGCTATTTCGACCTAAATTTGATTTGATAAATCAAATAAGGATATTTTCCCTGCCAGGCTAATAGGCGTAACGGCGGGATCTCTGAATAGATCGCACGACCGACAAACTCAGAATTGGCTTCGAAACAGTGGAATAGATTCATTATTCCCTCTTCATTTCAGTCACTACGGAGCATTTATTCACTCAGGATGTCAAAGACAGAGAGAAAGAAAGAGGCGACAACAAAAGAAAAACGCGCTTAAAACAGCCCGCCGGTGCTTCCAGATGCTCCGAATTTATGCTTTGATTCGCTGACCGCCAGTCTTTTAAAAGACGTTGTAACTTTAGAGATGACACAACGGGAGCAGCCTTCGGGTAAGGCCAACGCCTTCGGATAGGTGTTCAGAGGGAGGGGGGAATGCCAATACGGTGATTGCACAAACGCAACTGTGTGGAAAACCCGTAAATAATTTTTCACCGATCGCGTTACTTGACCCTTACATCGTAGCCGCGTTACTGTTTACACGCTTTCCCCCCTTAAAATGTTAAAATCCAAGCCCCCCTCTGTCGTAGCCTATTTGGTACAGCCCCACAGCTCCTTTTGATCGCTCCGGCGTCGGAACTGGAGCACAACATGTTGAAGACTGTACGCGCCGCGGGCCGGAGTACAACTTTTTAATGTCGCTCGTCGCACCGCGGGGAAAAGAGGGTCTGAACCACAGTCATGGTTTGAGATTAGTCTGAGACTCGTCTATGTTGGTCCGCGTTGCTTTGAGGGAGCGTTTTTCGTAAGCCGCAGACAGCAAAGCTTTACTGAAAGAAGAAGGAAAGACAGTCCGCAGAGAAAGAGAAAGAGAGACAGAGACAGAAAAAGGGGTCCAAGATGCAGCCAGCCGCAGTGCTCTGTGGCACCCTGATAACTTTGTTGCTTTGTCGTCAAGGTAAGGATTTTTGTTTGTTTGTTTGTTTGTTTACAAAATGCCATTGCGTGGTGAATAGATGGGGGTGTTGGGGCCAGTGAAGGCTGCATAGGTGAAAATCTTCTCCGCCAAGTCACTTGCTTTGATTCGCACGCGGAGTTTCACAGGCAAAACGTCTAAATAGATGTTCCGACAGCTCGCGCAGATGGGTAGATGTATATTCACAGGCAATTACTGGCGTGGAAACCCGCCATGGAAGATTGTTTTCAAGAAGTTAAACAATTCTTGCAGCGATATTGTCCCCCACCGTTTTTTTTTGGAAGGATGGTAATGCGGTGCCTGGTGTCCAGCACGTCGGCTGGACTTTAAATGCGAGACAGTATGATGGAGTTAATCAGATTAAAAAAAAAGAAGAAAAAAAAGGATTCGGCCAAAAGTTTCTAACGGTATCTTAAAAATCACACCCCTCTCCACTGTCATTTCGATAGACCGAGTCTGCAGTCTTGAATCAAAAGTAGCCCAAGCTTTGCGAATCTGATATTAGTGCATGGATGATTGAGTTTACGATTCATTTCTATCTCACACTTGACGTGTATTGTTGTAAAAAGAAAAAAAAGAAAAAAACAACAACACAACACTGCGTTTTTGCAGGACCGTGTTGCCCTGCATGTCAGCTCTCCCGCCAGAGCTTTTGTAATAGCTTCGCGTTAAGTGATTTTTCTTCTTCAGTGTTTTCTCTTAACACCTTGTATTTACAACATGTTAGAACAGCCGCTGGAATGCCAAGACCTAAACACTGACAACGGCCTCTCTAAAGAAACACTGGCTAAACATCTCACACACACACACACACGCACGCACGCACGCACGCCACGAAGCCGCTGGGGCCATTGACATGACATAAAACGATTTCCCCCCCGCACAGAATAGGAAAATGTACATCTGTAATTGGTCGCTTATGTCTCGTGCTGCCGTTGCTCCGCTAGAACTTGCAGTAATTGTGACAGACTCCTTCCTATATGTCAACCGCGGACCTTTTTTCAAAATGTCAACCAGATAGAATTCACTGACATATCGAAAACAAAGGACCTTTGGATGATCCACGACCTATTTTTAGTTTGGTCTGTCGTCATCTCAGATCTAGTTATCACGTCTGGTCTAGCCTAGCCTATCCCCTTATCCGCAGCTTTGGGCCGTGCTTGCTTTGATTATGGACTTGTTCGGTCATAAAGCCATTAAGTTGACCCAGCCCCATATTTCGTCTCGGACAAGTGATTGTCTTTTGTTGATGTGCCAAGTCTGTTTCTGTTACCATATCCGTCTCTGCACATGACGTTGGGTTCTTCTTATTCCAAGCCGTCTATAGTAAGACGTCCAATATGAGGTGATTAAAGTGGTTATGCCTGGGATTTAAAGGCTACATTTGGATGGGAATCAGTCTTTGCATTATAAGGAAAGGATCAGTTCTAGCTGGCAATTGCAGGCCCGATGCATTGGCTGGGCTGTAGTTTCTTTTTGTGTGTGTGTGTGTGTGTATGTGTGTGTGCGTGCGTGCGCGCATGCGCGTGATTCCATGTAAGAGTGCACTAAGTGTCAGTGGTCTTGGCTAAGTCTGGTGGTCTTGGAGTAATGGGTTGAGTTTCACTAATGGTCTGTAGGAGAGTGTGTTATACAATTTAATGTTGCACTATGGGAACAGGGCAGCCATAATACAATCAACTTGCTCTGCTTTCTCTCGAGCCTTACTCATTTTCAAATCAGCTATTGATTCGGGCCCTCATCCTGAGGCTTGAGGAAGGCGGTGTGTTATTGTTTTAGTTCCATGACGTTGGTCAGCCAGCTATACGGACCAGAGACATTACATCCATGGGGTGACCAAGGGCAAAACACACGTTCGTGATTGAGTTGTTACAATGGTGGAAGAGATGGGATTTTTACGTGAGCCTCCTCCCCACAGCACAATTAGACTGGCTAAAGAGAGACTGTATACATATTAACCCAACAGCCAAGTCGGTGTCCTCAAAAGTCCTAACCTTAAACCCATTCATTTGGTAAAGAAACTAGATGATAAAATCACTCCCAGCAAAGGAGATGACAATTGGTGAGAGAATGGAATGAGAGCTGGGAGGAGGAAAATGAGACAATGCACCAAGGAACAAGGAGGAAATGTTTTAGGATGATGGCGGACTGCTGGGAAGGTAGATTCATTCTTTGTATTGATCCCGGGTCCTTTTGTTGCCCGCTGGTTCTGACCTGTATGCCCTTCACTGCAACCCCTCAACCCCACCCTACCCCCACTCTTCACATTTGTCCCTTGACACTGTCCTCAGCCTGGACACACAAACACACACACACACACACACACACACACACACACACACACGTGCGCAATGGTTTGATTCTGACTAAATGGGGGTTTTAAAACTTTTAACCGCATACGCCACCATATTTAAATTAAGTGTTCTCTGTGTAATCCTGTGGTTATTAACGGAGTTGTACTTCATTATTTTAATATGACCAGCCTACAAGGATTTTTACTGCTTGATTTGAATGGTTGTCGGTACAGATTGCAAACCAGTGATGATGATGATGATGCTTTCGCCGGTAGCACAGCATTATGAAGCAACGGCAGCGGTTCAGCATAAAGTAATGAGACTCCTATCTCTTTCTTCCTGGCTGTGATAGGCTGTGTTGGCGTAAGCACATTCACTTCTCACTTTGCTGTTTTTAAGTTCAACTTTATGAGAGGCTGGAAGAGGGGGAGAAGGCTTTATAAATAGATCTGTTACCTGATGTCTCTGTGAATAAGTGCATGGATTTCTTTTTGTTATGTTTGGTAGCCAAAGTGTGTGTGTCTGTGTGTGTGTGTGTGTGTGTGTGTGTGTGTGTGTGTGTGTGTGTGTGTGTGTGTGTGTGTGTGTGTGTGTTCTGCACAAGGAAAACACTGGGAAAATGATAAAATTGATTAGATTTCCTGGAAAAGGGACATCATGGAAAATTGTTAAGTTGGGTTACAAATTCATATTTTTACCTGCTGAGATGGAATATTTATGGCATAATTTGTAGCTGAGATCACATAATTAGCCATAATTCTTGCCATATTTATTGCACATCAGTACTTGAATTTTGGGGTGTATGTCTGGTGACCAGTTAAAAGTTACACAGTCCATTTAGAGACCGTTGAGATTTCCACCGAATAATGTGACCCTCCGTGAGCATCGGCTGTCATATGAAGTCAAACAAACATCCTGGAAAATGGTTCGTTAAGAAGAGCTGGAACCCTGGTGTGTGTGTGTGTGTGTGTGTGTGTGTGTGTGTGTGTGTGTGTGTGTGTGTGGCGCGCGCGCGCGCGTGTGTGTGTGTGTGTGTGTGTGTGTGTGCGCGCGCGCGCGCGTGCGTGCGTGCGTGCATGCCCTCCGCTGGTTTAGCTGGTTAGGTTATTGTCGGCCAGGCCTCTGCTTTCACTGGGATGGGGGGGTGGGTGGGTCATTTGATACCCCCAATGTGCTCTGCAAGTCTCTGCTTAAAGGATGGAATTGCACCTCCAAGGTAGTGCAAAGGTAACCTATGATTACTTGATTCCTTGTCCCCCCACACCCTCAGGGCGGTGTTTTCCCTTCAGATTTGGGAAGTGTGTAGTGGGAGCAGGCACACAATGCAGACTGTGCATCGTACTGACTACTATAGGCCCTCCTCATATTCTTCCAACTTTCCCATAAATCACCTGGCTTCCCGCGAGGCCAGCTGGGATCCTCTGTGCGAGGCCTGCAGACACTCTACTTTAGGGGTTTCTGGTTGCAGAATATGATGCCATGGCCCAAGGTCATATTTCACTTATGTTCACAGCATTAATGTACGTCGCACATGTCAGTCTTCAGAGGACAAGAAACCGACCGCTGGCCACCCTCAGTACCGAGAGATTCTGTATTGAAGCAGAAAGCTTTCTGGCTCTTTTGTGGGTAACCAGCGTTAATCCAGTTGTTGAAGGATTCTCTCTCTCTCTCTCTCTTTCTATCAGTCTGTGTGTGTTTTACTATCTCTCCCCCCTACTAAGTGGGAGACTGCTGCAGAGGACAAGCAGATAAGCAGAGAAGCAGGGCTGGAGACTGACTGTCTGGACACAACCCACAGAGGGGACAGGGACAAAGACATTTTGAAGGACACGCAGATACAGTAACTTAATTCCATAGTAATTTCTCTCCTGTGTCTCTGGCTTAAGAAACACTTTCGCTGGTTCTTGAGGATGCACCCTTGTCTCTATTTGTGGATCACGGCGCAATGGTCAGAAGAACTGAACTGTGTTTTTTTTCCGCTCTCCTGGGTAGGAGCGAGGGATGAAGACATCAAGATGAAATGATCGAGGTTCTGGAGGGTTTTTCTCTTTTTATGAAGGACTTCTCTCCGTCTCCATTGTATTGTCAGCCACGCATAAAAATTGAACCACTTGTTCTTGCATATTGTCACGGTAACCAAGACATCACTGGATAGTCTTTGTAGCCAAAAAAACAAGACACTTGTCTAATGGCTGAATCTGTATAAGCCTGTCTCTTTTGTTAATGGCTCTTTGATGAGAAGGTACTTCCTCCATTTAAATCTAGTTAATACATTGCACAGTTGTCCTGTGTCCTGTTTTTGTGATGGGACTAGAGAGGATGAATGGGTGAGGAGTAGTGTTCATAGTCTACATGCTGGGGGCCTCGATGGATCCTCTGGCCAGGGGTGATGGTTAGAGGTCTTTAGTGGTGTCTCTCTCTCTCTCTCGCTCTCTCTGTACAGTAGACAGGCAGCATATTGGGTGAGAGGTCAGGGTATAAATAACTCTATAGACAGAAGGACCTCTTCAACAGTGGGAAGTGGCCCTGCTTACTCCATCCAAGGTCATGGGGTAGGGGCATGAGTGTGTGTGCCTATGGAAAAAGACTGTCAGTGCTGGGACATTGTCTATACACACAAGATCTTTTCTTTTTCTACCAATTCCTCAGTCCACTAACCCTGGAAACACAATGCACAGAGACACTTGCTTTATTCCCATTATTATTCAGTGTTTCTCCCAGACAATCTCTTCGTCAAGGTGGTGTCTCTGTGGGGCAGGGGTTAGTGATGAGGGCTCTGTTTCTCCCTTTTTTTAAAAAAAATTATTATATAAACATCAGTGAAGAACACATCGCACATCTACTTCATGAAATAGGTGCATAGGAGAGGGATGAGGGAATCAAAAGTTGTGAACAAACTCCTGCACGCTGTCAAACTTGCAATTACACCATCCATTCATCCATTATCCAAGCCGCTTATCCTAATTAAGGCTGCAGGACTGCTGGGTTAGGCAATTACACCTTTACCTATAAATATATGCTATAGGCCCCAAGAGCAAATTGCAGTCAAAACATGCACATATTTAGCAGGTTACATTTGGGTAAAATTAACATAGCATATAGAAAAGGTTAACACCAATAATAAATTTACTTAGAACCCTCCCCAGTACTAAATACAATATATAAATACAATAGACACCAAGTCCTCAAAGGGCCTGTAGGATCTGTTTATAGTAGGTACCTACTACTGACTGTCCTGTAGTTAACTAATGTTTGGTATTTATGCCTTCCAGTCGCATGTGGGGAATGCGATTGGTTGCAGGTTTAGAGCCACTCCCTATTAAAGATTGCTTGTCATTGTCAAAAACCATTTGCCTGATGGTCTGGCACCAAAATGTCACAAATAAATGTATACTTGCAAGTTTGACTGTGTGCAGGAGTTTGTTTACAACATTACATTTAAACATCGACAAATATATTTACAAAAGTAATAATCTTAGCAACGCCCCCCCCCCCAAAAAAAGCAAAACCGGCTACATGAGTAAATTCACAATCCCTCTAATTTGTTTCACTGTCAGTGTGCACATCATCTCTTCTTCTTTATTGTATTATACAAACATCAGTAAATATATGTACAAAAATAATAATGAAAGCAAAAAAGAAAAATTTTACAAAACTTAACCTGTAGTGTGATAAATGTTGAACTGTGCTGGTGGTGGCTGGTTGCAGTTGAAGCTGCAGGGGGTTTCTTTGATTGGGGTTTCAGTTGGAGCGCATGGAGGAGCTTTACTTGGCCCTTCTGACTCAAGTTCAGCTTTTAGCATAACGACGTTAGCCACATTTCCACTGAGCCTAATATTCCGATTATAATCGGTTGAAAGCCCAAACAGAATAAAAACGCTCCATATAAATACTTCAATCAGAATAAACAGGCCCACACTGATTCAAATTTCAGTTGGTTGCAGAAGGGTAGTTTAAACCTTTTCATAAACGGATCAAATGAACAATTTTACCATGTAAACATTTAACACGATTACTTTCTGGCTGCGATCCTTCTGCACATGCCCTACTGAGTCATTTCTGGTTGTGAGCTGACAGCCTGTTTCAAAGAAAGTTGAATCAGTTGACAGAAATGTTTCATCACTCATCTAAGTGACCTCTTCAGTCTAAACTGACTGCAGGTATCTCCACCCAGGTATCTCCACCCTTATAAATAATACAGTTGCATAATGACCGAAACCAACGATCAGTTTCATATGCAGATGGGCGTGACCATTAACTATAGTTACAATGGCCATGCGTACTATTCACGGACGATTTGGGAATGTTTGCAGTCACAGATGGCATAAGATGGCGACAGATGTACTCTTAGCCCCCCGTTCAGGGTTGGTCGTTCCCTCTTCACATAGATGGCCTATTTGCATATGAAACTGATCTATGGTTTCTGTTGTTATGCAACTGTATTGTTTATAAGGGTGGGGATACCTGTAGTCAGTTTAGACTGAAGAGGTCACTTAGATGAGTGATGAAACGTTTCTGTCAGTAAACGTTGTGTCGAACTGATTCAGCTTTCTTTGATTCTTACCTGGATTATTGAGGATGCATAAAGACATTCTGATGGTTTGTTTGTTGCTTTGCTTCCTTGCTTGTTAACTTTAATTAGTTGATTTTATGGTTTGCCTGTGCTATTTTATGGATTTTATCCGAATATTGATTGTTGCACGTACTTGATCGTACTGAAGTCTCTGACTCCGTATTGCTGTTGCTGTATGTGGCGAGAACAGTGTGGACTTAATCTCAGCTGCGGTCAACGTTAGTGAGCTTTTTGTGTTATTTCTAGAAATACAGCCTATTATTGTTTAATTCATAAATTGATTTTGCTTGACTGTGGCTACCTAACACTGACTGGGCTTTCCTGACTTTGCTCATGATTGCCAATTCCTGCATATTTACCGCTAGCATTCTTCTGCTAGCTAGCACCGGCTTATTTTTAGCAAAAGTAGCTTGCTAGCTAGTGCGCCAAGACCGACTTTCGCCGGGTCGTGTCTCTCCAAAAACTCCAGAATTCACTTGCCTGTGTCAGTTGTGGTCTGTCACTTCTCCCTCATAAAAGTTGGATTGTATTTAGATCAGGTATGACAGTCTGTGAAGACTGCCAGCTGCCCCAGAAGACGAAATAGAAAGACTGTTAAAGAACAGAACATTATTGGATGGCTAGACAGTAGGGAATAAACACCTATTCACACAAGTCCATGAAAAAATGTCACACAGTGCATGTCAAACAGCTGCTCCAATTAAATGCGTTGGTGCATATAAACACCAGACCATATTAGATAACGTACCATGTAAACGGTTGTCCTGAAATATTTAATCAGGATGATTTCAACCAGAATGAAAAAATTGTGCATGTAGACGCAGCTATTTACATGGATTTTGAGTCCTGCCGTGACCATGTCATTTTGCAGCCACAACAATTCCATGAAAGCTGTTACTGATAGTAATTAATGCATTACAGTGTCCAAATCCAATGCAATGGTGTTGAAGTTTACATAAAAAAAACGTTTGTCCATATTGTTTTGCAGCATGTGCTTGCCCGATTTCCATGTAAAATTACATTAAAAAGTCACAAATCCTCTCTGTAGTCTAATGTGGGATTGGGTGCGCAGGCGCGAAGGGCCTTCAGGTTGTTGATGTTTGCTCCTCACTTAAGGTCTGTATGAAAGTATGAGTGTAATTTGCAGTAACTTACATGGCCTCATCCAAGGTGATCTTTTTAAAACTAATTTTAGTATTGCAAAACATATATTAAAAATATGATCTGTAAGTTGCGCTCCTAGTCCTTGCATTCATAGTTACTGCAAGTTGTGCTCCTGCTTTCATACAGGAATTAAGTGGGACAGCAAACCAGAGACCAACATTGGACTACAGAGAGGAATTTCCAGAATGGCTTTTGTGGAAGTTTTGCAGCCACGAAATGACATGGTCGTGGCAGGACTCAAGATCTATGTAAATGTCGTCATGCTCTAAATTGATCTTGAGTCAGCAAGACTAAGCTTTACTTTGAAAAAAACCTGTTATTTTTTAGTGTTTTTGGCGAAAACGTCATAACTACCATAGTTATGTCACTGCATGTGATGACTAATCTCATGTAGCCAGACCTCATGTGACGACTGGCCCGCTTATGTTGCCTATTGGTTCAGCTAACTTTGCTTGCGGAACAGTGTTGAGTGCAAGGAAAGGAAACGTTAACAACATGAAAAATGTTAAACAAACCTTCCCAGTCTATTACTTATGATGCCATAAGCAACTGAAGTTTTGTTTCTACGGTGGTGTTCTTCATCCACATAGTCAACGTCTTGCTCATGTCCCAATTAGGAGGAAGATAGAAGGCAGAGTTATGACGTTTATCTGCTGTAGTGTTTCCTCACTGTTCTTTGTGTAGGAATGTATTTTGAACTGGAGATGCTTTCGACCTTGGCATTTGCTGATGTTGTGTTACCAGCTTCATCAAGCTTTGAAATTGTGACGACAGATGAATCCAAATAAAATTCTCATGTCAAGGCGGGTGATAATTCTCAAGATGGCCTGCCCTAACTATAAGGCGCTGGGGGAAACACTGTTATTTAGCATGCTCTACCCATTACCCAGTTCTCTGCTGCATTAACATACCCCATCATATTACTACTAAACTTAGGATTCTTATACTATTCTTATTTTAACTGATTGCCTTGTTTTTTTTTCTTCCAGTTATCAGAATTTCATTTTGCTTTCACATGCAGCATGCTTCCCATTCATTCCCTTTGAAATATTAATTTTTTCCCCTAAATCATTCTGCTTTTTCTGACTTCCCTTTCTCCTTGCTACTCTTGCTCTGTCCAACACGTAGACCTGTCTTGTCTGTGTGTCAGTGGCAGAACTACAGACAGGGCCCGTAGCTGCTTAGATTTTCAGCAAAAGGTGATGCATGGAATGGTTTCGAATCTTCCTCAACATGTCACATTCACACCAACACGGACACACATGAACAGATACACACTCAAGCTCCCATAAGCATCTGCCAAGATTAGAGTGTGATATTCGACTCAAATTCCACACACACACACACACACACACAGACACACACAGACACACACACACACACACACACTTACACATCCCTCGATAGTTACCCTCATGCGGCCTGCTTGATATTTTGGACTGGAATGGAATGGAAAAGTTCCTGTAACACATTTCCACACACTCGGTTCTCATCCTCTCCCCTGGCCACTGCCACCATGAGGAAGCACCTGCTTGCTATCTCATGTCAGCCTAGCAGTGCTTACAACTAAAGGCTTTGCTGGTGAAACCAGGAAGAGCCTAAGCAGCTAAAAATTCAACCACATTCTCCATGCTCTGGCACATACAACGCATGTGCACGCACACACGCACACACACACAAAACCGCACTAATGTGATGCAGCCTTCAAAGCCAACATCTCTACAGAATGTTTGGCCTTAAAGATACCAGTGCTCAAGAGGATAAGAGGATAGGCCATGTGAGCCAATGGAAAAAGGACCACTACTGCAACAAATCTCCGCTCAATATATATTTCCTCATAGGAATCGCTATCTTTAAGTTTGCACACACACACACACACACACACACACACACACACACACACACATACACACATACACACGCACACACGCATGCACACGCACATGCACACAGTGGTCTGGGATTATCCTGCAGGCTAGTATGATCTCAGAGCACATTGTGTGACAAGTGACATCTCTCACTTTTGTCCCTTGAATTCTGACAAGCAGTGATGTCAGCTTTTCAAGTGTGATGACTGAAACCTTATTACAGAGACGCCATATTTTGTGTTCTGGGACAACGTCCCTGCCCCTTTACTTTTTAAACTGCATTTTGACTTGTTTTCTTATTTTCTTTTTTTGCTCTTATTACCTTTATGTTTTATCCTTGTTTTCTTACCTTTTATTTCATGTTTAAAGAGTACAGTAAGAAATGTAACAAATCCATTCCACATTAATTTGAAAATTTGCATCGCCACAAAATGGATTCTGATTCGGAAAAAGTCATGTTTCTTCCTGCGGTACCATATTTTCATGCTTTTCTGTCAGCCATGTTTTTTCTTCTTTTTCTTTTTTAAAACATGTTCATCTCTGGACCTTATAGCAAATTTCACATGCTTTCCTCCCACCTCTTCTTGCATATTCATTTTCACAGGACTCAGAACATCGGACGCTTTAATCGGCCAGGTTTGGGAGAGTGAAATGGAGGTGGTAGAGATGTATGGTGGTGGTGGTGGTGGTGGTGGGTTGATGGAGGAGGGGTGGGTTGGAGGGGTGTGTTGCTCTTTATTAAACAAACAGTAAGTGCTTTGGAGGCCCCATTGAGGCCTGGGGCTGGAATGGGGACGCGACTGAAAGCGCTGCACTCCCTAATGAACTCGAGTGGCCGATAGAAGCAAGGCCTTTTCACGGAAGCCAAGAAGGGACAAAGTGTTAAAACAAGTCCAGCCCCTCACCTCTCTCAGGGGCTAAACACTGCCTTCTGACCCTGTGTAGTGTAGGTGTCTGTAGGGGACGCTGAGAGCAGAAAGGGTTTCAGGCCGAATGTATGTGTGTAAAACAATTGGCTCTTAATGAAGCAGTCCTCCTTACCTGTGTGTGTGTGTGTGTGTGTGTGTGTGTCTCTCTCTCTCCACTCTCTTTCACGCTGTCTTCCAAGAATCACTCTCTCTTTAGCGCTCCTGCTGTCCCCTCCCAAACCCCATCCTGTATTGCCTGAGTTTCCAATTAGACCTACTCTTCCACAGGCAGGGCCTCAAAGGAGAGGCTTTGGAGTTGCGTCTCTGTTGCATGGTGTTGCCCTGATTAAGCGTCTTAGGCCTCGGAGAGTGCCATTTGGGCTCCTTAAACCACTCAATCAGCCACTGGGGACTCATGTACCATCATGTCTTCTCCATTCACCACTCTTCTCTCTGTTTTCCCCTCTTTCTGAGGCTCTCCACCCCCTCTATCCTCTTTTCCCCCAACCCTCCCTCCTGTCCTTCTGCTGCCAAAACTCTTTTCTTCTGTTTGTGACCCCTTCGGTGTTCCTCTATGCTTGGCTGCTCGCAGGGCCGGGGTAGGAGCAGCGCCCTGTGCATCAGCCTGGCTCCGAGCGCTGCTCTGTTAGTTGTTTTAGCCATGGATGAAAAGCGGAGACAAATATGTCTGTGGTTCGCAGTCCATCCCAGCAATTACGGTGACTGATTAGAGAGGTTGCCTCCACTGGCAGCTATGTATAATACTACAACGCCCTCTTGGAGTTTCGTAACACCACCTCCAGAACTCAACAGAGCCCTGATAAGGCCTGCGGCTGGACGGAGAAACTGTTTATGGTGCAGTGATGTGGAGTCTGTGTCGTAAACAGGTCTTAGTGGCTTTATGACCAGGTTTGTAATGAGTGGTGCAGTGTTTTAAACTCGTCCTGTGGATTACCTTGAAAGACAGAAGGACAGCGAGGCAAAATTGAAGAGAGCACCAAGAGAATCTGGATTGGAATCAATTTTTATTTTTTCTTGTTCTGAATTTGACTTGATGAGTTGCTCGCTGGGACATCATGACATAACATAATATGTTATGGGGCATATGTAACGTCTCTGAATATCAAAACTTTGGATTTCTATTAATGTAAAAAACATGTAAGTATGAGTATTTAGTCAAAGTTTGGGTGTAGGAGGTTGAACTTAAAAAAAAAAACTTGCTGGATCAACAATAAAGAGGTTTTTTCATGCCAACCATATTAAAACGGCGTTTCAGATGACCAGTTTTATCTTTCAGCCTAAATTCTCCACGCTATCTGAAGTTTATGCCTAACTTCTCTTTCCAAACATCCACAACTGTTCCTCTGTGTTGACCCATTTGCATGAGAGGAAGCACCGCAAAACAAACAAAAGCTGGATATTTTTGGAGATCTTTCAGGCTACATTATCCCACAAGGTCGTAGTCTGAAGACCATAGGCTGTCAGGTTCAACCATGTCATTTCCCATCAACATCCCATGCAGAAGAGGCCTTGAATGCTGTACTCAAGTGCAGCCAGGCATTACACCCAATGTGAAGAGTAACTATGGACCTGTTCAAACAAATGCCGTTATTGGTTTGCCTTTATCTGGGGAGAGAAATTTACTATAATTGAGTTTTATTGATTACCAAACAAGTTTTAGACAGCCAAGGAGTTTAACTTGATGTGATGCTCACATAATAAACAGAGGACGTAATTCACATTTGTTAGGCATCTAAGAGTGACTGCATATCTGTGAATATAGCAACATGTGGCTGACATTAGAATCAAGAGTAAGCAGATTGTATTGCAGGAAGGAGGGTAGGGAAAATGGTGTGAATAATGAGTGATATCATATGGACGAATGTTTACAGTGACTTTGCCTGTGGTTACATGTTACCAGCCGCTCCCTGAAGGCAGGGATTATTTTGCTGTTGAGAAAGAGAAAGAGAGAGGGATAACATCAACAGTGTAGAACAGAACTGGGGGGGGGGGGACCATCTGCGTGGTACGAACAGAACTGACAAGAACTTGGTCACACAAATCCTAGTTGAAAATCAGCCTAAATTGGATCACCTTGATTTTCCATTCTTGGTGGTGCATGCAGATGAATGGGGCATCTATTCTGAGGAGCATCTACTTGAGTTGCTATCTTGCTTCTCCCATTAACACAACACCCTGGTTTTAGCTTCCCTCTTTTTATTAAATGCTTTTTAGGCATGGAGAGTTCTGACAACTGAGAATATACCTGACCTTTCTGCCCCTATTGACCAGTGTGCAGCCTGAAATCCACCGACCAGTTCCTCCTCATTGTTCCAGTTCAGGTTCAAGTCTGTGGGTGATGGCATGTTTGCCAACAGGGCTCCTAGACTTTAGAAAAGCCTGACGAAGCTGAGGCAAACTTCTTCATTCTCTTCAAAATTCATCATTTTTGCTTTTTGAAAAAAAAGCTTTAAACCTTTTAATCTTTTATTCATTTATTCATTAATTTATGTTTACTTGTAAAGCTCCTTTGTGTCTGATTTTGAAAGGGCAATGTAAATTAGTTTTGATCAAAAGACAGCCACTTTGGTATTAGGCTTCGCCCACTGTCATACCTTATCTTCATCTTCATTCAGCATGCTTTAATTTGCAAGAGCTGAATCCAAATATATGTCATGGTCCAAAAATGGCCTCTCTTGGAAGGCAAGTTTCCTTACTTCTGTGAGGAATGTTTATTAATGGATTTAACTGGCCTCAGCTTCGTGTATCTGCTTATTATTGTTGTCATATATGACAGGGACGCCACATACTAATATGAGGATAATCATTTTCTCATAGTGTTGTGGAGAAAGGCCTCCTGAATCACTGGCTAGTATGTCACAGGCAGGGTAACGCTAATCTGTACAATATGTCTCCCCTGTTTGCTGTTCTTGAAGGAGAGAGACCAAAGTTGGGTAGATCAGTCTTACAGGCAAGATATGAATGAAGTTTCCAACATAAACCTGAAACATCTCAGTGGCTTTCATACAGGTTTAGTTTTCTCTGATACTGGGATAGAGAATCCTGGATATTAGTCATCTTTTTTCTACTTTGGTTGTGGATGGCACCTGGTAGGCTTGGAGTGGTTAGTGGGGTTCCCAATGGTGTACAGTGTTGGAGCAACAAAATGAAAGTACATAATATCAGTTCAAAGTTTGGAGAAAAGTAATAAATAGAAGAACACCCAACAGATTTTGTGCATTTTTCTTGATGTGCATTTCTTGACATGCTGATCACTAATAAGCAATAATGCAAAAGAGATGATGTCACTGTCCAGCTTTGTGATGTTGGTATCTGGTTTCAAGGTAGCCTCGGATCAGTTATAGTCTTGTGAGCAGAGGTGTTCTAAAACTTGGAGAGTCATTATACAACAAGATTGTGAAGAATTTACAATGCACAACAAGTAAGTCAAGAACCTGCTCTGTTGGCAAAATGTGGTAGTACTGGTTATCACTGAGAGTGATAATAGACAGTAATGCTGGTGTAAAAGTGGTACCAATGGTGACCTACCTGAAGTGTAATTGTTAGTCCTCTGCCATGAGGGGAATGAGAACAGACAGAATTGAATGTTATTGCCTGGAAGGCTGGTGCTGCTCAGTGATCCTGTCCAGGTGTTGGCCTAGAAGGGAGAGGAAATCTGGGGCACGGTTTAATCAGAGCCAGGCTGGGACCCACTCCCCCAGGCTGGAGGATCATGCATGGGGATAGAGGGACCGAGGTGGAGGAGATGGGGGGGGTTAAAAAAAACCTCTGGTCAATCTTCGAATGACTCCACTCATTTTTTTCAACTTGTTTCACTGTCTTTTGTGGTCTTTATTCACCACTTTTTTCCTCATCCCTGTCAGCTAATGCTGGCCCCACACTAGAGGATAATTAGGCAGATGTTGGGTCCGATTGACCCCTCCTGACAATCGCATGGGGGTTCCTGATTCGAGGCTGGTCTGAACCCATTATCTGCCCAAATGATCCTGTAGCGTGAGGGGTTTATAAAAACAATCTTAATGTTACCGACTGGATCGGAGTCTCCCCAGTTTCGAATTTGAAATCCATCCCGCAATAGCCAATGAGAGCAAGCTGATGGGGAAGCGTCACCAACCGGGTGTTGTATGATTCCGTTTTCTCAGCCATGACTTCATCTGCAGCTTTTTTCTTCTTCTTTTAAGCATACATGCCGCTTTTGCCTCTTGAATTGAGCACGGCATGCCGCGTATGTGCCGGCTTAAATGGTGTGCAAACTCCACCTACTCAGCACACCATACAAGTGTGGTAATGGTGCGGACCATTTTTCAGTACAAAACATAGCACACACAATTGCAGCCAGCTGACAACAACGGTCCACCTCCGTGTTTGTTTTGCTCTGAAGTCCCGTTTGACCTCGTGAGTTTCTGTGCGATCCCAAGTCCCTGGAATCGGCACTCTTAAACCGTAAGTATAAAGGCCAAGTTAGTGGTCCTGCGTCTTGGCTGAGCTGTCTGGAGTGTGCGTTCTTGCAATTAAAATATGAAAAATCGGTTAAATCTATCATTTTGTCTCTGGTCTCCCATGTTTTTAAAATCTCAAGATTTGAAAATCCTCTAGTGTACACCAGACCTTAGTGTGTGTCAGCCACTGTAATGTCATTGTAAAATTGTAAGATTTAAGGATTTGTCTTTGTAGCCAGCGGCCATGGTTCCATCTATTTCTTGAGTGTCCCAGTGCAACCATGTGATCTGTCTACAGCAAGCCTAGAGGGCTAAAATACAATGGCAAAGTGTGAAGCAAACTTGGAGCACTTTATGTTCACAAGCGAACCATACTCGGACCACCTCCCAAGGAGGTTTGAGTACGGTTCGTTTCAGAGGGGTCTAAGTTCATTTGGAGTGTTCACATATGTGCAAAAAATGCCGACTAAAATCGCTCTGAGGTCGTTTGGAGGGCTGAAAGGGACCAAGTGTTACAACACCCTAAATCCTGTAGTATGAAACATGTAACTGGCAATGAGGGGGGCAATAAGCTACAGCCAATGATCAGAATGAAATCCAGTAAAAAGCTATGCTTGATGAGTTTTGTTTATATTATCAGTATTTGATTTTTTTTATATGGGTGGATTGTTTATTTTTTAAATTTTCCATCATAGTGAAATTGCTACACTTGCTTTTTTCATTGTCACACAAGTTCATATTTATTTGACTAATGTTAACTGTTAACATTTCAATAAACGTTTGGAATAAAATTTACAAAAAGTAGTCTGTCTAAATATGCAATTGAATCACAAAGTATATGCAACTCTTCTATACATTGTATCTTGAAACTATACAAGACATTCTGTACCAAAGGTGTTGAATCAATAACAGAACCACAATAATAGTCATATTTTTACTTGTATAACACTTTTAAAACACACAGTCCTTAAATGACAATCCCAGAAAGTTGAATCAGTTCATCTGAACACATTGTTTAGTGGGAGAAATGTTTCATCACTCACCTCAGTGACTTCGCCAGTCTCAGGTGAGACTGGAACTCAGCTTGTTTCTGGTGGATATCCAGGTTTGAAAGAAAAAAAATCCTGTCTCGCGCGTGGTATTGTGTCATTTCCCGTGTCACTTCTCACGTGTGTTTTCATGACAAAACGTAGTTTCGAAACCAGACAAAGTCATCGGGGAGTCCTTCTGGTGAAAAAGCTTGTAATATGTGACCCCCTGTCGCTGCCCAGTCATGTAGTGTGATAATCTCAACAACTTTAAGATTCCTGATTACAAGACAGCAAGTTGTGTAGTGTGAACAGTACAGTGATTTGATGAGTTTGAAAGTCGTGTATTGTGAATTAGGCATTAGAAAGACCAGCTTTGCGTCTGGATAGTGTAGCGGTCTAGTCCGTTGCCTACCAACACAGGGATCAGCGGTTCGAATCCCTGTGTTACCTCCGGCTTGGTCGGACACAACTGGCCAACCCTACGGGTGGGAAGCTTGATGTGGGTATGTGTCCTGGTCGCTGCACTAGCGCCTCCTCTGGTTGGTCGTGGCGCCTGTTCAGAGGGGAGGTGGAACTGGGGGCAATAGCGTGATCCTCCCACGCGCTACGTTGCCCTGGTGAAACTCCTCACTGTCAGGTGAAAAGAAGTGGCTGGCAACTCCACATGTATCGGAGGAAGCATGTGGTAGTCTGCAGCGCTCCCTGGCTCAGCAGAGGGGGTGGAGCAGTGACGGGGACAGCTTGAAAGAGTGGGGTAATTGGCTGGATACAACTGGGGAGAAAAGGGGGGAAATTCCACAATAACAAAAAAAAGGAAGACCAGCTTTGTCAACTTATGTCTTACAGTATTGATGGGGCTGTGTGAGGCTTTTAACACAGCATTTTCAAGGTGGGAACGTTGCGCCGTTAAGCCGCCTCGCCGTTCTGTGTAAAAGGTACGAACACGGAATGGGGGTCATTGTTCCATCATTAAGCCGGCAGTGAAGCTAACCACAAAGCCGAAAGGGACAGTCGGCAGGACGGGACAGCTGACGCCGTTGTGTTACACGTCACGCTGCTTCTGCTTCCAGAACGCCGACATGTTATGTAAAATCACACTCGGGCACCTTTATGCCACATTTGTTTGGTTCAGTGTAAAAAAACAAAACCGGCGTAAAGACAGGTCTTCATTATGGCAGTATTGCGGAATCCATGTGTAAAATGAATCTTCAGAATTCTTTCAGAAGAATTCTGAAAATTCTTATATCTATAATACAATTCTTATAGTTAGGCCTCATATCTACAGGGCCGAGGTTAAAACATTGATTGGCCTGCTGAACTTAAAATGCAGTTATTCTCTTAGGTCGCAGAGTCTGCAGAACAACATTTTCAGAAGGTGTACCTGTTTGAATGTCTCATCTATAGTGTTTACCTAGCACAGTAGTGTCTTGCCCTGTGTAGCTAGGTTTTCATTCACCACTGCAACAGTGGCGAATTAACCACTGATTTAACTTAGTCCTCCTCTGTGTGGTTGATGATGTGAAATCAGCTGGCATAATCAAAGATGAATTACATGAAAAGATGTGCCACTTGCTATCTCTTCCATGGTTCTTTCATTTGCGAGCGCCCTGTACTACTAGTGAGTGTAAACAGCAAATGCATGGGTGACAAGGCTGAGACGCAGCTACATGGCTAAATACCCTATTTTATGTGTCTCTACAACCATAAATCTTCATTTGTCCTTTAGATTCTGAAAGGTGCTATGTCTTAATATTCTCAAGCTCCATTAATCAATACAGCCACTCAAGTTATACAATTTAGTTAGAAGTCAGCTGCTGCATCTATAAAGGTAAACAATGTTGATTGGCCATATTGGTTGAACAGGACACAACACAAACCAAAGTTTCAACACGTATTTGTGTAACGTGATAACATCTCTTGTAAAATAAGAGAATAGACCTCTGTTTTCAAAAAGTATGAGTCATACGTCTGTTGCATTTGATATATTTTGTGTCATTCGACCATTGACCCCCATTGGTTTTACGCTTATCTTCAGGCGGTTCTTGTGGCTGTTTTTATAGTGGTGAACTTTTCATTCAGGGTAAACTTAACTTTGGTATAGGTGTTGGAATGAAAATATGCATACACATGGCACTTCATGTGCCGTGAAGTGCCATGTGTATGCACATCTTCTGACAATGTCAGTCAGTAGACTCCCTGGCTATCTGTTAACCTGCAGGCTAGTTTAGAGGCTGAATGGAGTGGTGTAACCTTGGCAGACTGCAGGGAGGCAGGGACATATTTTAGAGGAGCATTAATAAAACGTGGCTGCTTCTCAAAGTGTTCGTTTAATGGAAGTATTCTGTGGGCTTACTTGCTCACTTAAAAAGAAAACAGATGGAGCAGTAATGGTATATTTCAAGGCTTTTTATCCCCCCCCCCCCTCGCCCTTCCTCCTACACAAGAGTAAAGCATTAATTTTATGTCCATGTTTGGCATAGCATCTAGGGTGAGGGTCAGGGCCAGTAATGGGTAATTTATAAGCTCGAGTCAGTGGCTGGTGTTATCTCAGCTCTGTGAAGCAGTTGGGCTGGGTCAGATCTTTCTTGGCCGGTCTCTCCTCTCCGGTCTCTCTCTCTGTGTAGTCTGTAGTGAGGCTCAAGCTCAGCTGTCTCAGGCTGGACTGTGTGTCACCACTGCTCTGCGTGACGAGAGATGGGTGGAGAGGCAGTGAGGGGAAAAAGACAGAGCCATGAATGAATATGGCTTCAATGTATATTAGATTCCCTCCCTTCCTCTACTTTCACACATAGTAAATCCCTAACAGGTGCTACAGCTTAAAGGTGTGTCTATACGCCTCTGTCGTGTGTGTGTGTGTGTGTGTGTGTGTGTGTGTGTGTGTGTGTGTGTGTGTGTGTGTGTGTGTGTGTGTGTGTGTGTGTGTGTGTGAGTGAGAGAGAGAGAGAGTGTTTTACTGAGTGAGTGAGAGACAGGTGCCAAGGCTCAGTCCAGTTGCTGGGCTGTCGTAGTGGCAGGCTGAATAAAGGGTCTCAGCTGGCACTTGGCGCCCATAGTCTTCCAGTAGGATATGTGCCTCTGGCAGTGTGCCCCGTGCACACATAGTACACACAACCACTCAAATTAACCTGTTTGGTTATTGCAAAAACACATCAAACAGTCTCACATGTACGCAGATGCATTGAAACTGTCCAAATCCCTTTTGATTAGGGAACACACACACACACACACACACACACACACACACACACACACACACACACACACACACACACACACACAGCCCTAGGAATTACTCAATTGTTCCTAGGCTTAAAGTAAGTATGACCAGGACTCAAACTACTCATGTCTTGGACAAGGGAATTGGCAGTGGTTTGGTCTTTACACTCCTCCTAATAGAAACTATTTTATGATAACGTAGACCCGCAAGCTGAAATTGCAATGGCTTAGTGTAGGTTTTTCAGCGTGTACTGTGCTCTTTGACTGCATACACATATTGCATGGACGAAGTAGGCCAAGCGATATAGACAAAATCTTCTAACGTGATATATTTAATTTGATATCATGGTAATAGTATATATAAATTCAATTAAGAAATGGTTTAAAATAACTATACCATACTTCATCACATTTGTTTATTTTCTTCTTTTATTTGGCACTTCCATACCAAAAAAAAAGCAAAAAACAAAAACAACTGCCTCACATGGGACAACACTTGAGTTGAAACAAAGGACTCATTTTCAAACAAGACAAGTTTTCTCTTTGGTGCCAGATTTTCTAAAGCAAAACCATGTCCACACGACAGAAGTAGCAACCCTTTTAGTAGCAAGTTCTTCTTCCTGATCTTGGGTTGGCTGGGATGCCTCTTCCTGCTCAGTTATAGTTTCACTCTCCTCCTCCACGTTTCCTTGTCGGTCTCACTTCTTCTTTTTTTCCTTCTTATAAAGCCGCTTTATTTTTGTCATTGTACAGTTGTTCAGTTACGATGAAATGTGTTTTCTGCATTTAACCCATCCTATCATGTAGGAGCAGTGGGCAGCTGCAGCACTTGGGGACTAACTCCAGTTCTTCTTTCCACTGCCTCGGTCAGGGGCACAGACAGGAGTATTAACCCTAACGTGCATGTCTTTTTGATGGTGGGAGGAAACCGGAGCACCCAGAGGAAACCCACGCAGGCCTGGTAGAGAACATGCAAACTCCACATAGAGAGGACCTGGGACGGCCTGGGGTTCGAACCCAGGACCTTCCTGCTGTGAGGCAACAGTGCTAACCACTGGGCCGCCATGCTGCTGCCCCCATGTGCCCTTTCTTCTTCTGCTCCTTCTTCTTCTTCTACTAATTATATGGTGGTTAGCAAACAATGTTATGGTGCATTACTGCTACCAACTGCTATAGAGTGTGTGCTATTGCCCAAATCACATGAACCAACTCCTGCGGTTGAAACATTATTGCCAAATCTCTACCAGTGGAAACATTTTTACTGTCGCACAGTATATACCACCCTGTCGCCCAACCCTAGCCTACCTCCTCTTAATTTTCTTCATCAAGACACCCTAAAGTTGTGTAGATTTGGGCCATCTGGCAACTGCATCAATTATTCAAATAGTTTCAATCCATCACAGTTTGCAATTCATTAATGCATTCTCATCTACACTTGAGACATTAATCTCTATGTTTTCCATCTATAATCACTAACAAGCCCCCGGCAACCCAGTAACTTGCATGAGAGTATCCTTATTCTGTGCTCCTCTTCTTTTAGTGGTGGGGAAATGAATGAATCTGGACATTAGTGGAGGTGATATTGGGGGGATCAACGAATTATTCATCGTTCTACTGATGTTTGTGAAAAGCCTAAATTACTTTTGCATTTCGATATTTTTCTGTTTGCAAAGAAGTGTAAAGTTGCAAGAACTTTTGTTTCTATGGTGATTGTATGCAATCTATGATAGGAGAGATACATTCTGGAAAGGGTCTGTCACACACGGTGTTCCTTTCAGATAAAGTCCCATCTTTTCATAAACTCTGCATTATCAAGTGTTCCCAGTACATCCTTCCTTCTGCAGAATGTATTGCCATGTCTTTGAGGCAGTTTACACCTGGCGTTAACATGCATTTTGGGTGATTGGCTCAAAAGTAGACAGCTCTTAAGTATAGGTGTGAATGCACTCGATGCGTCCTGAGATTCGATCGGTGAGATTCGGAGTGGGCTTGGGATGCATTTCAGGGTTTTTTCTGGCTCAAATAAAGGCGGAGTAGGTACCGTCCTGATCATGTGCACACATGTCCATGTGTAATGTGCCTTCAGCTGTCTCAAGCAAACACTTTTTCTTTTACAAGCAACGTATTTTAGGAGTTCTGATAATTTCATGATTGAAGAAAATGACAATTATCACGTTAAAGCATATTTTATTTTAAAAAAAATAAAGGTGTCCTGTTCAAAATTGCATTAAATACAACATAAATGCTTATGTGTTAATTTACACACAACAGCAAAGTTGTTTAAAATCAAATATAAGCTATAACATAAGCTATTGTTTTTGATTAAAGTTCACATGGGCCCTCTTGCAGTGCAGTTGAACATAAATATAACATAAAAGCCTTTGCTTCAATTTACAGTTTTCACAACTGGAAACTTCTGGAAAATTGCAGTTTTTTTTCCTCTTTGGCACTTTTGGCAGTGCCTTTCCAGGTGCACTGTGCTGATTACGATACAGCGCCACCACATCGGTGACGGCGTAATACCGCAATTGCAGTCAAATGGAACACAAGAAATTAGCAGCATTGACTCTTTCAGCCTTCAAATCCCATCTCAAAACGTACCTTTTCAGACTGGCATATTAAGTCTGATCCACGCTTCATTGAGTTTTGTGCAGATGATGATTTTATACCTATCCGTTGTATTAACTTTTTATTGTCTAACCTGCTTTGTTTTGATTTTATGCTGTCTGATACAGTGCTGCTTGTTTTTTTGTTTTTTTTACTGGTTTCTGTAAGGTGTCCTTGAGTGCTCTGAAAGGCACCCACAAATAAAATGTATTATTATTATTAAAAATGACATCCACCGAGTGCAACGCTCATTAGAAAATAGTGTTTTTCATTAAGACACCCGTTGAGAGCTGGAGGCGGGACGGGACTTGACGGAGGCAGCTGCCTCGTAATTCTCTGCAGGAAAAACCCTGCATTTTTCCACATTGCATTTGAAGTGTAAACCCACATGTGTCCCAGGCCACATTGAAGGACAACAGAGGACGTCACCAAAGCCTCCTCTGAGTTTAGTTTAGGTTTTTTTTTTTTTTTTTTTTACCTCGCCTGTAATTTCTGACACATCAGACCCACAACAGTGAAAGAGCCCCCACCCGCTTGCACGTTCAAGTTCAGGTTCAGGTTCATTTATCCACTGCAGCACAGAGCCCAACCCTCTCAAACCCACCGGAATAATTAAATAACCTGAACCGACGCGATCAGCTCAAGCCTGACAGGGTTCAGGTTGAGAATTACAAACTCTAGTGTTCAGATGTTTATATTTTCCCACATACCAAGTTTTAAGAATAGATTTTAACTTTTGCTTTGTATTTTGAGCACAAAATGAAAGAAGACAAACCATCGGAGCCTGGCGCTCCTAATTCACTCAGTTAATTTTCCTCATTGGATTATTTGTCGCTATCTGGCGTGACGTGCCTTTGCTGCATCCATGCCATTGTAATAATGTGAAACTATCTACCCACAATAGACCTGAATGCTTTCAGACAGATCATCATCATCATCAGAATAATAACGTTTATTTACACAGCGCTTGTTAAAAACCTGTTGTGCTTCACAACAAAGTGTAATGGATATAAAAGAAAAAAGTGCAGTTGGGATATGGGATGATTTATTTTATTTAAGAGCATTTCAAATTTTGCATGACAACATAATTTGGTAGAACATTTGACAGTAATAACTTACAGATGGGAAATACGTCATACTAATTGATGGTGTATTAAAATGAGGCTTAAGTGAGCGAGGATGTCTTTTTTTGTTTTCTTTTTTTGTTAAATGCCTGTTGCTTCGACTCCTGTCTTCTGGGATTTCTGCACGTGTTTGTTTATGCGATTGTGCCATGTGCCACGGGGAAGGTTCGAGATGAAGGCGGACATGGTCTTAGCACAGGCTTTATTTAATAATGTCTTATTCGTTGACTGAAATGGGCCGGTGCACTACTCTCCCGCGAGCCACACTCCCTCTCTCAGCTTGCAGCTGGGCTAAACCACACACCCCTACCACAGTGAAGTACGTGTTTATTTGCATACAGAGCGGGGAAGTGAGATCCGATCACAAGTGGTCACTCGAGACGCATGTGTAGACGCATTCTAATGCAAGGTGTGAACTGATATACTTAGAGTGGTCCACTTGTGATCAGATCACCCAAGATGCATGTTAATGCGAGGTGTAGACTGATTGTCTCAATGAACGACTACTGACCATAGTTTGTAAACAGTGGACATAGTGCCTCTGCTGTCACTCATTGGTTTCTGAAAGATCATTTTTAAGCCTGTAGTTTGGACATAGTGCCTGTGCTGTCACTCATTGGTTTCTGAAAGATCATTTTTAAGCCTGAAGTTTGGCTTTACACTTGCTGCCATCTAGTCAGTTGTTCCAGATTTGGGCGACGGAAGGTCCAAATCCAAGATCCAAATTCAGGCAACGGGGTGCACCATATGCGGAGCTTGAAACATGTGAGACAGACCTGTTAACCAAGGCAGACTCATCTCAAAAAGCCACTTTTTTAAATCCTTAATATCTTCTTAAACCAACAGTAGTTTTGAAAACAACCACCCTCAAACTATATGCCGGTCTCAAAATTGGGAATTAAAACCCCAACATCTTGTAGAAATAAATGTATTGACTTTGTATTTGAAGGCTGGGAATTCTTTCATCGACTTGCATTGATACAAACATTTTTTGCAGTCAGCCACATGAGCTACATTTACATGGAGCCTAATATTCTGATTATAATCAGTTTGAAAGCCCAAACAGAATAAAAATGCTCCATATATACACCTAAACCAGAATAAACAGGCCCAAACCAATTGAAAATTCAATCAGCTGCAGAGTGGTAGTTTAAACCTTTTCATAAACAGAACAAAAGAAAAATTGTGCCATGTAAATGATTTAACCTGTTTAATTTCTGGCTTCATTCATTCTGTGCATCTGAATGCCATGCCATGGCCAGCTGGTGGTTTGTTTGTTGCTCTGCTTCCTTGCTTTTCAACTTTTAACAAATTTTGATTGATTTTATGGTTTGCCTGTACTGTTTTATGGATTTTATCCAATCATCGATTGTCGCATGGACTTGATCGCACTGAAGTCTCCGACTCCATGGTGCTGGTGCTGTATGTAATGAGAACTTTGTGGACTCAATCCTCAACCGTGGCCATGATCGACGGTGTCATTTATGCTTCCTCACAAAGTTTTTTGTCTGATTTCTGGTAGTACAGCCTATTATTGTTTAATTCATGAAGGGATTCTACTGTTGCTCGACTATGGCTACCTAACGCTCAGACTGGGCTTTCCTGGCTTTACTCATGATTGCAATTACTGCATATGCACTCATTGCAGATTCTGCTGCTAGCTAGTACCAGCTTGTTTTCACCAAAGTAGTTAGCTAGTCCTCCATGACGAAGACTTTCACCGGGTCATATCTCTCCAAAGACTCCGGAAGTCTCTTGCCCATTCAGTCATGGTCTGCCACTTGAGAAACTGAAATCCTTCTCCCTCAAAAAAGTGGGGTTCTATCTGGATCAGATACAATGCCCTGTGAAGACTGCCAGCAAATCCAGAAGGCAAACAGAAAGACTGTTGAAGAACTGGACATTTGGACACCTAGACGGTAGGAAAATAAGAAATAATGACCTATTCAAACAAGTTCACAGAAAAAAATGTCACACAACACATGTCACACAGCTAATCCAATTAAATATGTTGGCATATGTAAACACCAGTCCATATTAGACCACATCCCATGTAAACAGTTGACCCGAAATCTTCAATTGGAATGATTTCAATACGAATGAACAAAAGTGTGCATGTAACCGCAGCTACAGTGGCCCAGTTGGAAGTGCAACTCCAGGCACTTACATATTAGCTTCAACTTCTGTTCATAGTGGTTGCCGCATGGCTAGGGTACTTTTAGAGCTTTCTTAAAGATTGGTGCACTTAGTAGATCATTCATAGGTGAAGGGATGTTAATGATATGCTCTCATCCCTATTTGTAAAAGAAGGACCAAAACTGAAGTCAATTTGAGAATCTTTTGGCAGTTGGGACCAGTGTCATACTTGGAGACAATGGCAATCGACCCTGATTTTCCTTTGGTTCCCTGGTGCACCACTGGCTATGCTATCAACCTTCCTTCCCCTCACTGGCTCCCGCTGCAGGGATGAAAGGTAGAGATGGTCATCAGCCTGAGTGGTGCCAGGCTTTGGTATAGTTGGATTTAGTGTTGGCATAATTCCCTCCTTGGTTGTATGGCACAGATTTATGAGATGGCTCTGGGAATCTGTGTATGACCACAGAGCTGAATTCCATAGAGCACCACTCCTCATTGAAGCCTTTTTTCCAATGTTTCCACTGTGGCTTACAGCCTCTGTCTTCTCATTTGATTGCTTACGTTCTACTGATGAGATAAAATGGGGAAAGAAGCATCTCAGGAGTTTGTAGTATAGATTTGTTTTCCCTTTCTAAGAATATTGGTTCAACAGTGTGTTGATATATTCCTTCCAGCAACTCATTGAAAACTGAAAAGTAGATGCCACAGAGAATTACCCCCTCATCTTTTACCCCACTACTATATGATGTCAGAACCCTTCCTTGTCCTGCCGCTGAGGTTTCGGGTGACAGCTATTCTTGGCTGAGCATGCTTGTTTACTACCACACATCCCTCCCTCCCCACAATCCCTGCCTGACCCCCTCAATCTCACCCCTCACATCAGATGACCTTTTGACCTTAAGAGGAGGACAGGGATGTTTCTGAGTCTTCAGGACTTTAAAACACTGGCTGGCCTGGCTACTTAGGCAGCATAGAGTAGCCCTGGAATGCAAACAACCCCCTCCTTGTGTTACACTTGAACTGCCACCGACCTTAGTTTTGTGTTACAGAAATAAGTAGAGAGAAAAGCTTGTTTGTTGGTCTACAATACCTGTTGTCCACCAAAGTCTAAAACAGTGTCTCTCTAGAATGGGTATAAAATAATGTCAAAATCAATGCATACATTTTTGCGATTAATTTGAAATACTTAACATGTTAAAATTAATGTGAGGCTGTTTCACAGGCATATTGGGGGACCCAGCTAACATACAACATTGCAGCAATGTCGCCAGTAAGTGTCCATTTGGTCACTGCAAAATTACCTTCTGGCGACGTTACACCACAGCAACATTTTTAAGTGAATGTTACCATTGGTTCCGTGGATAATGTTGTCATGACCATTGTGCCTTGGTTCTTTGCAGACGTTATTTTTGGAAACCCTGAATAATGTTGCCGTTGTGTGCTTTCCTTCCTGCTTGCTGGCACATGGAGAGCTGTCTTTTTCCCTACTCTGCTCCTCACTAGACTGTTAGGCTGGAGATATACTTGATTTTTAACCACATGTTCATGTAGACAACTGGCTGCATCGTGAATGGAATTGTTCACATACTTGCCTATGTACTTTGCGTGTTACTGGAGGATTCCACTAAAAGGCACACCAGAGAACTAAGGATATAAATAGACAAAATGCGCCATCGGCACCACATCATCCCAACACATGAACATTTTTTGCTGTGCTTTGATGTAATGGTCTTGGAGTTCTTTTTTTTATCTTTATTGCGAAACTTTTTTTCAAACAATACATTTTTCAAACACAGCACAATTTTCTCAGGGAATGAATCTTCTTCATTGGAATGTAACATAACACAAAGAATCGGAACCGACAACAAAAACAAAAGAAGAAGAAGAAGAAAAAGATAGTATTTAGATCCATAAGAGAAGCACGCAAAACTAGACTTGTTCCCATTCTTTTTTGCAGTTTTCCACATCAACTTCTAAAATGGTACTGATCACACACTAGCTATTCTGACAAGCATATTTGTCACTGTGCAGTGACGATGACACATTGTATAGATGTGGGTAATTGCGGGTCTATTGTCTTCAAAACTTTCCACTATTGTTGTTGCTGCTGACGTGTCTACTGTCCCCCTACTGCCCCTACCATTCATGTGCATATTGCATCTTGCAGACATGTAGCGTTAATTTCTGAGGATGTGCACAATCGACACTCCCAAAAGAATGCAGGATACATGAGGCGGCCAGCATGTGCACAGAACACAGTCAAAATCAAGTATACCGTATCTCCAGCCTTACAGTGCGTAACCTTAATCTCTACTTTCTCACAGCAGTAGGCTTTTTGTTCCCAAACCCTTTTTGTTCCCAAACTTTGTCTTGATTCTACATTAATGCCATGAATTAATGTAGAATTTCCTTGAATATCCATTATGACAAGCTCCAGTCTTTAGAAGAAAAAAAGTGATTAATCACAGCAAATTTTGTGATGAATTGGTTAATTTTTTTAATCTATCCACAGCCCTAGTATAAAACAAATTCAGCAACACTTGTCAAACTAACCAAAAAATTCTGATATTAAAACAAAATTGTTTTTTTTGTTTAATTTAATGTTTGACCACTTAAAATAACAGAGATCAATTTAAAGCAGCATTGAACAAAAGAACTTGGTTGAACCTACTGATGTTGTAGTATTTGTTACTAAAGGTCTTCCACCAGCTTGGTCTGCCATATCTGCTTGTTAGCGACACCAACTTGGCTTCCTCTTCAAACTCTCAACTACCTGTCACATTGTCTTGATACATGCTCAATAACCCAGGTAAGAAAATCAAAGAAGGTTGAATCAGTTCATCTGGATACAATGTTTAAACGTTGTATCCAGATGAACTGATTCAGCCTTCTTTGATACCTGTCGTATTCTTCTGCATTTTGCTGCTATGGTGAGGACACGAAATTAATGTGGCATATAATTTCTGAACAAAGTCCTTCCTGACAGCAACCATTAAAACAAGAAACTACAAACATGTTAAGGATTTAGATAATTGTGAATTATCTTTTTTTCTTAAATACGCCAGCATTTAATAAAGCATCAAAAATTATGAGTTTTTTCCATGGAAATATTCAGGATTGTAGCTTTAAACTTCCTTCCAGTCCTGTTTTAGTTTTTTTTCTGCAAAATCAATTCAATTATCTTGTTAAAGTCCTTAAAATCACATCTACTCCATTTCCCTCATTAAAAAAAATCCAGAATCTATGAATAGGCAAATTATCCCTGCCCTCAATTCAAATCCACCCCTCTGCCACACATCTGCAGCTCCCTACCCCTCCGCCGTTCAGCAACTGGTAATATGAGTCATTCCATCATACACGTACAAACCGGAAACCGATTCCGAAGAAGAAGAGCAGCTTAGACAGGGTCGTGTACAAGTGGACATATCAGAATGGTAATGTATTTTATATATCGCTCTCTACAACGTTAGAAACGCAAAGGTAATAGATAACATGAGCCTTCAGCTTGACTAAGTTATCAATCAGCTAATAATGTGTTGCTAATGTTGGATAAATCTTGGTCCCGCTCGGCAGCTTTGACAAATGATCTGCCTTGTAATGATAAACACTCCGATGCGCCGTTAGGAAGAAATGCTTCGAACACCGTAGAAAGTCTCTGTCATGCCCTCCTTGTCCACCTAGCCTTCAGCCTCAGCCTCTCTCTCTCGCTCTCTTGCTCTCTCTCTCTCTCTCCCCCCCATGTTTGTACTTTCTGCGGGGCAATAGAAACAATTTTTTGTCGTTTACAGTGTGGATGATTTGAAAACCTGTGGTTATAAATACTTTGTTTGAACTATTTACCGAGAACTTTTCTGAAACTTTTTCATATCATGAGCTGGATTACAATAAGACGAATCAGTTTGAATAGCAGCTGCTGGACTGAAATGTAAACTAAGTAAATGTGCTTTTGAAAATAAAATGCTCTCTCTCTCTCTCTCCTGACCTACATTCACCTCACTGGCTCAACCAAACACCTGCTTTCTATCAAGTTCATCAACCCCAGCAGTATAGGAAACCTGGCTCTTCAACCACTTGTCGCCAGATCATTGTTTGAGCTCTTGTGTTAGTCTCATGCGCTCAGCCACTCTGCAAATCTTGCAGAGTATTTTCCCAGTCTTGTTGCTTGTTAGTCTAATCGCCTTTTTGTTGTGTTGAGTATTGCCACTCTCTGGTTCATCGGCCTGGCTGCCTCGCCTGCTGGTCCTGAGCTCGGTGCGGTCCAGCTATACTCGCTCCTTCATCTGCCTGTCTGGCATGGCCTGGCTCTGCTATCCACCTCTGCCTCTACGCCATCACCTCTCCACCACCTGCCATCCTCAAGAAACCCCTTTTCCCTACTCGCCTTCGTCCCTTGTCTGTATTGCAGCCAGGTTCACTAGTCTTACCCTTAACAGTCTGGAGAAAGAAAAATAAACTTACCGGTTGACCAACATGTTGGCTTGTAGTCGCTGTGTCCCCAAGATAAATGGATGACAGTGTCGGGCTTCAATATTAGTGTTGTGGCAAAACCAATCTGATTTTGTTTTAAAATTTCAATAACAGTGCCCTTGAAAATGGCCTCTGCAAAACAAAACATGCCTGCCATTATTTTGAAAGTAGTGACACTCATAGCTGGCAAAATGATAAGTACATCTACACTACACTACACCTGGCTTCTCCTCTGGCTCTTATCACTGAAGCACATGCACAGAATGATATGTAAAGCACCACCCCGTACATTAACGAGATTGGTTCCTTAGGTTTGTGACGTATGAAATTCTGCCTGACTGAATCTGTTTTTGAGTCTGTCCTTGGTACACTGCAGCTTCGAAGCAGATATGCTCAGCCATGGCGTTGACTGCTTATTTTGCTCCTGATATGTCTTTTAACATTGCCCTAACATCACATGGACATGTTAACAAGGTTAAAAACTTGATTTTCATTGGAGTGGATCTTTAAAATCAACACAGTCTGGCTGAAATAGTCTTCATAGCATGGCACATTCCTTAATGGTCTGGGCCTGTAGGAGGCGCCTCAATAGTTTAACCCTTTGAATGACATAGGCATCATACTTCAAGATGACATAACAACCATTTTAGAAAATAATGTTGAAACCCTTGCTCACTCATTTCACATCTACGGGTAGAACTATGACGGTAGCATCCAGGTAGCGTAGCGGTCTATTCCATTGCCTTCTAACATGGGGATACCGGTTCGAATCCCCGTGTTGCCTCTGGCTTGGCCTACAGACACAATTGGCCGTGTCTGTGGTTGGGAAGCCAGATGTGGGTATGTGTCCTGGTCGCTGCACCAGTGCCTCCCCTGGTCAGTCGGAGCACCTGTTGGGGTGGAGGGGGAACTGGGGGGGTAGCATGATCCTTCCATGCGCTATGTCCCCCTGGTGAAACTCCTCACTGTCAGGTGAAAAGAAGCGGCTGATGACTCCATATGTATCGGAGGACGCATGTGGTAGTCTGCAGCCCTCCCCAGATCGGCAGAGGGGTTGGAGCAGCGACTGGGACGGCTTGGGTAAGTGGGGTAATTGGCCAGATACAATTGGGGAGAAAAAGGGGGAGAAAAAAAAGAACTACGACGATATATGATCAGAAACACAGCAATTAACATTAGTAGGGTATGATTTTGTGCGATTATGTTCTGTCTCTGCATCGATGCAGAATCTTCCACATCTGCATCACGCTGCATCTTAGAATCGAGAAATTTCCATGCCTCTAGTAGATTGCTTTATTTAGCCTTTGAGGACGTGTACGATCACACATACACTCCCATGCCCGTGCAGCCATGTTGAAAGGAACTCCTTTGTCATGTGGACAAAAAGGTCCTGATGCTGAGAAGACAAACGGCATTTATTAGTAAACCTTAATCGTTTCTGTATTTCTTAGCCCCGGGGGACACTAGCTCTGCCCCGTTACCCAGTTTTCCTGTGTTGTCGGTCATGTGTCCTGTGTCGCGATGATGAGTGAAAACTCAAGGAGGGGGGGACAATGTTTGATAAATTCAAACTCAGGGAGACAATGTCCAGGGAATGTCACAAGCTGACCTCGTGGTCCTGATCAGCCAGACTGCTCGGGGCTCACCATCCTTAAACAGAGCCGCCATTCACCATTCAGGCTGAAAAAAGACTGGCTATCCCAGTTGCGCGCACACACGCACGCACACACACGCACGCACGCACGCACGCACGCACACACACACACACACACACACACACACACACACACACGCGCAATAAGAGAGCATACGCAGAATAAGACCCACTCAGCCTTGAGACAAACACATGACCCATTGCGGAAACAAGCTGGTGTGTGTTTGGATAGACAGTTTATTTATTTGTATTTTTTATGAAGTGCACGTTGTGTTTAAACACAGCCATATCTACTCTGCCCTTTGATGTAACTACACAAGCATACAGCGATTTTGAACCGCTCCTGTTAAAACGTGAGTGGGTGATTCTGTTCCGCTGTGCTGTGTCCTAATCCACAGAGCAGTTAGCGGTGGTGTGTGCAGTTTGCTGTGTTCAGCATCCAAACAGACAGCTCCCTTTCTTCCGGGAGAGAAAACATTTCTCATCGGGGGGAGAAACGGAGACTAAATATACCCGTCCCATTCAAAGCTCCAGAAGGGTGTCACTGCCTCAGATCAGAGCTGGCAAGATGGTTCACTCAGCTAAACATTTTCTTTTTTTTTTGTGCAGGTTAAAATAAATAGTCTATTTCTCAAAGGCTTTTCCGCCTTTTCCTTTTGAGGTTTGTCCACCACGCACTCATAAACACACGCTTACATTTTTTTTCTTAAAACAGGATTTTGATTGCTCATCTCCGGCTGGGAAGGGAAAGATGCGCAGGGAGGAGTTGTTATTTTTTCTTTCTCTTGGTGGTCTCTCTTGGTCTCTCTCTGTCTCTCTCTCTGTCTGTTTGCAATATGCTTGCCACCTGCCCATGAACTTCCTCGCTTCCTTATCCATCACACAGCCACCACAACAAAAGCATCATTGACTTTGTGAAATCCTTATCTGAGTCTTGTTGTTTGTAACCAATGCGGGGATGTAGTGCGCAGCGCCATTGATGAATTCAGTATGAATGTTATCTGCTATGCTGGACTTTGGACCGAACACAGGGATTTCGTGGGGGGGGGGGGGGTTGGTGCTTGACAATACAGAGTTGGAGGTTTACCAATGTTATATATATATATATATATATATATATATATATATATATATATATATATATATATATAATTTATCTATTTATTTTCCCCACTGAAAATGATTCCCTCTAGATGTGTCTCTTCCTCTCCCCCTCCTGATCCAGTCTGGCCTTTCTGGACAGTGGCATGACTTCAGCCGCTGCTGGAGACATTGGTCTGCTTCTAGGACTATCACAAATAACTCATTAACTCAATTACAAAAAAATACTCGACTACAGTTCACTGCCTCAAGCTTTGTTTCATCTCTTATGCATGTCTAAACATGCCTGGGCGGGTAGAAAAACCAAAGATGAACAAAAAGAAGAGACGAGGCAAAAAATGATGGAAAATGTTCCAACGTTTGGCACCATTTTCAACAAAATGCAAAAGAAATTCAGTGGTCAATAAGCGTTGCAAAGCTGAACTTGCTTATCACAACAGCGCCACCTCCCTGTTTCATCACCTCAACAGAAATTATCTCGCCTCCAAATTATGGTTTTATTTGACTGGCGCCTTTCTGTACACTCAAGGTCACCTTACATAAAAAAATGTCATAACCCAATGACAACATGAGAACAGAAATAAAAAGCATATTTACAAAGAGGAAGATACTTGTAGTGTTGCCAGTCTCTCGGCTAAGATATGGCAATAACTTACGACACTGTGATTGCCCAATCTGACATGGTGACCATCATGAAAGACAAAAATATTGTGTCGTCCAAACCCGGCATTAGGCCTTGGGCTGGCTGCAGTCTTATCTATCTGGGGGTGCACCAGCCCGCCGCCTAAGTGGTACCCCAGATACTGTACCTCCCACTGCCTGACCGCATACTTCTTCAGGTTGCCCACGAGCCCCACTTGCCTCAAAGACTAGCGCACCGCTGCCACCTGCAGCATATGGTGGTCCCAGTTGCTACTGTAGATGATCACGTCATCCAAGTAGGTTGCAGCATACGCAGCATGTGGCCGCAGCACCCAGTACGTGAGGCACTAAAATATGGCTGGAACTCCAAACAGCGTGAACACAAGTGTCATAAACTGGTACAAACCGTCCGGCGTAGAGAGACATTTTATTTTTTTTTATACTCCTGAGACAAGGGAATCTGCCAGTAGCTTTTGGTTAAATCCAGTGTCATAAAAAAGCGAGCAGAGCTGAGCTGGTCCAGAAGTTTGTCAACTGGCGGCATTGGAAAGGCATCGGATTTTGATACATCATTCACCTTGTGACAGTCCACACAGATCCATATAAATCCATCGGACTTGCGTACAAGGACGATTGGGCTACACCAGTCACTGCTAGACTCCTCAATTACTCCCGTTTTCAGCATGGGTCCTCTGTTATACAGGCACTATTGGCATTCCTGGGCCTGGAGCAAGTTCTCCCTTGATAACTGCCCAAGTGTATGGAGTTTTTCTCTCAGGTCCAGGATGTACTGTACCTCATTTTTACTGGCACTTAGACCGCTCTCCCAGCTTTCTTTAATCAGGTTCAACACACCTCACGGTTTTCTGCCAAACAGCAGCTCAAAGGGGGAAAACCCCATGGAGGCCTATGGCACCTCTCACTGCAAATAACAGAGGATCCAACCATTTATCCCAGTTGCAGCTATCCTTGTGCATGAATTTATGAATCATGTTTTTGAGGGTTTTATTAAATCTCTCCATGAGCCTGTCTGTTGGGTGATACACGCTCATACAGATTGATTTTATGTTCAATAATTCATATAGTTTGCGTAGTGTATGTGAGATAAATGATGTGCCCTGGTCCATCAAAATCTCTTTAGGCATTCGGACGCAGGAGATTACATGAAACGATGTCTGTGCAATGCTTTTAGCTGAGATACTGCGCAACGGCACAGCTTCACGATAGTGCGTTGCGTAATCCGTGATGACTAACACAAAGCAATTTCCCAGTGTGCTCCGATCTAATGGCCCGACGAGGTCCTTGCCAATATGTTCATACATAATGGCAATGAGCACAATGGCACTTTTGGGGGGGCTAAAAGGTTTACCAATTGACATTCCTGGCAAGATGCACACCGCCGCCGCACATCGCCATGAATGCCTGGCCAGTAAAATCGAGCCATTATTCGGTCAAGTGTTTTATTATACCTGAAGTGCCCTGCCATGGGGTTGTGATCAGCTGCCTGGAAGATCAGGGTCCGGTGCCCTTTCAGGGCTAGCATTTAAGGGTTTTTTTTGTCTGGTTTGAGTGTCACGACTCACTCGACACAACTGGTCTCTTAGTGCGTTTTCACATATAGTTCTCTTTTAAACGAACCAAACTCGTCCTCTTAAAAGTGGACCAAAAAGTGGGCCAACAGAAAAGGGACTCATTTCTCCTTGTGTTCACATTGTCAGTTCATTGGAAAGAGGACTCAGTTCTCTTTCTGGTCCACTTCAGCTCTGATGGGGCCTCCGTCCTCTTGCTGTTCACACTACTAGAGTTACTCTGGAGCTCAGATCTTTTTCTAATTTTATCACGTGTGGTCAAGTACTTTTGACGTACTTGACTGGACTGCAGTGCGGTCCTACCGAAGCCCCTCGCTTTCATATGAACTGCAAATTGAAGGAAAACCTTGGGCATTTCTGTGCGTTGGAGACAGTTGTCGTTTGATGTGTTCTTCATTCCATATCTGGAGTAGTGCAGTAGTTTCGTCCTCGGACCAAACTGCTCATCGTCCAATTGTCTTGCTTGCGGCCATGACTCCATAACATTTGTTTTTTCGAGCGTCCCAGTTCTGTCTACGTCAAGCCTAGAGGGCAAAAATATAATAGCAAAGGGCGAAGCGAACCGAGAGCGCTTTCTGTTCACAATGCACAGATTAAGCAAACCGATTTGCGGACCAAAATCGAATCGAACTCAGACCACCTCCCGAAGTGGTCTGAGTTCGGTTCGATTCAGAGGGGTCTGAGTTCGTTTGGAGTGTTCACATATGCGCAAAAATGCTGACTAATCACTCTGAGTTTGTTTGGAGGGCTGAAATGGACCAAGTGTGAAAACACCCTTAGTATAAGTGTAAAATATGGTGGAGTGAGCATGGCATTCGGGTGCACCTGTTGACCGTCGATGGCCATCACACGGTGAAAGGTGAAGCATAGCATGTCATCCCGAGTCTGCTTGATGGGAAAGTCCTCTGCTGGGCAGACCTCCGGAGCCATGGTCTCTCACCTGACTCAGAAGAGCTCGTGTCACCACTTAGTACCGCGCACCACTCACACTGCCCTGGCTGTCGCTCTTGTGACCCTGCTATCTCCTTAACCACTTTATCAAACCCCAGCCAATCCAAGCCTAATAAAAGGAGCCACGACAGGTGGGAACTAACCGTGGCCTTGACATTATGCTTTTTTCCCCAATATCTAATTACGATGGCCACCATTGGAAGCCAAAGCCTTGCATATATACCCAGTATGCTGTACCTTCCATCTGGACCGGTTGAGGGGCTGATAGGCCAAGAGCCTGGACCACCTGGCCCACCTCCATCAGCAGACACTCCCTCTGCCAGTGGCTTGACTTCCCACACCGCGAGCACTCCTGGCCTGATGTTCAAGGAGACCCCTGTGAGTCAGGGAGGACAGAGGCTGGAGCTGGGCCCTGTGGATTATGGAAGAGGGAGCTAGGGGTTAGATCGGGGACGAGGTGTGGGGAATATGGGCTGCTGTGTGGAAATGTGTGTCTGCGGGTGCACGCATGTGTATGTGTGTGTGTGTGTGTGTGTGTGTGTGTGTGTGTGGGTGGGAAGTGCAAGGTTCTCTGCCAGGGCAATAGCCCTGGCCAGGTCCTCAGGGCGGTGACACTAGACTGACCCAGTCAGCCATTGCTCGGGGGCAGGCAGGTGACGAATTGCTCCAGTGCCACTTGGTTAATAAGATTGATGTCCTGGGGGCCTAGTCATAGCCACTGTCTCGCCACATTGAGGAGCTTCTGTGCCAAGATGAAGGAGTGGCCGGCATCCTCCAAACTGAGCATGCTGAACCGGTGTCGATGTCCATCTGGCATGAGTCCCACCCAGTCCAGGACAGCTCACCCGATGGCTCTGCATTCCCCCTGGAAGGACGCTGGTAGGCTGTATGCGATGGCTTGGGCTTTGCCAGTAAGAGCAGGAGGAGCACGCACACTGCCCATTTCTCCTCCAGCCACCCGCACACTGATGCCATGCCCTCAAAGATGTCCAAAAATGTTTCAAGGTTTTCAGCAGATGCCATCTTGGGATGGATGATCTGGGGCTGATGAAAGCATCCCGATCATCCCCGCGAGCAGCTGACAGGGAGCGTAACGGCTCCTTCAGGGGAACCCAGTCTTCTGCCTGCTGAGCAGCCTGGTTCTGCAGGGTTTGGGCTTGTTTTTGTTTTGTTTTTTTAAAGATTTTTTTTCTCGGCATTTTGAGCCTTTATTTGATTGTGATAGTTGACAGAGACAGGAAAGGCAGGGGATGACATGTAGCAAAGGACTCGAGCTGGATTCAAACCCAGGCCGCTGCAGTAAGGACTCTGTTTTATGTGGTACGCGCTTTACCAGGTGAGCCACCGGGTCACCCCCAGGGCTTGGGTTTGTTGATGCTGCATCTGGGCTTGGCTCCCCTGGAGGTCGGCAATTCGGTTGAGGACTTGCCCCAGCGGCGACTTGTGGCTCCATCTATCCCCGTACGGACAGACCACCGCTGTGGCAAGACTATGTCACAGGAACGGTTTGAGATGGAGGCAGACACGGGTTTTGCAGTTAACACGGGCTTTATTTTACAATGTCTCTCTCATTTAGTCTCTCGAGTGGCCGGTGCACTCTGGTGCCGGAGCAGTTTCCTCGCTCTCTCCTTTCAGCACGAGAGGCTCCCCTTTTCACCATCTCTCTGCTTTCAGCTCTGTGTTGGTGCCAATTTCCCTGTGTGTCAGTCAGTTGGGCCCAGCTTCACTGCTGAATATAGAGACGCTGTTAGTTGACATACCTGAGGCTGATCATCAATCAGCCTCGCTATCGCGTATGCTCCCTCGCGACCAATGCCCTCTCTCTCTCCGCTTGCAGCCGAGGCTAAACCACACTCCACTATCACAGTAGGCCAGAGTAAATCTACTCCTCTATATAAAACACTTAAAATTCCATTTTTCTTATTCAATGAACCAGATGAATCACCAGAATTTGTGACGGCCTTATCTGCTTCCATACAGGGCTAGTAAATCAGATCATCACACCCAGACAAGAGCTCTCTCCCTGGTCCAGCCTCACCTCACAGCCCCCTAAGGCAGGATGCAGAGCTGGGAAGACAGATAGCCATGAGTTGTATTGGGGAGATAGAGAGAGGGAGAGAGAAACCTTCTGTCGGCAGTGGCCATCGAGACCTTCATGGGTCCAACTGCTACAGTTCCCCTGTTTTCTTCTGATTTGCATCTGATCATCAAAATGATTATCAAAGCTGCTCAAAACCAGATCTCTTCCAATATGGCTCCTGTTTTTCTTGCTGACTGGGAATCCAAGTACTGCCCCTGGTCCTTTCTTCCTTTGTTGTTTGTGTGGACAGCCAGCTGTTTATAGACTTACTTTGCCTCTGGCTGTGTCCTGGGCTTGTTATTCTCTCTCAGCTGCAGTCTCCATGTTGCTGACTGTGGGTTGTGGGGCTTTCAGATCTTTATGGGCAGAGCGGAGAGGAGCGGAGCAGAACAGAAGTTGACCTCTCCAAAGACTGGGCTGATCCTGGACACAGTTGAGGTCATTGTGCTAGTAGTTAATGATTCTGCCCCTCCATTTTCACCCTCGGTCTCCCTCAGTTCCGCTGCCTGCTTTATAGAGTCAGGAAATGGCCGCCCCCAAATGGACGTAGCTTCCAGGTCAGTGGATGCAGGATGCGGGGTCACAGTGGGGTCGAGTTGACCGTAAATCGGATGACCGGGCAACTTTTTGCGCCTGTTGCATTTAAAAACCTTTTGATGATCTGCTCACACATAAAAACAAACATGTGCACACAGATGTGCGTGTCACACATGTCCAAACTAAAGCATGTGAATACATGGATGTGGATACGCGAGCACAGAATGACTGTGTACACTCATACACAAACCCACATGTGTATACAAACTTGCAAGCATTAATTTACACTTGTGGGTGTACTCTTTGTACATCTTGTCTTTCCTTGTTAAGTAGTCAGATATTCTGTCATCTGCTGCCTCTCCCCCCTCCCTCTTCCTCCTTTTCCTCTCTGCTTTTCTTCAGTCATCTCAAATAGTTGAGAGGGCTCTCTCCTTTCCCTTGGTTCTTTTCCTCCCTTCTCAGCTCCTTTCCTCTTCTTGCCCCTCCTATGCCCTCCTCTAATCTCATTTTCTCCTTGTCTTTTCCTCTTTTCTGTCCTCTTCGCCTCCTTTCCTCTCTTTTACGCTCCTCCTCGTCCAACCTCTCCTCTGCATTTCTCTCCTCCTCTCTTCTCTTCTTATACTGGTGTAGTTTTTTCCCTCATCACTCTATCCCTCTGTTCTCCTCATTGCTAAGCAACAGTGACAGCCGTGACAGATCTGTGCTTTGGCTCCGACTGCGTCACATCTGACTTTAACCAACCCCCACTACACACACACTCTCTCTCTCTGACACACACGCATACACATGGACACGTTCACCCGCACACACACACACACACACACACACACACACACACACACACACACACACACATTTGAAATGCTGTACAACCAACTGCCCTACTGCTTTGCAGTTTACGATGCTGAACCCCACCCCCAAATGGCTCCCTGGTCAGCCACCCCCCGCAGGAGGGAAGTGTCCAGCTGGATGTTGTTCCTTTCTGGAGGGCTTTGATCCCCTGGCTCCTCAGCCCCTGCCCTGCCAGCCCTCGGAGGGGGCTGGAGAGCTCCTTGATTTAGCACCCTTTCTCTTGTGGGATGGGGGGTGGGACAAGTGGGTTGGTGTTGGTGCAGGTGGTGATGGTGGTGGAGGATTGGAGAGGATGAAGTGTCACATTAGACGACACACACTCCTGCTGTGCTGCGTGTGTGTGTGTGTGTGTGTGTGTGTGTGTGTGTGTGTGTGAGAGAGAGAGAGAGAGAGAGAGAGAGAGAGAGAGAGAGAGAGAGAGAGAGAGAGAGAGAGAGAGAGAGAGAGAGAGAGAGAGAGAGAGAGAGAGAGAGAGAGAGAGAGAGAGAGAGAGAGAGAGAGAGAGACACAGCTGGGACAGGGCGGAGAACCTTCTCCATACCCACCTATCCCTCAACCCGGATGGCCTGCCTTCTCTTTCCCCTTAGCCCGGCTCTCTTTCTCTGGCCCCACTCGGCTCAACAGCATGGCCTCATTGTCTCGGGGCTGCCTTCTTCTCTCTGGGGAAACGACTGAGAGAGGGAACTCAGGCGCCCCTCCCTCTCCTTGCCTCAGTACCCCCTGATCCCGGCCCCATTTTTTAAGGCTTCAAGACTGACCTGTCAGCCTCTCTCTCTTCCCCAGAGTCAATGCAGCCCGGCCCCCTCAAAGACTCCTCCACATCGGCCTTCTGTTTGAACAGGCCCCACCAAAAGGACCCCTTGTGCTGCCCTTTGTGCGCCCATAAATAAGATCAGAGTTAAAGTCCCTGTGCTCTTGTGTCCGGAGACAGGCCCTCTGGGCCAGGGGGACTAATGCCGCTTGGCAAGCCTATCGATCACCAACCCCCCCACCCCCACCCCCAGAGCCTATATGAGCTAGCCACTTGCCCTAATACCTAGCCAATTATGTCTTTTATATGCACGGACAGACAGACAGACAGACAGACAGACAGACACACACACACACACACACACACACACACACACACACTGGAACGATTTCTCATACTACGTTTTTTTTTTATCATCTGAATTGAGGGTCTAAGGATAGCGGGTGTCGTCTGTTGTTGTCCACTGTGTCTACTCGTTTTTTACTGTATGTAAAGCTCTTTGAGACTGTGGCAGTGATTTAGGGCTGTACAAATAAACTTGACATGACGTGTCCGCAACATGATTAATCTCTTGGTAGTAGACTGCATATGCTCTCAAAAACAAAATACACATCACACCTCACAACTGATACCATGCTCTCCACTAGTGGCACCCTCCTCATTTTGTCTTTTTTTTTGCATCCTTCCATGTAACAGCAGCAACACCATGGCTTTCCTATTGGCATACCAGCTCAGATGGCCTGCCATCTCTGCCTCCCCCCCACACATCCCCAACCTGTCCCATCCAGGAAGCTGTCTTTGCTGACTAAATTGGCCCAGATTTATGGTTGGAGCTTGGCTGAAGCAGAAGTCTGCTTTAACAATCAACTGTAACTTAAGAGGCAAATAAAAAAAAAAGTGAGCGAGAGAGAGGAGATAGTCTCTTCTCCAAACGGCTGGTTGAGACAGCCCAGAGCTGGAGGCCATGTCTAGACACAGCAGTGGGAAAAAACACAGCCCAAACTCTAAAACTCTACCCTTTTTCTTTGATGGGAGGCTGAGAAAAGGGGAAAAGGAAGAAGAGGATGATGGAGTTAGTGAGGGTCAGAGGAGAGGCAGAAGGAGAGATATCAGGGATTAAAGAATATACTGAGGTCAAAGTTCAAACCAAAGGAATGGAAGAAGAGGAAGAGAGATGCTGATCTAGCAGAAAAGGAGAAGGGGGCTGCTCTAATACAGGAAGGTAGCAAGTTATCAAGGCGAGCTATTAGGAGTGGATTAGGTGACAGAAAGCTGAGTTCTAGCGACAAACCGGATTACACAGCATCACTGGCAGCTCAGTTAACTGTGCTGAGCCCTTAACGGGCAGACCCTGAGATCTTAACCAACACAAGCACCAGTGGGTTACCAAGCTGAAAAACGCAGACAAACTCTCATTGTGACCATTGAAACTTGTTGCTAAAGACAATAATATGGCAGTCACAGTGACTATAGCATTGTAAGGGACAATTGTTGCATTAAATTGTTCAAGTTAAAGGTAAAAAAATCACAGTTTTCAACTTTATCTCCATGAACATTTCTTGTTGGGACAACACTCCTTTAGCACTCATAATACTGAGCAGCCTTCTGTGTTTCTCTGAAACGCATTCAAAAAGTGAATCATAGGCTTTACTACGTTCTCTACAACAGCTGTATGTGGTGTTGTTATTCACATTTTCTTATACATTGCCACATATTTCGATGTAGCCCGCCAAAGGGTAGCGGCAAACCAGGAAGTAATGGTTGTAGTTTTCACATTCGCGGATTTTCCGACAGTGGCATCACTGTTGGAAACTTTTCCGCGCAATTCTGGCAGCGTTTCAAAGATGCATAGAAGACTGCTCAGTGTTATGGCTGCTAATGGAGTGTTGTCCCAACAAGACATATTCATGGAGATAAAGTTGAAAGCTGTGGTTGTTTCCCTTCAGTATGTTCGCAGTAGGACACAATGGTCTAGTATGATGTCGTGGGCTATCATATATCATGGAGTGGAGACCACAGGCCTCAGGTTCTAATCCCTCCCTTCTGACAGTGACATGCATGTCCATGTGTCTGGAGTCATTGTTACACCTGTCCCAATTCCTCATCATCAGAACACGGCAGAGACGGAAATGGGGACAAGGGGCTTTCCTTTGGCCTTCTGGGAAACGTAGAGCCCATGCTAGAAACACTTATTGACTGTGTCATTGCCTTGCTGGAATTAATATTGAGAGATCAGCTTTCCAGAATTCATAAAACAGGAATCCAACTTGATGTGTTTTCACTGTGTCACTAAACACAAAAGTTTAGGAAATTAAACAAATAGAAATAAGTAGTAATAAATAAAAAGGCAAAACATTATGAAAAATAAAAAGGAACATAGTCACAAGCAGCAGTTAACAGGATCTAAGTAGTTTACGACAAGCACCATTTATTGGCAGATTGTGACCAAATGTCGTAGGCTCGCATCTGGGGTGCACATACATATGATTTGGCTTGACTCAAGGATTCAGGAGGAGCCAAAATTTTAATTTCAAATGTTTTGACCAAATGTTTTTTAGATAGATGCCAAAACATAAAGTAGGTTATAACAGTTTCACCATCAGGCCAATTCTGACCGAAAGTAGGCTTGCATCAGCAGTATACCTGCACAGTTGTACCAAATTTCATAATGATCAGTCATACAGAATTGTCTGTGTTGGCAGCTGAAATTTGATTGGCCAATGGCAGTCATGTTGTTTCCATTTTTAAGATGTCATTTCAGCTGTCATTAGGATGTTTGACATAGACACCCTACTGAATTTGAAAATCCTTGGGCAAACAGTTCAGGTGTTACCAACATTTTCTTGCTTTAGCACCACCAATCAAACAAATTGTTAGCCCCTAATTGTCACCCCCCAGTGATACAGCGTCTCAAGTTTCTTGACAATCGGACATTGTGTTCACAAGATATGGCTTATTCTGTCAATACAGGCCATACCTCAAAATTGATTGCCCTTTTGTGGGCAAACGAGTTGGCCTATCATCTTTTATTTGAACAATTTTTATCAGAGGTGTCTAAGGATGACACGAGCCAAATTTCGTGAAGATTGGGTCAATGGTCTAGGAGGAGTTTGAAAAGTGTGTTTTTCAAAAAAATTAAGATGGTGGAAAATTTAGTATGGCAGAACAAAATGGGACTATACGTTAGTTCTAGCATTAACCGAGGATTCAGGAAATGCAAGAAATTTGTTTCCAGGCCAAAGTGGCTTTTAACAGCGCCACCTACAGGCTTATCGGGCTGATTTCTTTTGTGACTGAGGAGCGGAAAGGTTTCAAACGTCTTGACCAAGTTTGGTGTCTCTAGGCCGTACGGCTTCTGAGATCCAGACACTTTTAGGCACAAGAGACACAAGAGGGTTCCAGCTTCCCGGCTTGGACCCCTGAATATGAATGTGTTTACCAGAATACCAGATCTCTGTGTGCAAAAACTACTGTGTACTGTGTACTCACTAGTGTGAGTACCAGACAATGTAAAAGTGTATATATACAGTCAAGAGACGGATCTGCCACAGCAAAACAGCTTCTGAGTGGAAGAGATTTTATAAGGCCTGTTTCTTTGGGGCTTTGTCAGTGTTTCTGGCAGAGTCCCGAGTGTTTAGTGCCTGTCTGGAAGTGGAGTGGGTGAGCCCCATTTGACACCTATTAGTTCTCTAGCTCTCTGTTTGTAGTGAGCGAGCGAGCGAGATGCTTTTGACTTGGAGACCTCTGTTTTATGGGGACATACACTGTTCTTGCCCTGACGGAGGTTTCATGAGGGTAGAAGAGTTTGTCATCGTCTGTCTTTTGTGTTTGTGTTTGTGTGTGTGTGTGTGTGTGTTTTTTTTAGATAGAGAGAGAGGGTAGGCTGTCTGCGTTTTAGAGTGCTCTTCATTGATGATGGTGAATAGAGTCATCTCAAACCACTCCTGTGTTCCAAGTGAGACCCAGATATTTCTCTCCTCTCTGCCTCTAATCAATCACGATGCCCCTCGCTGTTTTTCCTCTTCTCCACGCTTTTCTCAGGCCTGGGAGTCTCTCGCTCTCTCTCTCTCTCGCCCTCTCCAGTGAAGTGTGTGTGTGTGTGTGTGTGTGTGTGTGTGTGTGTGTGTGTGTGTGTGTGTGTGTGTGTGTGTGTGTGTGTGTGTGTGTGTGTGCAGGGGGGCTACCGCTGGAGTCAAAAAGAGAAAAAAAGGAGAGAGTGAAAGACAGAAAAGAGTGCATAAAGGAAAGAGAAAGTTTCTCCGGTCATTTCTTAACATGTTTAACTGTGGCCTCAGTTGCCCCAGGGCTTTTGTTTGGTCCCCACGGAACCCTGCTGGGCATTGTCAAGGCAGCCCAGGCTGCAGTGGATTGTGGGAAAAAACTGTTTGCCCAATCGTGAGGACTGACAAATGAAAGACCTGCAGCAGGAACATAGTACCTAGGTCGGTGATTGTTATTATGAATGGTTTTAGTTTCTTATTATTTTAGCATGTCAACAATTTGTTTCCTGGTGTCTATAAATAGTCAAGGCCATTTCATGTGAAGGGAATTTGATGACATAACTTTTACCCAATTCTTCTGGCACTGTGAAATGGTAGTAACCCTGTAGTGTTCATTTTGTTTATAAAAACTTTAATGAAAAAGTGATAAAACAACAACAAACATGTTATCCCCCATGAGTGAGGCAGTGACCCGCTGGTTTAAAACAGGTGTCATGACCTGGCCCTCTTGTCCGGTTTTCTTTTTTCCAAGTCAAATCGCATCATTCCCCCAAGTTCTTAACCCGATCATGGAGGACCGTAGTGATCAGCTTGAGGGGTGTAAGTGCAGAGACTTGGTGAGAGTCTGGGTGCATAGGAAGTGGAGTTAAGCTTCTTCATACTATTTGAGAGGAATGCTGTGATTTTTCACTTTGGCGCCATGACAAAATGCTATGGTTCAGTTATTGTTGGATACAGGGAGAGGATCCCCCTGAAATAATTGGACAATATTTTAGAAACTCTCACTTTGTAGGTGTCAAGATAATGGCAGTGTCACATGAAAAAGAAAACGTGTAAATTTGTAGAAAACAAAGTGGGTGAAGAGTGTTGCTACAAGAAGCATACATGTCCAGATGGGAGAAATGTGTGTACCAAATATCAAGACTTGATCAAGACTACCAAATATCAGACTTGTTTGGGGTCTTTTTGGCTTGCAGGGGTTCATGTTGGGTCAATCATTATTATATAAATTTCACCAACACTGGACCGGTGGTATCTGAGATATAGTGAGGGAGGGACAGATGGACACATTGAGACCAATCCATAGTCAACTCTGCAACGCTGCCTTTGTCCCCTGATCTTTGGGGGGGGGGGGTAGTCAATGACCTGATGAATATAAGAAAATAACTAAATAAAAATGTCCCAATTTGCAAACAAGTTTTGATAATATTGTAGTTATCTTGTTTTTGTCACAGAAAAAAAAGGCGATAAACTCAGCAAAATGAATGCTGCTGGTTGGCTGCGGCTGGTAATTGGGGTCTCATTTTACGGGCACTCGTGTCGACTCTTCTCTGTCCCTTTGCTGAAAATTCCCTTTGGTAAAAAGCGATTTTGGTGTGTCTATGTGTGTGTATGTGCTTTGGTGCTGTTGTTGGTGGTGGTAGTTGGGACCTTGAGATGGGATCCTGTTGGTTTAGTCCTAGTCAGTTGCTCCAAGTTGGCCTCCCCTGAGCTTGGTATGCCTTGATGGGGAGATGAGGTGGAGGAGTAGGAAGGGAGGAGAATTATTGGGGATGAAACATTAATTAGTGATCTCTCTCTCTCTCCCTCCTTCTCTCACTGTGTCACACACACACACACACACACACACACACACACACACACACACACACACACACACACACACACACACACACACACACACACACACACATTGTGAGTGACCAGGCGGTTAACTTGGACTCAAGTTCATTGTGGCTGGGTTCCGGGAAGGCGTGTAGGGTAGCGAAGGAGGGGCGAGGGGTACCCAACTAAGTAGGAGCTGTAATTAAGGAGCTTTGAGAAGGGGGCCCCCACACTCTTTTAGATGCATTTCATCTCAACAGCCCCCCCCCCCCCACACACACACACACACACATAATCCCTACAGGAATAAACAAATTGGGCTTTTCAGCCTGCAAACTGGGCCGGGGGTGCTGTAGTGGGACAGATATAAGATTTGCATGTTTGTATTGGAAAGAGAGAGAGAGAGAGAGAGCGAGAGAGAGAGAGAGGGAGAGAGAGAGAGAGAGAGAGAGAGAGAGAGAGAGAGAGAGAGAGAGAGAGAGAGAGAGAGAGAGAGAGAGAGAGAGAGAGAGAGAGAGAGAGAGAGAGAGTTGGGGTGGGATACTGTGTGTGAATAAGAGATATGAAAGGTGGAGTGCACATGTGAGAACAGAGATCGAGAACATGTAGGGGCATTGGTCATTGTTTTCTTCTTTCCCTGAGAGAGAGAGAGAGAGAGATACACACAGGCAAACACAGTGTATACTACTGAAGAGTTATATGTGCCTTTATTGCTCACAACTCTAGTAATCATGTCTGTACAAAGTCAGGACAGAGCAGTCCTGGACAAAAGGACCTGTTTCAGGTTATGTGAAGATACACTTTGAACCCCAGAGTACTACTGTGTGTTTGCATGTGTGTGTCTGCCTGCCCCTCCATCAAAGAAATTTATTTTTGTCACTGACAACTGATTATATACAGCTTTTTACATGTCTGTGCCCTAGTCTTATGTCATCTCTATATGAGACATCAAATAATCAGTCAAACCAAATCATGAATTGAAAAGCCTTAAAGTCACCCTGTGTGTGTGTGTGTGTGTGTGTGTGTGTGTGTGTGTGTGTGTGTGTGTGTGGTGTGTGTGTGTGTGTGTCCTTAATGAGTTTCAAGCACATCTAATTTCACTGTCCCTCCCCATCTCCTCCAACTCGCTCTCAGCCTTTGAGAAGACTTAAGAGGTCTGCGCCATGTTAAGCACGCAGTGACTATCTGAAAGGGCTTTAATCACTACCAGCTTTATTCCTTGCCTGTCTGGAGGTTGGTAATGGCCTTGTAGACAAAGGTCTGTTTGTTGATGTCTCACCCAGAGAGGAGTGAGAGTTGATAGCTTTCAACTAGTTCTCTTTGTAGACCTAAAGAGGGCCTGAGACTAGAGAAGCGACATTTTATATCTATTAAACATAATTTATTTCAATAGACCACTTTGTTTTTATCCACCACACAGATACTTATACTCTCCTGGTGTGGAAGTGTGTGTGGTTAGGTATCCTGGTATTGTGTGTGTGTGTGTGTGTGTGTGTGTGTGTGTGTGTGTGTGTGTGTGTGTGTGTGTGTGTGTGTGTGTGTGTGTGTGTGTGTGTGTGTGTCACTACCAAAACGGCGCTGGAAGCCTGAGCTACAAAACCAACAACAAAGCCTCTGCTTCTTGTTCAAAAATACCCTGAAAGACTTCTTTTGTTTATTAAGAAAGCAAGTTTCATTTTGAGAAGAGAACGAGTGTGTTTCCCTCCCGTCTTCTTCCTCTACCTCCTTGTCTAGACTCTGTCATGGGGAACGCTGGGTACCGGGATACTTGACCTGCATCTCACCATGTCACCACACAGCCACACAAATCAAACTCATACAAGTTCTGCTTTCCAAAAATGTACCATTTATATATGTGTCCTTCCTACCGTGTCCCATCTAATTGGAGACACCCACCCACCCCCACTCTGTTAACCCTCCACCTTTATAATGTTGAACCTGGGTGGGGCGTCTATCCTTCTTTAATCTAAGGGGAGAAGATTCTCTCAGGGCGGCTGTTGCTGCCAGCCCTGAATGCAGCCACCTCCTCCACACTCTTCTCTCTCTCTCTCTCTCTCTCTCTCTCTCTCTCTCTCTCTCTCTCTCTCTCTCTCTCTCTCTCTCTCTCTCTCCTCTCTCTCTCTCTCTCTCTCTCTCTCTCTCTCTGTCTCTCTGTCTCTCCAAAGCACAGCAATTTATAACTTTTCAGCTTTTATTTTACTCTCTCTCTCTCTCTCTCTCTCTCTCTCTCTCTCTCTCTCTCTCTCTCTCTCTCTCTCTCTCTCTCTCTCTCCCCTCGTCTTCCCTCTTTGTCTCTACCCACAGTGAGTTGCCTCTTTTCTGTCTGGAGATGCACACTTTTTAAGATGTTACAGAACAGTGGAGAAGCTCTGCAGACCCATTTGAGAGAGACAGTTGCATCAACCAATCCAACAGGTCTATCTGTGATTATTAAGCTGATCAGCTGATCCGTCACCTCTGTTTTTCACAGATAGTTCAGTCAGTCAAGCAAAGCTATTGATTAAATGCTCTTTTGAGTTTTTGCCAAATTCCTTTTACTGATGGAATCAAGGAAGTGGTGTGCGTGTGTGTGTGTGTGTGTGTGTGTGTGTGTGTGTGTGTGTTGTGTGTGTGTGTGTGTGTGTGTGTGTGTGTGTGTGTGTGTGTGTGTGTGTGTGTTCTGCCACTAGTTTGCATCAGTTTTGGCCAGGTACAAGCCTGAGCAGGCCTGAGAGCTGTCCCATTGTCTAGATCCAGACTTCACCCAACACTACTGTTATGCCCCCCCCCCCCAAAGTCTGGGCCAAATCACAAGTCTCTGCTCTGGCCTGTGTGTGTGTGTGTGTGTGTGTGTGTGGGTGATAAGATGAGATGAGATGAGATGGCCCAGACAGGCCAGTCTTTTAATCAGGTCCAGCTGAGAACAGACAGAGATGATCATAGCATTGGACTCCTTGTTGGACCAGCAGTCGATCAACTTCAGAAGAGGATGGGGAAGAGAAGGAGGGACCAGGGAGTAAATTAAGGAAGTAAAAGATTTAAGATGGAAAGAGTTATAGATGAATGAAAAGAGGCAGTAACTGATGCATGAATGTGTATGTCATAAAAAGTGATTTTCTCATTTCTAACTGTAAAATATGATGCTCATTTTGCCAGTCCACAGGCAGCAGGTCACTTCTGTACCATTTGTTATGCCTCTGCACAAACAATTCTGTCCGAATGAATGATGTCGGCATGGCAAGATGGACATCCTCTTACACACGGCGGCGATACATTCATGACAGTAATGCGCTGAAGAATGTCCTCCATTTTCCAGTCCTCAACACACGCAGGGCGGTGTGTGACTCTGTCTCCTGCTTTTGTAACCAGAACCAACGCCTGCTAGGCTAAGAGCGGGAAATAAAGATGGCAGCGAGCTTTAATTTAGCTTTTTCTCTCTTGTCTTTTTCTTGGTCCGTTTCTTCTGCTCTGCCTCCATTAAACCATTTTTATGGGAATTTTGATGTTGCAAATCAGAAAAGCTGGATGGAAACCAGACATTATCAGATAGGCTTAACTGATTGCAATAACGCTTCTCAGGCATGCTTGAAGTAAAAAAGAAAAATAGCAATGGAACGAGAATTTTTTTTTTCATTTCTGCAGTGGAAACTAGTGCTATCAGGCTCTTTTCTGTGTGTTTTCTTATGCTGTAGGTTTTTGATGATGTAGCCCTCTGTTTAAAACCAGCTAAAAGGAAAATCCCTCTATTTGCACCTAATTTTTTAAACTTAAGCATGTTTAACCAAACTTTTGTTGACATTTGAATGGAAACATGGCTTCTGTCTCTCTTCATCTCTCTGTCTCTTTGTCTGTCTCAGTTTCTCTCGCCTCTCTGTCTGTGTTGCTGTCTCTTTCTAATTACATTAATGATGTATTGGGTGCTAAGTTGATCCGCTCTGCCTTGCAGGTGACAGGGGCCGTGCTGAGACTAATGTGTTCATATCCCAAATGCCTTGCGGCCAAATTAGGATTATTGAGTTACATCCTGATATGCCTTTTATGAAGCTCTGAGCCTGGCTGTCTGTGACATTTTTACTGAGCTGGGAAGCCATGAGATGGACAATATAATCCCCCCCCCCCGCAATCGTTTAAGTTTTGATGGTTGACCATGATTGGCTGCTTAATGAGAAACGGGGTTAAATTGTTACTAGATAATTGTGATGTCTCCAAATCAAACTTTGATGATTAATTTTCTTCCTAATCTTCTTCTGCCCAATGATATTCCATCCCCAGTTACATTGAGACTGTAATCCAGTTGGTACGAGGTATGGAAGTTGTTGTGTGAGTGAGGGAGAGGGTCAAGTACACAATTTTAGAGAAATTCAGTTAGAAAACTGTTGTGCTGTGTGTACCAGAGTCTGACAAAGTGAATATATTGGGTAATTTTTATGAAAAGGAAGGGTTTTTGAGGTTTCCGCTGAGGGAACTTTGTTTGGATGTAGATGTGTCAGTTCTTTTTGCTGGTATGTTTTGTCCCAGTGTCCCACCTGATTTGTGGAGCTGCAGTGGGTTTAGTCGGCGTGGGCTTGGAGAGGAGCTAAAGTGACTGTTTTGTTTTAGTAACATTAGCCATAACCTACTTACACTATGTTTTTATCTCTGTTACGCATGTTAATGGTTAATGGATTGTTTTCCCCAGAATTCCTAATGGTCGCAATGTGCGTACACTTGGACAAAATTGTATTTTTGTGTTCTTGTTTAGCAGGTAATGGATTATTTGCTCCATAGTAACCTAAATGAGTTGAAGATGGCCTATAATTAGTCTCATTGGAGCTGAATCCCTTCATTACACACACACACACACACACACACACACACACACACACACACACACACACACGCACACACACAATTGGAATAGGGTGCTCAGCTTGATTTTGAGCGTTCCCTATAAATCAGTGAGAGAGCTGTTAAGTTAGTGAAGCATCATCTCTAATCCAAACTCAAGCAAAATAAAAAGACGTACAAACAAACATTATTTCTTTACCAGTGCAGAAACCGGTATGAGGAAATACCTTCATCCCAAGACATCAGTTAATGATTAGCTTAAGGATTAGCGCTTCCTCTCTTTGGTATATTTTCCCCAAGGTTGGCTGCTTCTCGACATCGGTCCACTTTGTTCAGCTGAGCAATCAGTCAGACAAGAGTTGAGACCGAGGAGGGTGCCTGTAATTTCTGAACACTGCGGACATCGGGCTTTGCCCTATTGTCTTTCCTCTGCCCCCCCCCCCCCTCAAACAGACAATTGGTTTGTATTGATTCCCTGGGCATCATTTTGGGATGACTCATCCCTTGGCTGTTGCCATTGGGAGTGCCTTTTCCCCAGATAGCCTGCCCTGCTGCAGGTGACGGATGTTGAGATGTTAGACCCTCTCTAGCCCTGAGACCCCGGCTATAAGGCATCCAAGATAGCGTGGGGGGAAATAGATAGTATATCTATCTATATTGTACCTTCTTTTTAAGAGGAACAGCATTGTATAATTGGGCCTCAGCTGGCAAGAGGTGTGCTGGGGTGCCCCTGAAGAGTCTTTGGCCTCCCCTGTCTGTTTTGTAAGCACTTGACAGGTGAAATAGTGTGGGAACTACAGGGAGCGCTGCTTTAAAATGCTTTTTGTCGCGCTTGTCGGGGATGTGGAGGTGCCTGGTGAATGCTCAATAGCTCCGTAGGAGCTGGTGGTGAATGCGCACGGCAGTGAATGCGCACTAGGGGTAAAATGGCTTCCAGCAGGAACCATGCAGATTCTTATTAGTTGAACGCTTCTTGTGTGGAAACGGTGCTGCGACAGAGGCCCAAAAGAGGTGTGCAGTGACTGGATGTGGGTGCTGGTTGAGTGCTCAGGTTTTAGTATATTTCAGTGTGTTTTCTAACAATTTCTTGGCTCTCTTGGTTAGAGGACTGCTCTGCTAACTGATTAGCCACACGTACCACTGAAGCCCAGATTGATCTCTTTAACATCCAATCTAAACCTACTATAGAGTTCACCATTATGAACGAAAGCTGCACCGGGGGTCCATACTCATTCTCAGTTGTTCTCAGTTGCTTACCTGCAAGTGTTCACGACAAAAGAAGACAGGTATGTCATCTCAAATGAACCTCAATTGGCCATTGTGAATATGCTGTTTATCATACTTTACTATCACTTTGGTAGCCCACACACATCCAACGCCCCATAGGCAACAGAGAGCCAGTGGGCTCCTCACTGAGGTGGCGAAACAGATGGAATGGTGGTCAGGGTAAAGCATGGAGATGGAGAGGGGGGGTTCAGGCAATCATGGGGTCAGTTGGGGTCCTGAGAACCCTGAAAAACCTAGAAATGTGATTCAGACTGTTTGTCTCGTGGGTACCAAAAAAGAAGGAATGGAGGATGTCAAAAGAAAGAGAGAAATGGACGAATAACCAAAGGAAAAGTTTGAGGGAAAGAGAGAAAGAGATGGGAGTAAAGGAGGAAGGAGTGAGAGAAATCTGTTTATTTTAAAAGAAACAGTTGTTGACGGACCCTACTAGATGGATAAAGGAATTTGGATTTTGCGGGATTTGCCTGTGGTTGCTTTTAGAAAGTGAGGGAGTAAGACAGAAAGAGAGAGAGACAGAGAGAGAGAGGGATTGTTCAGAGCCAGTGCCTGGTGAGGGCCATTGTTCATCCTTCCCTTTTGAGCTGAAGGAGACAGGAGCATTTCACACGCCATTCGCAGGCATCCCGCTGGGCAGCCCCGGAAGGGGGCTATTGCAGCCGGTATAGAGGAATCGACGGTAGGGATAAGTTACTGTGAATGGAGGGGTCTGTGTTTGCTGTTTTTCACCTCTTTTCTCAAAGGAGCCAGAGAGGGAAGAATTCAACCCAGACCACAGGTTGTCCGCTTTGCTTCTGGAATGGTTCTGCCTTCCAAGTCACCAATTTAAGACCCCCAACCCATCCCCACCTCCCACCTCCTCTGGAATGTCCCAGGCTATGTGTGGATGTGGGTGTATGCATCTTGTAAACTTTCATAACTTTCGTGTGTGTTTGTTTTGTAGAGAAGGGTATAGAAATGGAGCTCATCTATTTATTTATTTATTTATTTACTCATTTATTTATTACAGTGTTGATGAGCCTTTTAGCTGCGGTTTTTCCCATGATGTGGACTTGTGCCTTTACGAGAGCCCTGTGCCATCCTTCATCATGCCCTGTAAGGCTGAGGGGAGGGGAGGGGGTTATGGGAGGGGGGGGGTCATCAGACTGCTAGTTGGTTCTTCTGTCTGAGCAACGTGTCAGAACTGCATGAGAATGTGTGCCAGGATGACAAGTGTGCCTTTGTGAGTTCGGATCTGTTGCCAATTTTTTTTCTTTTTTTCTGGACAGGCTGGCTAGTAATCGGAAACAGGACAAGCCTTCTACATTCAGGCAACATACGGATGTCTTTGCAGGAGATATGTGCTGTGTGTGTGTTCAACGAGAATATGCCCATGTGCCCAAGTGTTTGTACTTATGTTGGTCTTCTTCTGTGTCTATTACTGTGGTTAGCAGTTCATTTTATTAGCTGATGTTGGACTGATGCAGAAAGCAGAGGGGTCATTATAGTGAAATTGGCCCCAGATGTTATCAGGGTTATCATCAGAGAGAGAGAGACTGTTTCCAATATGGAGGACTTTGGAACCTGAAGAGCTGACAGTCTTTATACTGAATATTAAACCGCTGGACCTCCCAGCCCCGCCACCTCACACACACCGGGTCAGAGCCTAGTGGATGGAGTAATTTCTCTTATTACCCTCATCCCCTTGCTCTGGGGTCACATTCACAGACAGACCAAATGGAGCTGCTAATGCTGATTTGGCAGCCAGTGCTGCTCTGAGGGCTGTTCAACAGCATTCAGCCCTGTGTTGATTTAAATACCTGATCATCATGGTTTTGAACTTTGATTCGCGTAGGCTAATGATTTAATATAACATCATTTAGTGTATGTTGGCTTAAGCTGTGATGTCGTGTTGGGATGTTATGAGGCAAGAATACCTGTTTTATTTGTCATCGGTAATGAGCTCTCGTGAAATACGAGTCACAAAATGATTTCTGCAAATCAATTATTTTTAAACCAGCTTTCTTTTCATTCTCCTTCAGAGTACTTGTGTAATCTTCTGCAGGGCTGGGTTTGGATTGTTACTGCTTATCCAAAGTAGCTCCATTGTTGTAATGCAGCATAAAAACAACAATGGTGGTAAGTGGTAAATTACGGAATTACGTTTCGAGGAAGGCTTTTGACAAGCGGCATCCATTATGTTTTGTATTGCAGAGGTGTTTTAAAATGCAGTTCTTCTGTTTGCTGTTAGATGCTAGCTCCAAAAAGACTCGAGTTGTATGGAATTCAATGGGAAAAACTCGACTTGTGTCTAGAAATAAAGTCAATAAATTTCTTCCACAAGAAGTTAGGGTCTCAATAGTTAATTTAACTTCTTCTAATGTGTGTTTGGATGAGTATTTAGAAAATTACTATTCCATAAAGAGAATATAAAGGCTTAAAGTTTGGCATGTTTGTGGGTGTGGCTGCCTTGATTGACAGGTCTCTCTGGAACAATTGGTAGATTGCTCATGTGTCTGAACCAGCACATTTAGATGTTAGGTGTAGACATCACCCAACCTGTGGGCGTCACAGACACTACGTCCACATTTTATATATTCTTTGATTTTTGACTCTTATCACTAGGCACGTTTCCATTGATTGTAAAGCAAATTTTACGCGGACTTTGGGAATGTCACAAAAAAAGAAAGAAAAAAAGAAAAAGCGAATTAGGTGTGTTTCCATCAGCTAGTTTGGCGCAAATAAACTTAGGCTACGCTAAGCAACAGTATATATAAGGTACAATGTTGGAGCATATGTCCCACCACCTTTGAGATGTTTCAAATGCCAAAAATGTGGACATATTGCGGCAGAGTGTAAAGGGAAACAAAATTGTGGAAGGTGTGGAGGTGACATGAATATGGGAAACGTGAGGGCGGGGCAGAGATGAAATGTGCTAATGTGGAGGTGCACATAGTGTGGTCTATGGTGGCTGTGAAGTGAAAAAGAAGGCAGTGGAAGTACAGAAGCTATGAGTGAACATGGATACGTATATCTTATGCAGAAGCAGTAAAGTTGGTTAAGAGGGAAAGTAGAGTGGAGACGAGAGGAAAAGAAATATCAGAGAAGGAACAGCCAACTGAACAACTTGTGACAAACAGTCAGATGGGAGATGGAAATATATTGCTGGTAAATAAGGAGAATGTTGTGTATTTCATGGCTGAAGTAATTAACTACACTTTCCAAACAAAGGGGAGAACTGAGAAGACTGAAATAATTGTAAAGAGTGCAGTGTGATATTTAAATATTCAAGGAATGTCTGGGAGGGATGTGCAGGAAGAGCTTAAAAAAACAGGGACAATTAAGCGAAGAATCATGTTCACACGTATAGCTTTAGTCATGTTAGTTCTTCAGTGGAATGCAAGGAGTCTGCTGTCAAATGGACAAGAATTTAAAGGATTCTTTGAGAGTTTAGAATGTAAATCTGATATATGTGTTGAAAAGACATGGCTTAAACCAAATTTTGTAATTCAAGGATATGTGTGCATAAGAATGGATAGAGAAGGGGGTAATTGGAGGATGTGCTACCTTTGTTTAGGCAAGGTCTGAAAGGGAAAAATCTGGAGTATGTAGTTGTTGATGTTTGGTTAGGGTACGGAAGTTTGGTTATTGTGAATTTCTGTAATCCATGTCAGAGGTTGGAATTGAAAGCATTGGATGTAATAAAAGGAGTAGATAGAAGAAGGGTGTGGTGATTTTGATGCCCATAGTACTCTTTTTGGGAGGGAATAGGAATGGTAGGAATGGTTCAGTAGTGGAGGATTTGATGGACTCCTTGGAACTAGTGTTTAAAGGATGGAAATGTCAGAGGGATTGATTTTAGTACAGGGAGTGAGTCAAGTATAGACTTGACATTAGTATCACAGTCCTTGGCAGGTATTTGTTTGTGGGAGGTAATGAGTCATTCAACTGCTGGAAGTGATCATTATCCCATTTTATGTAAAGTAGATAGTGGAAGCAGGGTGCACTTAGAAGATACATCAGAAAGGTGGCTATTTGGAAAGGCTCAGTGGGATAAATTAGAGAGATAAGTGATAAAAGTTTGAAAAATATAGATAGAGAACAGGATATAGAAATGTTTAATGGAAATGTAAGAGATGATTTGGGCTGCTAATCAGACAATTATAAGCAAAGCTGGTATGAAAAGGCGGAAGTTAGTGCCGTGGTGGAATGATGAGTATAGTGAGGTAATAAAGAAGCATAATAAGGCTTTTAAGGTATTAAAACACTCACAGTTTCCATAATTTCATACAGTATAAAAAGAATGCAAGCAGTGGTTCGAAAGACTATCAAAGAAGCTAAGATGATGTATTGGAGATCATTTTGTGAATCCATAGGCAGAAGCACTCCAGTTAACCAAGTTAAGGGAATGATAAAGAAAATGAGGAGAGTATGGTGGGAGTGGGGGTACCTAGTATTGGAAAAGGGGGCTTGCTGGCTAGTGAAGATGAAGAGAAAGCAATTAGCCAAAGCATTGGTTGAGGTTCATAGTTACGGAAATATGTCAGAAAAAGAAACAAGTGGAAGACAAAAAAAACAAGTGAAGTAAATAATGAGTTGCTTGAAAGAGAGGAAGAGATGGATGACGCAATTAATGCTCCCTTCACACTAGAGGAAATGAAATGGTCTATGTGTAAATCAGGACTAACTGCTCCAGGGAAATATCAAATCTGCAATACCAAATCTGCTATACCATGTTGAATCATCTTTCTGATGTAGCTTTAGAGGTCATATTACATTTATATAACAAGGTGTGGCAGGAGGGCAGATTACCACAAAGTTGGAAACAAGCAGTAATAGTACCCATCAGGAAACCAGGAAATGATCCCACCATTCCATCTAACTATAGACCAATAGCATTGACATCCCACATGTGTAAACTTATGGAATGCATGATCACAGAAAGAATAACATAATAATTGGAAGTAAGGAATCTTAGGTCAAAACATCAAAGTGGATTTAGAAAAGGAAGGGGAACAATGGATCCGATAGTATGCTTAGAATCAGAGAAGAGGAAGGCATAAGTGAATAAGGAGGTAGCGGTAGCAGTATTTTTGGAAGTGGAGAAAGCTTATGATTCATGAAAAAAAGGGTTATTAATTAAAATTAAAAGATTAGGAGTATCAGGTAAAATGTTCAGATGGGCGAAGGAATTGTTGTATTGATGCTGTATAGAGGTGAGAGTGGGAAGAACTTTTTCAGCAAGTTATTTGGTGGACAATGGAACACCACAAGGAAGTGTTATAAATCCTTTGTTTTTGTTTTTTTCAATAATGATTGACGACATGTATGATAATATTGGGCAAGGTTTAGGGAGATCTTTGTGGATGATGGCGTACTGTGGAAAAGAGGTAGGAATGTTGAATATGTTGTGAAACACTTGCAAGAAAATTAAGAGCGGAGCAGTGGTCATGGGAATGTGGATTTAAATTTTCGGTTGCGAAAACAAATACGCTTTTCTTTACAAGGATGAATATTGGAGCAGAGGTCAAACTATTTATATGTCAATGAGCTGAAAAGGATAGGCACATTCAAAATTTTAGCTATGTGGTTTGATGCTAGGCACACTTGGAAAGTGCATATCGATAAAATTGGAAATAAGTGTAAAAAAGGTTTTAAATGTGATGAGATGTTTGGTGGGAACAGAATGGGGAGATGACAGGTCTGCTTTGAAAGATATATATATATATATATATATATATATATATATATATATATATATAATCCTTTGCTTATGGCATGAAACAGGCTTGTACTGTGTCATAAAGAATTTACTTGACTCACTGGATTATTTTGCTCCTTATTGTTGAGCACTTTCCCTACCGTTGAGTGTTTCTTTAAACAAAGTTATATATATATGTATATGTATGTATATATATATATATACACTACCGTTCAAAAGTTTGGGATCACCCAAACAATTTTGTGTTTTCCATGAAAAGTCACACTTATTCACCACCATATGTTGTGAAATGAATAGAAAATAGAGTCAAGACATTGACAAGGTTAGAAATAATGATTTGTATTTGAAATAAGATTTTTTTTACATCAAACTTTGCTTTCGTCAAAGAATCCTCCATTTGCAGCAATTACAGCATTGCAGACCTTTGGCATTCTAGCTGTTAATTTGTTGAGGTAATCTGGAGAAATTGCACCCCACGCTTCCAGAAGCAGCTCCCACAAGTTGGATTGGTTGGATGGGCACTTCTTTGAGCAGATTGAGTTTCTGGAGCATCACATTTGTGGGGTCAATTAAACGCTCAAAATGGCCAGAAAAAGAGAACTTTCATCTGAAACTCGACAGTCTATATTCTTGTTCTTAGAAATGAAGGCTATTCCATGCGAGAAATTGCTAAGAAATTGAAGATTTCCTACACCGGTGTGTACTACTCCCTTCAGAGGACAGCACAAACAGGCTCTAACCAGAGTAGAAAAAGAAGTGGGAGGCCGCTTTGCACAACTGAGCAAGAAGATAAGTACATTAGAGTCTCTAGTTTGAGAAACAGACGCCTCACAGGTCCCCAACTGGCATCTTCATTAAATAGTACCTGTTAGAGCCTGTTTGTGCTGTCCTCTGAAGGGAGTAGTACACACCGGTGTAGGAAATCTTCAATTTCTTAGCAATTTCTCGCATGGAATAGCCTTCATTTCTAAGAACAAGAATAGACTGTCGAGTTTCAGATGAAAGTTCTCTTTTTCTGGCCATTTTGAGCGTTTAATTGACCCCACAAATGTGATGCTCCAGAAACTCAATCTGCTCAAAGAAGTGCCCATCCAACCAATCCAACTTGTGGGAGCTGCTTCTGGAAGCGTGGGGTGCAATTTCTCCAGATTACCTCAACAAATTAACAGCTAGAATGCCAAAGGTCTGCAATGCTGTAATTGCTGCAAATGGAGGATTCTTTGACGAAAGCAAAGTTTGATGTAAAAAAAATCTTATTTCAAATACAAATCATTATTTCTAACCTTGTCAATGTCTTGACTCTATTTTCTATTCATTTCACAACATATGGTGGTGAATAAGTGTGACTTTTCATGGAAAACACAAAATTGTTTGGGTGATCCCAAACTTTTGAACGGTAGTGTATATATATATGTGTGTGTGTGTGTGTGTGTGTGTGTGTGGTGGGGGGGGGGTGTGTGGCTGTGTTTGATCAGATAAGTTCTGGATTATAGTTGTGTGGCATATGGTTCGGGGTCTAAAACCTTGTTGGGAAAATTGGATGGACTACAAGCAAAAGCATTAAGGGTATGTAGTGGGGCTTTTAATATAACATCTGTACCAGCATTCCAGGTAGAAATGGGTGAAATGCCGTTGGAGTCAAGAAGATAGAAAGTTATGATGAGTTATTGGGTCAATTTACAAGGACATGATAACCATCCTACAGTAAGTGCTATTGAGCCATGCTAGGAACATGAAAAAAGACCAACAAAGAGCTTTGGTTGAGCCATTAAGAAGGCTAGTGAAATGGGTATACTGGATAGGAGTTACTCTCCAGCTGTGGTTGTGCCAGCTGTACCTGCTTGGTTTTTGCCACAGCCAGAGAGATAGATCTTAGCCGTGATGTATTAAAAATGAAAGTGGGGAAAATTGTAAGATCTTTAATTCATGCATCAGAAGGAATTACTATGGTTATTTACAGATTTATAAAGATGGTTCTAAAAACCCTTAGACAGGAAGAATAGCAGCAGCAATAGTAATCCCTGAGCTTAATATTGAATATGGGAGGAGATTTGACAATGATATATCTATTTTTGTATGTGAAATGATGACCATAGTTATTGCTTTGGAATGGGTAGAGGATGTCAGGCCATAGAGAGGGGTAATTGCATCAGATTCGTGTGCAGCATTAATGAGTTTAAAATTTTGCAACTCTCGGAGTAGAGAGGATTTATTGTTTTAAATACTACACTCACTATTCAGAATTCAACAGATGCATTTGTCTGTTAGTTTTGAGTGGGTCCCTGCTCATGTCAGAATCGATGGGAATGAGAAGGCGGATAAAGCAGCAAACAGGGCTTTGAAGAGACTGGGAGAAATCACATTAAAGTAAATATTAGTAGGTCAGAAGTTAAAGTGGTAATTAAAGGACAAATCAAAAAGATGTGATGGTAGGAATGGGACAAAGCAAATAAAGCAACATATCTTTTTCAAAATAAACCATTAGTTGGAAGTCTAGGGTCTGGAGGATGAAACAGGAAAGAAAAGAGGGTTATAACAAGATTAAGGAATGGTCATACTGATCTAAACAGTTTGCTTTATGTGATTGGAAAGCATAATAATGGAAAGTGTGAATATTGCGGAGAGGAAGAAAGAGTGGGTCATGTATTGTCAAAAATATGAATCAGAGAGAGAGATTTTAAGAATGCATTAAGAGAGATTGGAGAGCAAAATATCAGTAATACTCTAAAAGTCTTAAGGTGACAAGTGTTGGAATGTCCTTCTAGAGTATTTAAGATCATCAAGGATAATGAATAGAATTTGAAAATATGGGGCGTCCGGGTGGTGTGGCAGTCTATTCTGTCGTCACCAACACGGGGATCGCCAGATCAAATCCCTGTGTTACCTCCGGCTTGGTCGGGCGTCCCTACAGACACAATTGGCCATGTCTGCGGGTGGGAAGCTGGATGTGAGTATGTGTCCTGGTCACTGCACTAGTGCCTCCTCTGGTCGGTCAGGGTGCCTGTTCGGGGGGGAGGGGGAACTGGGGGGGGGGATAGTGTGATCCTCCCACGCGCTACATCCCCCTGGTGAAACTCCTCACTGTCATGTGAAAAGAAGTGACTGGCGACTCCACATGTATCGGAGGAGGCATGTGGTAGTCTGCAGCCCTCCCCGGATCGGCAGAGGGGGTGGAGCAGTGACTGGGAAATGTCGAAAGAGTAGCGTAATCGGCCGAATACAATTGGGGAGAAAAAGGGGAAAAAATAAATTGAAAATATTAGTATTTTCAAACGGTGCAAGTGTAACCGTTGATGATGATGCTGAAACAATATATAGTGCAGCCCTAGTAGAAGTATTAGGAGGGTAGCGCTTTCGTTCTTACTCCAGATCAGTGGATGGCGGTAATGCATCTGAAAACTGTTTGCCAGTCTCTAATAAAATAATAATAAGAATTATTATTATTATTTTATTATACCCTTTCCATGCACCTTTTCCGATGCGATACTTCAAAATGTGCATAAAAATACAGAAACATTAGGCAGGTTTCCATTTACCTGCTTAATGCGCAATTTGAAATTGCGAACTAAAAAACAAGTATATGTGAATTTAAAAAAACCCCTCAACTATAGCAAAAAGGTTTACACGCTCGCATGAGGTGGTTCTTAAGACGATTCGACAAAGCAATATTTCGCAAAGTTGAAATGGAAACGCGTTTTTTGCATTTAAATCAAGGTAGGCAGTTTACAAAGGGAGATGGCTATGCACTTCCCAGTAAGAACTGGCTCCCTCAGGCATGATGCGGCAGACGCCACAAGGGGTGCTATTGTGTTGCATAACTCATATGTTAGGCGCGTCATTCTGAAATTTTGGATCCACAGGACCTCTGTAAAATCATTGCGGACAATGACCTCCCATAACTCGCTGACACATGGCCACTGCCAGGTATAAGGGGTTCGCCCTCCCATCACTGCGTGCATCACATGCCCTCGTCACCTTGGATTAAACACTACCGCACAACACAACAACAACACTTATCAGGTCTTGGAGACACAACATCACTCAGTGGAAACACAGACCATTCTCAATTGTGTTTTTTCACCCTTTTTTTTCTGTTGTTGCTGTTTACAGTCGGTCTGTCTTTTGTGTAAAGTCATTATTTGGATCAATTTCCAAAGCTGCAACCAGACCAACCACTTTTTGGATGGGTCTGCCTTTTTGAAATGGCTGTGTTTGAGAGAGAGAGAGAGGCAAGACTCGAAGGTCAGTGCGACTGACTCCTAATATTGGTCTGGCCGGCATGGCTAGCTGTTTGCAACTAAGGTATACTGCAAACTGTGATTTTCCTCTATGTAATCCCCATATAACTAAACTTGCGCTAAACGTTTTGTTCTTCATTTTGATTTTTTTTCCATTATCAATTTTTTTGTCTGCCTCTGCAGAAATTCAATACCCCAACTGTGATCAATCCAATCTAACCCAATTAGGGGATGAAGATCAAATGCTTGTTTGTAAAAGTAATTTAACTGTCGTGCTCCTTTTCATTCTTGTTTACTGTACATTTCCTGTATGACCCTCAGCCTTATATAAGTTATTTGTGTATTTTAGCTGCTGAGAAGACTATCATCCAGAGAGATTTTTGTACCTTGTGTTTATCTTGCCCTGTGAGTGTGCAATCCTCGGCGTCTATTTTGAGGCATGGGCAGCGGGTGATCGATAAGGCCCACGGAGAGGCCCTGATCTCTTGAGAGGCTTAGATTGCAGCGAGGGTCTAGTCTGGAAGTTTGGCCCAGACAGGAGGCTCGTGTAGCACAGACAGACACCGCCGGGACCTGTGCTGGATTGGACCTGGGCCAAACACCAGGGTTCTGTACACACACACACACACTCATATGCACACATAGATCAAACCTTTAAATCTTACTAGCGTTCCTCGTGTGTTGTAGAAAAACACTGCTTGATGTCGTAAAACTGCTTCTCCACCTCAAACCCAGTGATTTAGTCTCGCCCAATTCTTTCAGTCTGTTAGACAGCGAGGGCAGGAGACACGTTTTTCTTTCCCTGTCTTCTTTTCAGAATAGTGGGGTCCTACTTTTTCCACTACCAACAAATGTGGTTCCAATATACCTGTATAGAAGAGTGGATGTTTTCTCGGTTTTGAGAAGTTCAGAGCTTGCTCTGTTGTAGAGTTTGGTAATACCTGTTCCACGCGGTATCAACGCAGTATGTGTGTGTGTGTGGGGGGGGGGGGGGGTTTAAGGTGTTACCACTGCAGCATGTACTCTGATGTGCTTTGTACCCATCCCAAACTCCATAAGCACCATCTTTCTGCACCTTCACTGCTCCCCAGAGAGGAGTACAGTGTCCTGGGCTCAGCTGTAGCTGCGATAGGCCTCACTGCTGTGGTGGAGGCCACAGTTGTCGTGGAGATGGGGGCAGAGGGAAGGGGAGGGGTGGTAGGGGTTGGGGATTAGAGAGGGCACGCACACCAAGTGCTCAGTCAGCACATTGACCACTGGTCCAGTGTTCACAGGCAAGGCCATAGCCCAGAGGCCTGCTCTGTTTACACTGCAAGGCCTGACACACACACACACACACACACACACACACACACACACACACACACACACACACACACACACACACACACATATATGCTTGTGCAAAATGAAACTAAAAAATTTGCATGGAAGTGCAAAAGGGATAATTTTTTTCTTATTTCGGAAAAATCTGCTATCATTTACTCGCTTTCACATGCACATCAGCGCTTGCTATTTCCATTTTTTTCTCACTCTTTCACAGACACACACACACAGACACACACACACACACACACACACACACACACACACACACACACACGTATGTGTGCACATACGCAAACTTTCTCTATTAGCAGCCATTTCATCTAAGTGGTGTGGCATTCCCAGTGCTGCCTCAGCAGCTTTTGAACAAATAGACAGTTCTGTCACCTCTCTCTCCCTCTCCTTCTCCCTCTCTCTCCCTCTGACTCCATGCAGAGTAGTTGTTTTCTCACCCACACTTCATAAAAGCACCATGGGGGTCCCTCCCACACAGGCTTATCACAACCAGATTTAGAGCTCTTCATCTGCCCCTGCACATGCCCTCCATCCTGTTTCCAGCCCCATGGAAATGGCTTTGGGATCTTTGTATTTGTGGATAGTAGAATTGAAACACATTTATTCACTCTAGTCTATAGCTAATGCTTACTGGTTCTCTCTAGTTGCCCCTTGTATTCTGCCACATAATTTTACTTTGTTTTCATGCTGTTTACTGTATGAATTATTATTCCTGTACTGATGATGATGATGATAATAATAATGTTAAATCAATATTATATAGCGCTTTTCTAACACTCAAAGTTGCTTTACAATGAACGGGGTGAAAGAAGACAACAGATAAACATAACACAGACGTATAGGGGTGATAGGAAGGGGGGCTACGAGAGGGAGAAGCGGCAGCCACACACGACGCCAGCAGTACTCTCCCACTTAAACAGATACAGAAGGGCATCTGCTTGTGTTCATGTCTATGAATTTTATTCCTATTTTTTTTTGTCCAATATTGGGATCGGCTTTGGTGTCCAAATATAGGACATTTTTATATCTATTTTATATCTATATATATAAAAATGTAGGAAAAAACTTTTAATACATAGCAGTACACGCTTGTTTCGTGCGTTGCGCACTCATCAGCTACTCATGTGATTCAACAAAGAAAACACACAGTATACGTTGCCCCGTGTCACGCCCCTGATTTCGGTGGACAGCAGCCAATGAGAGGAGAAATATATATATATATATATAAGTCAAGTAAATTCTCTATGAGACAGTTGTACTATCTCCTAGAGAATTTACTTGACTCACTAGATTTTATATATATATAGTTTTTTTCCAAAACCGTCAATGGTGTTGTAAGTGCTCAACTAATGAGGAGCGGAATATCAACACGGATACAGGAAAAAAAGTTTCAATGCATTGCGGTACAGGCCAGTTTTGTGCGTCCCGCGCTCATCAGCTGCTAATGTTTAGTGCAAGATGCACGAAACAGGCCTGTACTGCAATGCATTACAACTTTTTTTCTTGTATCCATGTTGATATATATATATATATATATATATATATATATATATATATACACTACCGTTCAAAAGTTTGGGATCACCCAAACAATTTTGTGTTTTCCATGAAAAGTCACACTTATTCACCACCATATGTTGTGAAATGAATAGAAAATAGAGTCAAGACATTGACAAGGTTAGAAATAATGATTTGTATTTGAAATAAGATTTTTTTTACATCAAACTTTGCTTTCGTCAAAGAATCCTCCATTTGCAGCAATTACAGCATTGCAGACCTTTGGCATTCTAGCTGTTAATTTGTTGAGGTAATCTGGAGAAATTGCACCCCACGCTTCCAGAAGCAGCTCCCACAAGTTGGATTGGTTGGATGGGCACTTCTTGCGTACCATACGGTCAAGCTGCTCCCACAACAGCTCAATGGGGTTCAGATCTGGTGACTGCGCTGGCCACTCCATTACCAATAGAATACCAGCTGCCTGCTTCTGCTCTAAATAGTTCTTGCACAATTTAGAGGTGTGTTTAGGGTCATTGTCCTGTTGTAGGATGAAATTGGCTCCAATCAAGCGCTGTCCACTGGGTATGGCATGGCGTTGCAAAATGGAGTGATAGCCTTCCTTATTCAGAATCCCTTTTACCCTGTACAAATCTCCCACCTTACCAGCACCAAAGCAACCCCAGACCATCACATTACCTCCACCATGCTTAACAGATGGCGTCAGGCATTCTTCCAGCATCTTTTCATTTGTTCTGCGTCTCACAAACGTTCTTCTTTGTGATCCAAACACCTCAAACTTGGATTCATCCGTCCACAACACTTTTTTCCAGTCTTCCTCTGTCCAATGTCTGTGTTCTTTTGCCCATCTTAATCTTTTTCTTTTATTGGTCAGTCTCAGATATGGCTTTTTCTTTGCCATTCTGCCCTGAAGCCCAGAATCCCGCAGCCGCCTCTTCACTGTAGATGTTGACACTGGTGTTTTGCGGGTACTATTTAATGAAGATGCCAGTTGGGGACCTGTGAGGCGTCTGTTTCTCAAACTAGAGACTCTAATGTACTTATCTTCTTGCTCAGTTGTGCAAAGCGGCCTCCCACTTCTTTTTCTACTCTGGTTAGAGCCTGTTTGTGCTGTCCTCTGAAGGGAGTAGTACACACCGGTGTAGGAAATCTTCAATTTCTTAGCAATTTCTCGCATGGAATAGCCTTCATTTCTAAGAACAAGAATAGACTGTCGAGTTTCAGATGAAAGTTCTCTTTTTCTGGCCATTTTGAGCGTTTAATTGACCCCACAAATGTGATGCTCCAGAAACTCAATCTGCTCAAAGGAAGGTCAGTTTTGTAGCTTCTGTAACGAGCTAAACTGTTTTCAGATGTGTGAACATGATTGCACAAGGGTTTTCTAATCATCAATTAGCCTTCTGAGCCAATGAGCAAACACATTGTACCATTAGAACACTGGAGTGATAGTTGCTTGAAATGGGCCTCTATACACCTATGTAGATATTGCACCAAAAACCAGACATTTGCAGCTAGAATAGTCATTTACCACATTAGCAATGTATAGAGTGTATTTCTTTAAAGTTAAGACTAGTTTAAAGTTATCTTCATTGAAAAGTACAGTGCTTTTCCTTCAAAAATATGGACATTTCAATGTGATCCCAAACTTTTGAACGGTAGTGTATATATATGTATATAGCCTCCACCCATCAACATGGTGTCATCTGAAATCTGTCTTCCCCAATACACACATTCTCTCTCTCTCTCTCTCTCTCTCTCTCTCTCTCTCTCTCTCTCTCTCTCTCTCTCTCTGTCTTTTACACACAGGTGGACACAGGACAAGCATGTTTGAGATGGGTTTTTTTTTCTATCTTCTATGAATGTAATGGGGCTTCTCTTGCATATACACTTGCACATATGCATGTACTCATACTGAGGCCCCAAGCCACATAAGTACAGCTGGGGACGCCAAAGTCATCACAAATGGCTGACAGCGGTGGAAAATGAAATGTAGTTATGACAAACTCTCCCTTCTTCCTTGTTAACCCGTTCAAGGAACCAGACCTCAGCAAAGCTCAACAAGGGATTTCTATGTTCTCCTTCTTTCTGTCTCTCTCCCCCTCTCTCTTTTACTCTGTTGCCTCCCCTTCTCTCTCTCATCTCTCTCTTCTTTAGCGTTTCTCCTTATCTCAGCCTTCTCACTTTGTCTCCTCATACTTCCTAAGCTTCCCTCCTGTGTACACACAGATAGATACAGGCACATAAACTCACTCCGCCCTCCCCAGCATCCTCACCACCCCCACCATATGATCCCCCCCCCAAACCACCTACCCACATCCCCTACTTCCTACCCTATGCCAGCCCGCATGCCCAGCCAGAAGCCATCCACTCATCCCCAGCCAAGTCGGTGTTATCTTTGAACTCACTTCAGACAGACCCAACTGGCCAACCACGGTTGATGACGCCCTGTGTGTGTGTGTGTGTGTGTGTGTGTGTGTGTGTGTGTGCAGCTTCATAACAGTGCCATCCTTTCATTTTCCTGCACTCCTTTGATCTCTCAGGCCCTATATTACACTCTTAACATTAGAATGATGGTTTATCACAGGGGATGTAATCAACCGCTCATCAAGGAAAAATGATAAAGGAGTACATATACCATATGCTCCAGGGCCGGCTGCACCAGGTTAATGGGCAGCATCTTTGCTGTGTGGGTGTGTGTGTGTATGTGGGCGTCTACACGATGAACATGCAGTGAAGCGTTTTTATGAAGTCTCTTTAGTCGGGGTGGTGAGGAGCTAGTGTGTGGTATGAAAGGTATACTAGCAAAACACACACGTGTGCAAACCCTCTTGCTGTGTTAGACAGTGATTGAGAGTTACACTGTGATAACAGCAGAGTTTTAATCAAAGTCTGAGATGAGCAGGTGTGAAAAGAACCCTACTTGCTGACCAAATGCCACCACTGTCATAGAGCCCGGTGTGTTTGTGTATGTGTGTGCGTGTTCGTGTGTATGTGTTAGGGCAGGAAGGATGAGCTGGTGATGATCAGGACTCTCTGCACAAATATGTTGGTGGAGCTTTGAAGATTATACCCAGCCTGCAAACTGTTGATTGTGTGCGAAGTACCGTGTGCATACCTTAGCATGAGAACTGGACGTTGTGCGTTTTGAGATCAACAAGTTCCTTCCACACCTGACCTTGTGAGCAAGACCAGTCTCTCAAATTAAGGTGGCTTAGCTCTCGTAGATGTTACAGTGAAATTGTAAACATCAATGCTGAGTGTGGTGAATGGTAGAGTTAGTTGTGTTCAGAACGCCATAGCATAGAACGTGTCACATGGTGCAGGCACCGTATGCAGCCTTCAAGTTTGTCATTTTGTTGTTGTGGAAATCACTTTGCATTGTAAGATTTCATAACTGTTTCTGCTGCAGTTGTTGTGTACAATTTTTTTTTTGCCTTGCATCCGAACTATGTAGCCCTGTCGGATCAAGCTGTAACTGGACTGTCCACTTTTTGGACAGACCCGCCTTTTTGAAATCACTCTCACTGAGAGGATGGCCAGACCCGCTGTCATGCGAGATCAATGTAATCAACTCACAAGACTGTTTTCTGTCATCAGCTGGGCCCAACATGTGCTGCTGTGGGTTCCCAGTAGCCACATCACACAGGGCCTAACCTACAATGGGCTAATTAGTAGGCAGAGAAGAGATGAAGGTTAGAGGGAGGATGAGCTAAGGGCATTTTCATGGCGAGCCACCCTAACCCCAAAGCCTTCAAAGCCTCAGGGAATTTGGTGAATGTGCCTTTGGAGGGATATATCCATGTTCAGCAAGGAACAAAGAGAGAGAGAAAGATAAAGGGGCAAGGAAAGGAGAAGGAGAAAAAAATGGGAAGAGGAAAGAAGTCAAGAGAGCTAGAATAGGAAGAAAGAGACAGAAGATGTAGAAAGGAAAGGAAATAGGAAGAAAGTGACTCAGTACTTCTCATATGCTTTCACTTGATTGACTTTTTTGTGTGTGGGGGGGGGGGTTTACCCATTTTTATCCCCAATTGTACTTGGCCAATTACCCCACTCTTCCAAGCCGTCTCGATCTCTGCTCCACCCCCTCTGCCGATCCGGGGAGGGCTGCAGACTACCACATGCCTCCTCCGATACATGTGGAGTTGCTAGCCGCTTCTTTTCACATGACAGTGAGGAGTTTCACCAGGGGAATGTAGCACGTGGGAGGATCACGCTATTTCCCCCAGTTCCCCCTCCCCTCTAAACAGGTGCCCCGACCGACCAGAGGAGGCGCTAGTGTAGCAACCAGGACACATACCAATATCCAGCTTCCCACCCACAGACACAGCCAATTGTGTCTGTAGGGATGCTCGACCAAGCCGGAGGTAACACAGGGACTCGAGCCAGCGATCCCCATGTTGGTATGCAACAAAATAGACTGCCATGCTACCTGGATGTCCTGATTGATTATCTAATACTTATCTGTATTACTTAAATGTTGTGTTCTGTCAAAGTGTGCAAAGCATTGAGTTATATTCTCAGTAATGTAAAAAAGAACTTATTTGGCAAATAAAGCTAGATTCTGATTCAGGGTGAAGAGGAACAAAAAGGGGGGGGGGGGCGATGACGACCGGGAGAGAGAAATGGGCAGCCAGAAGGAGGGGTGGAGTAGGGGATTATGATGGAAAATGGGGGGAGGGTGGGTTCAGGAAATGAAGAGTAGTAACAACATCAAACAAGATTATGACTGAGTCAACACTCAAACCATTCCTGTCTCCACATGAGCTGACAAAAAGCTGAATATAGCCCGTCCACCCACTGTGCTCAGTATGCCCGAAAACACATTTCAGCAGGGAATATTGTCTTTCATCTCTGTTGCCAAATCACACTTCTTTTTTTTCATTGATTGGTGTGCAACTTTTCTAACCGACAGCTAACTAGCAATTTGAATTATCAGCACTGTGTGAGCTGGATGATGGTTTGTGTTGTAAAACGGCCCAGTTTGAGAGCCCAGAGCTATAACAGTGTGGTCACGCTCGCTCTCTCCTACTTTCACTTTGAAACGACCTGCACCCTGTCATCAACCCCGTCTCCGCTGTGATGAAATGGCAGGAAGATTAAAGTGACAGTCTACTTTGTGAGCCGCTGTCATATCAAAATGGATTGTTTTTTTACTGGATCAAGGATGAGTTTTACCGCATTATTAAAAACCAGTTTCTATTTTGGGTGTTTAGTTCCGTACTCATTTTACTGTGCACTCTCTGGCTCTTCACGCACTTGCTGCACCGCAAACCTATTTTCATTGACACCAATTTTCTTTTTTATTATTATTATTTATTTATCCCCCCCTCCCCCTTTTTCCTCAGTCATACCCGGCCAATTATCCCATTCTTCCGAGCCGTCCCAGTCACTACTCCATCCCCTCTGCCGATCCGGGGAGTGCTGCAGACTACCACATGCCTCCTCCGATACATGTGGAGTCTCCAGCTGCTTCTTTTCACCTGACAATGAGGAGTTTTACCAGGGAAACATAACGCATGGGAGGATCAAGCCATTCCCCCCAGTCCCCCCCCCCCAACAGGCACCCCGACCAACTAGAGGAGGTGTGACCAGGACACATACCTACATACATCCGGCTTCCCACCCACAGACATGGCCAACTGTATTTTTTTTGGCAGGGCTCCCCGGGGGGGGGTGTTCTCTCCCCCCCTTCTCCCCGATTGTACTTTTATGGCCAATTACCCCACTCTTCTGAGCCATCCCGGCTGCTGCTTTACCCCCTCTGCCGACCCGGGGAGGGCTGCAGACTACTACATGCGTCCTCCGATACATGTGCAGTCGCCAGCCGCTTCTTTTCACCTGACAGTGAGCAGTTTCGCCAGGGGGACGTAGCATGTTGGAGGATCATGCAATTCCCCCCAGTTCCCCTTCCTCTTTGAACAGGCACCTTGACCAGAGGAGGCACTAGTGCAGTGACCAGGACACATACCCACATCCGACTTCCCACCCAGAGCCATGGCCAATTGTGTCTGTAGGGACCCCCAACCAAGATGGAGGCAACACGGAGATTCAAACCGGAGATCCCCGTGTTGGTAGGCAGCAGAATAGACCGCTACGCTACCCGGACACCCAGACATGGCCAATCTTGTTTGTAGGGATGTCCGACCAAGCCGGAGGTAACACGGGGATTTGAACCGGCGATCCCCGTGTTGGTAGGCAACGGAATAGACCGCTATGCTACCCGGATGCCCGTATTGCTGATTTTTATTCTGTATCAAGCTTTTTTTTATTTTAGAAAATTAGTAGTTTTGAATGGGCTGTGCTTCAAACATGACGCTTCAATATATAGGCTATTTTGTCTCGAGTGTGCCAGAACAATGCTATTTTTCATTTAAATCAACTGAACTGTACTTAAATCCTTCTGTTAAGCGGGGGACATTTCCAATATTTGTCTTCAAAACATGATCCAGCAGGCACGCAGATGTCATTTGCCATCAGAGGTTTCACGGGGTGGGAAGTGATGAATGACGAAACGGCGGTGCCTCGACTGCAAGGTGGCCCACCGGTTGAGTCCGTTCTCATGGTAGCTGGTGCCATGTGACACGGTGTAGTTTTTGTCGCACGCGATGCGGAGGGTCTAGTTTGGGCTGAACAGTTGTCCGCATGCTGGGACGCAGCTGTCGCTCTGCAATAAGGTTTTTACATTACCGGGAGCGAAAGGAGAGAATGCGGGGCAGGAGGAGAGAATGCGGGGCTGGAGGAAGGATAAAGCATTCACAAAGGGGTTGACTCATCTTTGTCAGTACACTCATCTCACATTGTCACCCAGTACATTTTTTTCCCTCTCCCAAGTTTCCTGCTTATCGCGGTTTGTTTTTTTTAAACGGTGGAATGTGCACACACACACACACACACACACACACACACACACACACACACACACACACACACACACACACACACACACACACACACATTCATGTGCAAACACAGCCAGACACAGCTCCGACCCTCCTGGTAGTCTTCAGGGAGGTCCACGCCTAATTAACTGGCAGCCATTTGACATGGTCCAAAGAGTGTGGCCACCTTCCCTTTGGGCCTGAGTTGTCATTGTGTGTGTGTGTGTGTGTGTGTGTGTGTGTGTGTGCGTGCGCACTGTGCCACTCTACCTTCAACATATTACGCTTACCTTTTAGGCCCAATAACAGCCAAATCTGAAATAGGGAAAGATGGTGAGTACCACCCAGTAGATCTAAAGGTGAGGTGGTTGTTTGGCTATGTGGGCCCACCACTTGGCATGCTCCAGCGTCGTTGGCAGGTCAGTGGGTCGGATGTCCGGTTAGTCGGTTGGTTTGTCTTGTGGTGGCCTGACGGCTGTTGATGGGTTAGGTGTGGTGGCCTGTGGGGTATGTTGTGTTTTCCCGGGGAGGACCACCTGTCTCACTCTGCACCAAGCTTGTTTAGACAGTTTGTGCGCAGTAGCAGCGGTTTGCTGTTTGGTGGGCCCCATTTTATTTTAATCTCCTGGAGGCTCGCTCCGATGTGTGCATTGACACGTGAAGAGTAATATGTGGAGGAACAGGAGGGTTTGATTCCTTGTCTGGTAGCTTGAAAAGCATGTTACTGACCAACTGTCCCTGACTAGCACAGTCGTAGCCGTGGCCGCAGCCTACCTTCACGAACAGACCAGGTGATCAGCTCACCATGCGCAACAATGAGGCAGTGGATCGAGTAGCTGCTTGATGCGTCAGTACTTTATCACGCTGCTGCTTCTGAGGGCACTGGGCCTCGATACCTGGCTGCCAATGCAGTGTGTGTGTGTGTGTGTGCGTGTGCGTGAGTTGAAGGAGTGTGTGCACCTACAACCTGAGAAAACCACCTAGTGAGTCTATTGAAGTGTTTCTCCTCTTGTCACAGACCTGCTTTTTCTCGGTAATCACACATAACGGGTGTTGAAGAATCCCACTCTGTGACTAGAGGACTGCACTCAGCAGAGTGCAGATCTCTGCCAGGCTCGTGTATCTCCCCTTCTCCAGTGTTGGAACTTGGCGAAATCGCCCCTTTTTTCACCTATCGAGAGAAGGGGACAGAAAAAAACCCATTGTTTTTGCTGCCATTGTAAGACTTCTGCACAGCACCCAAGTCGATTGAACAGGAAGAATGGGGGGGGGGGGTTTATACGTGCTGCTCAAGCTAAAAATCTACCTAATAAAAATGTTTTGCCTGTCAGTCTGTGCATGTGCAGCCTCCTAGGCGGACACTCGCACGAAAGCAACCAAGTCTGACATGAAATGACAGATCAGGCTATCATAATGTCAAAGCCCTTATTAAAAGACTTCAAATGTGTTTAACCGTCGCGGTTTTCATGATATAAAATGAGTCAAGGCGAATGGCTGCTCTGCTGGTTGACTTTCATTCATACTAAAGCAATAAAACAACGGTAAGAAAACATAGAGCAGCCATGGGAAATGTTTTATTGTAGCTACTGAGATGACTTCCAGCTGTGACTAATTAATCCTGTTCTTGAAATTGTATTATTATAGTGGAGTTTTAACATTGGAGACTATGGCGCTTCCGTGTGGCGGTGGGTCGACCACTTGCACGGTTGACTCAGATAAGGCAGCGACAGAGAGTGGCATTGGTCGAGCAAGCAAGAGCGTGAATGAAGAGAGGAAGTGGTGATAATAATAATAACAGTTTATATAGCGCTTATAGCTAGCTATAGATAACGAGAACAACCATGTTTTGAATCACCACAACCACGAGAGGTTCTTCATCGTACACTCATAACTATGCACACACACACTCGTGCACATGGCCAACCAAACACGTAATCCCCTCTAGGCTACTGTCCGGCAGAGATAATTACACAATTCTTGCCATTTGTTTTAGGAAGCGTACCTAGTTGCTATCTCTTTCATGAAGTTGGGTTCAGATGTTAATCAATCACTAGATTAGGACTTTGATGTATCTCTAGGTCAATATTGAGACCAACTGCTTAAACACTTTACAAGCGGTGTGTGTGCACGTGCATGTGGTGCAAGTTGCACACCCATATATGGAAGACCTAACAATTATACATATATATACATTTGCTATGTATGTGTGCCTGTGTGTATATGCACTACATTACAGTTGAGTTTGTGCTAAGCCCTGGCTGGTGGGTTGGCGCTGCTCAGAGCCAGTGGCCTATGCTTTTTTTAAAGTGTGTTTGACAAATGCAGTGGCTCTGATGTGGCTTCATGTGACATGACTGCTGCTCTTACTCACAGACTAGGCTCTAATTTAGCCCAGCACAAAACCCACAGCCAGAAATGTGACCATGCACAAACACACACCGATATATACATGCATGCATACATTTGTGGACAACTGAAGAAAGCACGCACTGAAAGGTAACAGTGGCAAATACATCATGAACTGAACAATTCATATTTTCACCAAATATATTATAAGCTATCTGTGAAGTGTTGCAACTGTAATGTTATCGCTCACATTGCAGCTGTCTCTCTCTCTCTCTCTCTCTCTCTCTCTCTCTCTCTCTCTCCCCCCCCCCTCTGTCTGTCTGGAAGGCACACCTCAGAGGCGAGGCATGTAAGACACGAGGAACGAAAGAACTAGAAAATATGAGAGAGGGCGAGAGAGGACCCCCCCCCCAATACTCCCCTGTTAGTGGAGAAGATGAGTGTAGTAGAGAGATGGAGGAGAGAGGAAAAAGCGAAGAAGAGGAAGAAAGGGGAGGTAGCTGAGGGGGGAAGCAGGAAAAGGGGACGGTGGAAAGAGAAGAATGAGGGGAGAAAGAGGGAAATGAAAAGAAAGAGGCCATTAATTTAGTGCTGTGGGAGGGAGCTGAAGGTTACTGTGCTTTTGCTGCCAGACCCTCCTGGGCTGACTGATGCCTTTGTGAGAAAGCCAGGAACCACACACACACACACACACACACACACACACACACTGACACACACACTAATACATACATACAAACCAACAGACAGACAGGGAAAAGACACACACACATACACACACACACACACACACACACACGAAAGTATACAAATTCCAAGAAACTCAAGGTTTGTTGCCACAGTATCACTGGTATGCATGCACGCGCGCGCGCACACACACACACACACACACACACACACACACACACATGGTCATTAATGCTTCAAGTGGAAGTAAATCGGGAAGTCCTGTGTTAGTGGCCTGCAGTGGGCATGGTTAACTGTGATGATGCGATGTAGAAGTGATGGTTTTATCAGGTTCAGAGGAGTCTCGATGATGCTGTTGGACTCTTCCTGTGTTACTCCTCTGCCCTGCAGGCCGAGTATGTCTTTTCAGAGGACTTGTATATTTCACTAAGAAAGACACCATTTATGTTTCTGAAATCACATTTCTGGGTTGATGTTTTGTGTAATGCATTTAAGTGGAGGGTACACTGTGAAGCAAACTTGCAGCAAGGTCATTTAAAACAAATCTCTTGGGTACCTAACCTTAAATGGTCTCAGTTGGACAATTCCTGAAACACACACACACACACACACACACACACACACACACACACACACACACACACACACACACACACACACGCACACACACATCAGCACACACTAATATCCATTTCACACCAAATGAAACCTTCTCTTTTTGTGTGAAAGGGTCCATGATACAAGACCTTAAGAAATCAATCCTGGGGGGGCGTCCGGGTAGCGTAGCGGTCTATTCCGTTTCCTACCAACACGGGGATTGCCGGATCGAATCCCCGTGTTACCTCCGGCTTGGTCGGGCATCCCTACAGACACAATTGGCCGTGTCTGCAGGTGGGAAGCCGGATGTGAGTGTCCTGGTCGCTGCACTAGCCCCTCCTCTGGTCGGTCTCGGCGCCTGTTGGGGAAGGAGAGGGAACTGGGTAGAATAACTTGATTCTTCCACGCGCTACATCCCCCTGGTGAAACTCATTGTCAGGCGAAAAGAAGCGGCTGGTGACTCCACATGTATCGGCGGAGGCATGTGGTCGTCTGCAGCCCTCTCCGGATCGGCAGAGGGGGTGGAGCAGTGACTGGGACAGCTCAGGAGAGTAGGGTAATTGAGCAGATACAATTGGGGAGAAATCAATCCTGGGTTTGGCACAGCGATCTTCTTAGGTACTGGCAAGTTAATTTCCTAGGATCTTGTGCGTGTGAAAGGGCCACACAGAATCCCTGTATTTTTCACATTTGACGTCATTGTGAATGTGATTAGCATGTTCAAAGACAACTAGTGAAAAAGCATATCTGCATTCTGGATAGGCGTATGCAAAAAGACGATGACTTAGCATTGTTGCACCCAAACTTCCCTCCCTTTTCCACTGCATTGCAAAGTTGACGTAATATAATAACGATAGCAAAAAGCTACTGCACGTTTTGCAAAAGCTACTCCTCAGGAGAAAGCTGATCTCTACTTGGCAGTGTTAGCTACGTTCAGACCAAAGGCGGCGAGAGAGTGGGCGCCGCTTTGTTCGCCAGAGTTTGGCCGCCAGCTCCGCCAGGTGTGTTCGAACAGAACGCGAATTCGCTGTGTGGACGTCACAACAAGCAGTCTAGTTACATCAACGCTGCTAGCAAGTTTGCTAGACCGCACACAACAAATACCACACACGAGCAGTTTGTGTTTACTTGTGATCATCATGGATGAGCGAGAGATCAGTTGCGGTGGCTCTGCTTTATATCAACTTGCGCCGCCGAAACCGGCGTCAGCGTTCGGTTTGGGTTCATAGCATAAACCGGAGACGTTGCCAGCTTGGCGAATTTCCCCGGAATTCTGGGTAGGGGGCGTGTATTCTTTCCCAACATGAAGGCGGGTTCTAACCGTACTTGAAGGTGATTGGCTATCGCCTGGCGAAATCTTCGCCCGAGTTGGACATTTTTGAACTTCCGCGAAGGCGCGTTCGTCGCTCGATTCGCCCAATTCGCGCCGCCCGTAATTTCGCCGCGAATTATTCCGCCCATTCGCCTCCTCCCATTGACTTTGCATGCATTCGCGCCGCCCAAAAAAATTCGCGCCGCCTTCGGTCTGAACGTAGCGAGTAAGTTTTATCAACAATCCCAGGATTTGAGATCCAGGTAAACACTGATTGATGTGCAGGATGCAGGAAGCTAAATGGACACACACACACACACACACACACACACACACACACACACACACACACACACACACACAGAGACAGTTGTGTTCCCACCAAACGCGAAGCGAATTTTCGCCGCGCTTTACGCGCGCGAGTTTGATCGCGGGATCATTTGTTTTCATTCGCGTTACTCGCGCGAGTTTGGCCGGACGCTCGAGTACGCGAACCCGCGACGATCAGCTTGTTCTCTATTTTCTGACTCAACAGCGCGCCAGGACGTCAGTGACGTCAGGGGAATCTCAACACTGATAGGATTTCGTGACACAGCGTCATGCGAATTTTTCGCTCTATCCCGGAAAAACGTTTCTTACAAAAGTTAAGTCAAGTCAGTTTTATTTGTATAGCCCATTATCACAAATTACAAATTTGCCTCAGTGGGCTTAACAGCAACACATCCTGTCCTTAGACCCTCTCATCGGATAAGGGACAACTCCCTAAAAAAAAAAACCTCTAACAGGGAGAAAAAATAGGAAGAAACCTCAGGGAGAACAAAAGAGGAGGGATCTCTCTCCCAAAGATTGACATAGATGTAAATTGCTCCTTCTGTGAATTACATCCTGAAACTTGCTCTCATTTATTTTGGTCTTGTACTTTTACAAATACGTTTTGGAAAGATGTTAATCATTTTATAGTTAACAACATTTTCTCATATTTTGCTCTTTATTATAGAAATATTATATTGGGTTGCTATGATTATAGCGAGCAAGACATTAATGCATTTTTTTCTGATTAATGTAATTCTACTTGCCAAATTCCACATTCACAAATGTCAATTTGCAAAATAAAAAGCCTAGTTTCTTTGTATTCATGAAAGAAATGGAACAATATGTGTCAACGAGTTTTTCCCCCTCAAAACAAAAAAGCTATCAAGGCAATGAATGTTTGCAATGTCTTTAAGTGAATTTCCTGTCTTAAACTCGCGTTTTTTTCCTTTCTAGATGTGTTTTTTTCTGTTTGACACTGCTTATTGTTGTATTCTATCCATTCGATTCTGCTGTCTGCTTTTATAATGTGTTGTAGCGAATTCGGAGGGCAACCTCAGGAACCGCCGCGGCCGGGACACGAACCCGTATTTCCCGCGCCGCGGGAGACATCGCTGACCACCCGAAGCGAATAGGCGCGAATTCGCGTCTATTCGCGTCTTTGCGTTGACTCTATATGCAGTCTCATCGCGCCAAAAAACACATTAGAATTACTTTCTCCATGAATTCTTCCAGAGCCAAAACTACCTTAGTAAACCTGACAGCTTCACATTTATTTTTCTGTCATCCCTTTTGTTATTTTTGTAGCTGTTTCTTTCTTTTTGTTTGCTCTTTTTATTCATCTTTATTCGTTTCTGCCTTTCTTTCTAACCTGCTTTTTTGCTTTCTTTTTGTTCATTTGTTACTTTCGTTTTGTTTTTTTTCCTGTCTTGCATGAGATGTCTGTTTACAGGCTTTGTCATTTTCCAACAGAGACAGATGTGGTGTTCTCAAAAAATCTTGTTATTTAATGAAAACAAGTGACATTAAGGTCAGATATATTTATTTTACTCCTCAAATGGCATGAAGCACTGCTCTAGCTGAAGCTGCAGACACACAAACATCCATGCGCTCACACTGCCGTAGGGCCACGGGCCATGTGAACATACAGTTGTGTCATACACACACAGTGGATTGGTGCATGGCTCTGTGGAGTGTGTTGGACTGCAGCTCATAGTGCTCACCCCGTAGGGCTAGTGACAGGGAAGCTGCATCATCACAGAACAACTCTTTTTTTGGGGGCGGGGGGGGGGTTACCCCTTTTTCTCCCCAATTGTACTTGGCCAATTACCAGACTCTTTCGAGCCATCGCGGTTGCTGCTCCACCCCTTCTGCCGATCCAGGGGAGGGCTGCAGACTACCACATTTCCTCCAATACATGTGGAGTCACAAGCCGCTTCTTTTCACCTGACAGTGAGGAGTGTCGCCAGGGGGATATAGCACGTGGGAGGATCACGCTATTCCCCCCAATTTCCCTTCCCCCTGAACAGCCACCGTGACCGACCAGAGGAGGCCCTAGTGCAGCGACCAGGACACATACCCACATCCGGCTTCCCACCCGCAGACATGGCCAATTGTGTCTGTAGGGACGCCTGACCAAGCTGGATGTAACATGGGGGATTCGAACTGGTGATCCCTGTGTTGGTAGGCAACGGAATAAGCCGCTACGCCACCCGGATGCCCCCTCATCACAGAACAACTCTACAGATATACATTTGCTTCCTTGGACATAAACATGGACTGCATTTATATAGCGCTTTTTTCCAAAACGCTTTGCAATTCATGCCCCCCACACCCACACCCACACACACGGCAATGTCAACCATGCAAGGCAGCAGTAGGCAGAGGTTCAGTGTCTTGCTCAGGGACACCTCGATATTTTTGCCAGGAGGAACCGAGGATTGAACCGGCAACCCTCCAGCTACCAGACGACCTGCTCTACCTCCTGAGCCACATGCATTTCTATTGCTAATATTACTAAATCAACTACATTACAACTAAATGAGTCAATATTTGCATGTAACCCTTGCATGTTTTTTTTATCTTTGTGGTTTATAACAAAGAGGTAGCAAATATGCTTTTAAGACACAACAGATTAGGAGTCACGGAGAAGTCAACAAAGAGATATTTTTAAATTACTTTGCTGTGAGTGTGCATAACTTTTTTCAACCATTCTACGCGGCAAACCCGTCCTCACTGGCACACCAGAGGTTAAAACAAACACATGGAGAATTTGATTCCACCATTAATTTAAACATGCTGTTGTTCATCTAGTACAGACTGCTGAAAACAAAAGCTAATACCAAACCTTGATGAAAAAGCGGGGGGAAACAGATCTCTGACATTAGAGCCAAAGTCGGTGTTCAGTTTTCGTTTTATTAAAGCTGTTCGGCTGAAGATCACAAAAAAATGTTCAACTCTTGGAAATTAACTATAGCCTTCTCATTTTGCCCCCACCCGAGGTTCGTTTTGTTAGTTTCAGTGAAACACTATTCCTTTGTTTCATGCTTTAGATGCAGGTTTGTGGTTTCTCTCCAACTCTGACGTTGTGTCTCACATTCTGCTAATGTGATGAATAAATGATGAAACATGAGAAAATGGAGCATAATGCAAACCAAACTCCCTAACCGCTCTGTCCTTCCCTTCTACGCCATTTGGTGGATGTTGACCAAGTTTCTGCAGAATTTCTTCGAATTTTTTTCCTGTAATTCCTCTGTATGCCACTTTTGTTAGCTTGTTCATGAGCTCTAACTGCCTGCCTGTGTTGGTGTCTGTGTGTGTGTGTGCAGGAGTGCAGGGCAGTGCCGAGTGCTCTTGCGGGAGGAACCACTTCACGTGCGCGGTCAGTGCATTTGGGGAATGCACGTGTATCCCTGCCCAGTGGCAGTGTGACGGAGACAACGACTGTGGGGACCACAGTGACGAGGACGGATGCAGTAAGTTCACATACTACCTGTCCCATCTTGCTCTTCACTCTTCCTCTGTCTCTCTCATGCTTTAATTTCTATACTAAGAATATGGACACAAAGTCATACTTAGAGACACAAACTTTCTTTCTTTCTTTCTTTCTCTCTGTCTCTTTCTTTTGTTTTTGTTTATCTGACTGTCTGTCTTTCTTTCTTTTTCTTTCTTTCTGTCTGTCTGTCTGTCTGTCTGTCTTTCTGTCGGTGTGTCTCTGCCTGTCTGTCTGTATTTCTGTCTGTCTTTCTGTCTGTGTGTCTCTGTCTGTCTTTCTTTCTTTCTTTCCTGCTGTCTATCTGTCTTTCTTTCTTTCTTTTTCTTTCTTTTCTTTAAAAAAAAGAAATAAAATCAGTCAACCAATCTTTCTGTCTGTCTGTCTCTGTCTTTTTGTTTGTCTGTCTCTGTCTTTCTTTTTGTCTGTCTTTCTTTCCTTCTGTCTATCTGTCTTTCCTTCTTTCTTTTTCTTTCTTTTCTTTCAAAAAGAAATAAATAAAATCAATCAACCAATCTTTCTGTCTGTCTGTCTGTATCTGTCTGTCTGTCTGTCTGTATTTCTGTCTGTCTTTCTGTCTGTGTGTCTCTGTCTGTCTGTATTTTGTCTGTCTGTCTTTCTTTCTTTCTTTTGTCTGTCTATCTGTCTTTCCTTCTTTCTTTCTTTTTTCTTTCTTTTCTTTCAAAAAGAAATAAATAAAATCAATCACCCAATCTGTCTGTCTGGCTGTCTGTCTGTCTGTCACTTTCTTTCTGTCATTCTTTCTTTCATCCTTTCTGTATTTCTTTCTGTCATTTTCTTCCCCTTCTAAAATACTGCAACACTCAAACAAGTCATTGACCTCAACAGTTTGAAATAAACGCATTTTGTCCCGACTGGACACATATGGAACTAATCATCACCCAGGGCAGCTGTGATTGGTTCACCGATCCGGGCCCCGCTGTACATTATATGATGTAGAACCAGACCCAACTGCTCTGGCTGGTGTCTGCCCAGTCCAAGTTTCTGCTCGAGTGACTTCTGGCACCAGAGAGCGCTGGGCTGCTGAGAAGCCTTGGCAGTTCAGCCACACAGGAGTGTGTTGTAACAGAGCGTGTCAGTTGGTCAGCTGGAAGAGAACTTTAACACTCCTCCTCCTTTACACTTTTCCATTTGATGTGAAACGTCAACTGCTGGGGTGAGGGGATTTTTCTGGTGCCGCTTGGTGATGAAGCAGAGAATCAGGGATGCTGCTCTTTAGTTTGAAGCATCTGGAAACCTAATAGGCGTAGGTATCCGTGTGTTTGTGTGTGTGTATTACTCTGCTGTGATATACTCTACCTCTCTCTCGCTCTCTCTCTCTCTCTCTCTCTCTCTCTCTCTCTCTCTCTCTCTCTCTCTCTCTCTCTCTCTCTCTCTCTCTCTCTCTCTCTCTGTCACGTTAGACGAGTTAAGGGGTTGGAGAGGGGACACTAAGCGTTATTGATCCCAGCCAATATGACGTGCGGCGAGGCTGACTGCCATGCATTGATCTGTGTAAATGAGGAAAGTGCAGTCCATATGACCCAGATTGTATTTCCCAGATTAGATTAATCAGATCAAAAGCTCAATATTGAAATTTAGGGATTTAAGGATTATAAAAACACAGCAGAATTGAATTCCTTCAGATGGCATTTTTGTGCGTAGGCAGATAGAAAATTTCTTACCATTCAGCAGGAAAGCTAGACATGTGAGCAGTGAAGTGTAGTATTAGAATGAAAGTGTGCGTGCGCACACACACACACACACACACACACTCCTTGAAGAATGTCTTTACTCAGCAGAAGAACGTAGACTGTGGTATCCACAGTGTGTTTGAAAACATTGGTAAGACACAAAAGCATGTGTACACAGACACACACACTCACTGCTAAGGTTCACTTTAATGTGTGCTGTCCCTGCTAGGAGCCAGAGCCAATTTATATCAATTTACCAAGTTACACAGAAAGCACAATTCCCAGACTTAAACACCACACAGGAGAAGCGTATTAGTGTGTGTGTGTGTGTGCACGCACATGGGTGCGTGCACGCCAGAGTAGGAATGAAGAGTAAATGGTCCACTTCTGCCTATGAAACTATCCATGTAAACCGCTGATCTAATTATGTTGTGGAATTCATGGGAAATTGTGCAATGTTGTCAGTGCCCTTGTGTTTTGGTCTGCATTCGTCTGTGCTCATGTTCACCCATATAAAGTTTCATGATTTGGAGGAAAACAATGGAAGGAGCAGCCAGACGACAGAGAGGAAGAGAGGAGACGCAATGATGATGAGGAGCATGCTTCAGTGTTTTTTGTGTCAAACCGCGCGCGCACGCGTGTGTATGTGTGTGTGTTAGATAGTTTGTTGGGGCATGGATAGAGTTGAGTGTCCAGAGATGGAACCTTATCCTGCTCAGGGGTTGTGTGTGTGTGTTGGTTTGGGTGTGGGGTACAGGAGGAAATTGACTTAGCAGCCCTCATAATTCTCCTCTTAACCCCAACATGTGGCGTCTACCTCATCTTAACAATGGACCACACTGGATGGGGGGCCCGCTGGACCTCAATAGTGAGCCATAAATCTGCCTGCTCAAAATCCCATCTAAAGTGCTATTTCCCCTCCCTCCCTCTGTCTGAACTGAGCACATATGTGTTTACATGCACATATGTGTAGAGTAAAAGCAGGTGATAGTCTGAAACCAGTACCTGTAACCAAGGTTCTCAGATGGTACTGTGTCCTTACAAGGGGTTGCCATCAGGGCGGGGTGGGGGACACGCTGCATAAACACTGCAGCTTCCATCTTCTCAGCTAACTATGCCTGGGGCAGAGAGGGCATGGAAACGGGTTCACACTTCTCAAGGACGGGCCAATAATTAATCCTGATGAAACTTAATGAAGGCATAAATCAAAGACACATCCTTGAATTAACAGCATCCCATCTTCATCAATACAGCTGTCTGTGCTCAACGGTGTACACAGCAGTGAAAAAAAGCAGCAGGGTGGCAAATGTAACATGTCATGAAAGCAGACCCTCCGCAGTCTTTGAAAGTGGGCCAGATGCATAGCTCTTGAATGAAGAGCTTATGCAAAGCACTGCTGTGTTAGTGGCCTATATGTTTATGGTCTTGGCAGTCTCTGGTTGAAATCCATAAAAAAATCCTATCTGGGGGGGGGGGGGGGGATGAGGTCTTGTGTACGTTCCTGCATCTGGTTCCTATAGAAGTGGTGATGTGTGTTCATCTGTTTGGATGGCTCTCAGAGGCTGAGGGAGGAGGGGAGCTGATGGGGGGATGAGAGGGAAAGAAAAGGATGAAGGGGGTGATGGAAGGCGATGAAGAGGTTGCCTGCCTCATGCTGACTGAGTGAGGTCTGCTCCTTCCAGCTGTACTTTTTCAACTCAAAAGACTCAGATACTGTTTTACTTGACAAGTTTTCTTATACCAGATGGAAATCATGAGGGCAAATTTTTTTTAATTTGCATACGAAATTAGTGCAGTTTTTAGATAAGGTAATTTGTCTATGTATGTGGGGGGGGGGGTTTTCTGAATACAATTGTTGTCCGAGTGTTTGGAGCTATCGTCAGTGATCAGAAACCTCACAGTGTTTTTCCTTCGTGTCATTGATGATGATAAATCTGCATGCTCACTGAGATGATTGTCAAAGCTTCTGAAAGATCAGGCAGGGCAAAATAAGAAAGGGCATTTCATTATACCAGCACAGAATGAAAAAAAGATTATCATCTGACCCTTTTGTCTGCCATTCCATGTTTAAGTGAATTAGGATGGGCTATTGCTTTGATAGCTAAGATAAATGCATATAAAATGAGCTGCTTAGATAAGCATCTGAATGATCAAATTAGAAGAAATACTGCTCATCAAGCAAACAGAAGTGGAAACGAGGAGGCTGCATGTTTTGTGTTGCAGATAAAGGTCCGTCTGTTTAGCTTCATGCAGCTGGGTAGTGGTGTGGAGCCGTGATACATGTAAAGTACAATGTAAAATAACAATGCCCATAGTAACACACTGACATCCCCTGCCAGTGCTAGCACCTCGTCTGTAGACAACGTCCTCTTTCTTATTCCCAGTTTCTTTTGGGGTTTTTTTTTGGGGGAGGATCCCCCCCCCCCGTTTTCTCCCCAGTTATACCTGGCCAATTACCCCACTCTTCCGAGCCGTCCCGGTTGCTGCTCCATTCCCTCTGCCGATCCAGGGAGGGCTACAGACTACCGCATGCCTCCTCCGATACACGTGGAGTCACCAGCTGCTTCTTTTCACCTGACAGTGAGGAGTTTCACCAGCGGGACGTAGCGCATGTGAGGATCACGCTATTTCCCCCAGTTCCCCCTCCCCCCTGAACAGGCGCCCCGACTGAATCAGAATCAGAATACTTTCTTCATCCCCGAAGGGACCAGAGGAAGCGCTAGTGCAGTGACCAGGACACATACCTACATCCGGCTTTCCACCCGCAGACACAGCGTCTGTAGGGACGCCTGATCAAGCCGGAGGTAACACTGGGATTTGAACTGGTGATCCCCGTGTTGGTAGGCAACGGAATAGACAGCTATGCTCCCGAAACACCCCCTCTTATTCCCATTTTCGATTAACAACCACAAATATTAGAACCTGTCTTACAGATATTGATCTGGTTCAGCCTATGACCTGGCTTGCCCAGGCCAAAGTCTGAACTATGCATTTCTGTGGATTCTGGGGAACATAGGCACTACCAAAATAAGAAAAAGCACTAGCATTACATATTTTACCACAGTCTAATTTAACAGTTTCTTCAAGTGTCCCCCAGACTCTTCTTTCCTATGCTTTCCTTGATGCTACATCTTTTTCTTTTTTTTTAAAGATGGAAAACAGTAACCCCCTTTTCTTAAATGTAACCCCCTTTTCTTGGCTATACCATGTAGAAACCACACCAGTCCTCTGAAGTCAGGGTAACTGCTGCAGGCCTATTTATTTTTGGCACAACTCAGTTCTGGCAAAAGCAAAATGAACATATAGATGTTGTGGTCATATATTGTCAGCTCAACTCCAGCCCAGAACTCTTCCAAGAGCACATAGCTGTGATATCCGTCCATTTTCCGACCCGCTTATCCTGCTCTCAGGGTCGTGGGGATGCTGGAGCCTATCCCAGCAGTCATTGGGCGGCAGGCAGGGAGACAGCCTGGACAGGCCGCCAGACTATCACACAGGGCCGACATCACATACACACACACACACACACACACACACACACACACACACACACACACACACACACACACACACACACACACACACACACACACACATTCATACCTAGGGACAATTTAGTATGTCCGATTCACCTGACCTACATGTCTTTGGACTGTGGGAGGAAACCGGAGCCCCCAGAGGAAACCCACGCAGACACGGGGAGAACATGCAAACTCCACAGAGGACGACCCCCAAGGTTGGACTACCCCGGGGCTCGAACCCAGGACCTTCTTGCTGTGAGGTGAAGGCGCTAACCACTGTGCCACTGTGCTGCCCTAGCTGTAATATTAAAGGTTCAAAACTCTCAATTTCCATAGTCCAGTGTACACTTCGTCACCAAGCTTTCCATCATGGTTTCCTTCGTCTGGTGTTTGTAAGAGGGATGAAAGCCATTTTATATCTGAGATTTGTAAAAGGCGTAGTTTCGGAGAGATGTAGCGGGTTACAGGGTCACTCAGTTCTGGCTGTTAGGAGAAAGAGACACAACATTTGCACCATGTCTATAACATCATTTTTACAAAAGAAAAGTCACTAGTTGTTTAAACATATGATGGCTGCACAATGTGTCATCTCTACCTGCCATATTCAAATTGTTGAGAAGACAAATGGGATCCAAAAGTGCTGTTGATTTTTGCCCAGACAAACCGAATGGATATCCTGTGGTCCGGCATCACTTTAGAGGTGTGTTGTACTGTATATCCTCTCCATTCTGGCTCTGATTTTTCTAGTACACTCATTATATTAACTACAATAAACTTTATATGTACCCCTTGGGAGACTTTTAATGGCGGCCGTAACACTCATTAAAACACAAACATACACGACAGTCACGCCCACAACAGGCATCACAGAATGCCCTCACCCTGCCAAAGTCATTTTAAGCTGCAGTCCAGCGGCACGGTGGAAATCACTCCTGTGGGAGACTGAGGGAAATTGGGCAGCGATTCAACCAACAGCATGACACAAGGGGGCAACTCAGTCTCGCCATTTCATATTTTGTCCTATTTTTTTTTACCAAATATCATCTACCCTGTGTATCTCTCTCTCTCTCTCTCTCTCTCTCTCTCTCTCTCTCTCTCTCTCTCTCTCTCTCTCTCTCTCTCAGAAAATCTCACTGTCTCTCAATAGGTTATTTTTCCCCTTCCATTTAGCTTAGATTAAAGTTAGCGGGATATGAACTGGAACACACACACATACTCACACACAAGTTGAAGTTTCCCCGCTGAGTTGAAAGGCTGAGTTTGTGAAACCATAAATGCTTCAGGGGCCAGTGACAAGGGAGGGGTGTGTGTGTGTGTGTGTGTGTGTGTGTGTGTGTGTGTGTGTGTGTGTGTGTGTGTGTGTGTGTGTGTGAGAGAGAGAGAGAGAGAGAGAGAGTGAGGGGGGGGGAGTCTCATAAAAAATGGAAGAGGAGAGGCACACTTCTACTATCTTGGCTGATTCCGCTCCTCTGCTGAGAGATTGAAAACGCTGCACGAGGTAAGGACCCACCTGCCCCCCGCTGGTCATCCACACCAAATTGATGGGTATCCGAATATCACTCCACCATCTAGCACTCGCAGAGCACTCACACTTGCACATCTGCACACACAGGTGTACACATGCACAGAGGCCCAAAAAAAAATAAGAAAGTACCCCCTCTTGTTCTTCTAATCCACCTCTCTCAGCAGTTTCGGTCTATCACAGAGGAGCTGTGTCTGCTGGGGTTGTGGCCTGCCAGCGTGAGCTCAGAACAGACATCAGACAGGAAGATTAGAAGCCCAGTCACTCCTCCTCACTGATATCTCTCCATCCATCCATGCACATCCATCCATCCCACACTCACTCTGTCCTTCCATCTGTCTCTCCCTCTCTTATAAAGACAGCAGTTTTTCCCCCTCTTTCCTAATGAAGGCAACCCAGATAGCTATCTTTTTACCCCTGAGTTTCTCCTTTTCTCGCTATGGGACTGCCCCCCCGTCTGCTTTGCTTCTAGTCTCTCTCTCTCTCTCTCTCTCTCTCTCTCTCTCTCTCTCTCTCTCTCTCTCTCTCTCTCTCTCTCTCTCTCTCTCTCTCCTTCTCTCGCTCTCTGGGTTGCGTGCTTTGTGTCAGGGTTTGACCAAAGTTGTTTACTTTCAGAGACATTAGCATAATCCTTCTCTTCTGTCTTCCTCCCTTGCTGCCTCCCTCTCTTTTCTTCCTCCCTCTCGGCTGAGGCCCCTCCCGTCTAGTGCTCTCCTCTCCTCCGCCCCCTTCCTAAATATTTGCTCCCTGCTCAATAAATGACTGAAGGACACTTATTCAGAGAGAAAAGGGCATGATTAGAGGGGGACTGAGGGCAGGGAAAGACAGAGAAAAGAAGTGGGAAGAAAGACAAAAGGGCCCATTGCACGGGTCTGTCGTTCTCCCCTTTTTCATCCTGTGCCAGCTTGATTTAGGAGGTTTTACATGTGCTCTTGTTGTACTAAGACACACAAGAGGTGACTGGTAGCACTTGAGCAGTTGTTGTAGTTTCCGATTGTTCCTTTATTGCCACTACCAAAGAGTGTGGCATCGTAAACATGCTTTTGTTTTGTTTTTTTGTCGTGTTTGTCCGGCAGACAACATTTTTGCCAAACCTCACATGTGGCTGTGAGTCTAAACTCAGCACTAAAGGGTTCCGAATCAAAGACTTTATTTGACAAGTTGTAAGTCACTTTCACACATAGACACATAAATTTTCTTTGTGCGATCCATTTGTTGTATCAATGTTACAATGATGAGAGTCGCGTGCTCTTTTGGGTTTTGGGTGAGAAATTTAGGTAGGAAGAGGTTTTCGGGTAGCGTAGCAGTCTATTCCGTTGCCTACCAACACAGGGATCGCCGGTTCGAATCCCTGTGTTACCTCCGGCTTGGTCGGGTGTCCCTACAGACACAATTGGCCATGTCTGCGGGTGGGAAGCCAGATGTGGGTATATGTCCTGGTCGCTGCACTAGCGCCTCCTCTGGCCGGTCGGGACACCTGTATGGAGAGCATGATCTTCCCATGCGCTACGTCCTCACTGTCAGGTGAAAAGAAGCGGGTGATGACTCCACATTTATCAGAGGAAGCATGTGGTAGTCTGCAGCCCTCCCCGGATCAGCAGAGGGGGTGGAGCAGCGACTGGGGCAGCTCGGAAGAGTGGGGGTATTTGGCCGGATACAATTGGGAAGAAAAAAAGGGGGCGGGGGATTCAGGGAGGAAAATAAAAATATTATACATCAGTGGTTGACAGCTTGTTTGCCTTTTTTTTTTTTTTTTTGAATCAGTAGATTTGCGTCAGAACATCTTAATGAATTGGACTTCTGAACCCATTGGGTATGTTGGGTTCCGGGTATATGTAGCATGAGTCCTCTGTCCTTCACATTCACACAGTGCATCAATAGTCCAGTAGAGAGCTGCCATACTTGATCGATGTTACACTGGCAGAGTGGATACTCATTGACTAGCTTGCTTTAAATACAGTGCAGTAATATTCAGCAATTGTATAAAAAAAGCTTTTATGATATTATAACATGTTATTTGCACTTTGGCTAAATTGGTTTACAAAATGAAGTGTTGGAAATGATCGAAGTTGACAGGGCTGAGCTGAATGTTAAAAAGCGAATTTTCTAAAAGGTCTTTGTTTCGTTGAATAGTTTTCCTCCATACCTGTGTCGAGAGTGTCACAGCCCGGCTCGTAGGCTGCGACAAAGATGGTAGACAATTTTGCCCAAGCACATTTATTTACAAAAACGATAAAGAACAACTAAATAAACGTGGTAGTTAAAAATCAGCGGTATTAGCATGTATGAATGTGTGTGTGAGTGTCTGCAAAAACACAAAACAAAACAGCCGCCGCCACGATGGAAGAAGGAGAGAGAGCCAGTGCTCTGTGGACAAGCGTTGCGTTGCAATGTAGACAACGCAAGAATAGAGATGGAGCCGTAGATCCTCACTTCACCAATAGGCTTCATTTAACTGTTTGATATAACCGAGTCATATAGCCTCCTTAGCTGAGAATATGATGTGTTTGAATTAGTGTGTCTGTGTGTCTGGCTCTGAGGCAAAGTGCTGAGAGCGTCATGTTCCTGTGTTAAGCACTTGGTGCAGATTTGCCATGGTAACTAGTGTTTCTGCATAAGCCTCCCATGATTACACAGTAAGGTCCCCTTGAAATTATTCTATTTCAAAGAAAGAAAGCCGGAAAGAAAGAAAGCCACCTTATTTTTGTCATTGTACTGGTTACAACGAAATTGTTCTCCACATTTAACCCTTCCTGTTGTATAGGAGCAGTGGGCAGGTGCAGCACCCGGAGACCAACTCCAGTTGTTTCCATTGCCTTGGTCAGGGCCACAGACTGGAGAATTAACCCTAACATGCATGTCTTTTGATGGTGGGAGGAAACCGGAGCAGCCGGAGGAAACCCACGCAGGCACGGGGAGAACACGCAAACTTCACACAGAAAGGATGTTGGGATGGCCTGGGGTTCAAACCCAGGACCTTATTGCTGTGAAGCAACAGCGCTAACCACTAAAGAGTGGAGAGTGACACATATGATTGTGTAGAGAAGAAGTGGAACACTTGCTACAGAGGTCCTGAGCCAGATTTGAAACCGATGTGCAGCCATTTCGCCTGAGCCAACTGCTTTAACCACCAGGTCAGGCAAAAGTAAAACTTACTTGGACTCTTGACGTCAATGCAAACATTGATTGCACAAAA